>NC_143209.1:372112-691725 GCF_030267445.1 Bombyx mandarina | reverse complement strand
AAAGACGAAAAGACCAGAAGAATATGATGACGATTATTATTACGAACCTACTGGGAAATCTCAGAGACTATCCAATTCTAGAGAAAAAGAGAGACCCAGGTCTAAGCTCACCGATGACTATTATTATGACTACGATGACAAGAGTAAGAATGACAGACGCGAAAGAGAAGAGACGGAGACGAAAGTCAAAGAAGTTAGACCTACGGTAAAAGTTATCAAACGTCCTTTTTTACCGTCTAGGGGTGGTAGTCCGTACCTGCCGCGAGGGTTGCAGCCCGTCGCCGGCAGGGATCTGACAGCTCCTTTAAACACCACCCCTAAACCTACGACTACTACTTCCACTCCTATCCCTACCACTTCTAGAACGACAACTCCTGAACCCACTACCACGCTTAAAACTACAACAACCACAGCCAAACCCACGACCACTACAACCAAATATACAACTTCCGTGACCACGGAGAGAGTACTCCCTCAAGAATTAAAAGCTCCAGAAGAAGAATACGAGTATTACGACGAGGAGGACGTCGAGTACGACAAGAAAAGAGAAACCACAACCCAAGTGACCAGACTGAGGACTTCGAAGCCCACAACCACAACGGAACCGACGACACCAGATCAAAAAGCCAAACACCTAGCCACAAAGGTTCTGAGAGTGTACAACGACAATTACGAAGCCATCAGGGGCAAATTAGAGTCGACATTGGCACCGGGAGATTACATAAAACCGTACTTAGCAACCACTGCGCCCTATGAGGATCCCAAGCCAAAGATTAAGGCCGAAATATCGAAGCCTTACACGGCCACAGGGAAACCACCGCTCCTACCGGAAAACATATCTATAAAACAAAATCTGGCCGACTCCTTGGAGAACGACTATGACATTCGGTATAATGAGGCTCTTTCCCCAGCTTTGCCTCTAAACAGAATACCAAGTGGCTTTGTCGTGACCCCGGAGAGAGACTACACATTTTCCCGGTTCAGAAACTACCAGGAGCCTCAGTTTGCGGCATCAGAACTGAAGAACTATCAGTTGAGGAGCAGACCGCATGTTAGTATAAGAACTCCTGCGTCATATTACATCCAGCCTCAGAGATTTCAAGACGACGACCGAACCCGGTACCCCAGGCAACTCTACAGGATATTAGACCAGCTATTCTAATTGAACCCAGAACTGGGTCTATGATTAGAAAACCTGTATGCTAATTAGACCAGTTATTCTAATTGCACCTAGAACTGGGTCTATGAAAACCTGTATGCTAATTAATGTCGACTTTCTTCAAATTGTAGTTTGGAAAAAGCAAAAAAACACTGTGTGGATTGTATTTCTTGACAGTCCAAACTTTCTGGGATCCCTAAAAATTTTCAAAAACTTTTGATACCTTCTAGGGCCATCGACAGATAAGCTCGGTAGTTTCATCACATAACAAAGCTACACAAAAGCTCGTGCTAACATAACCTATAATACCGTAAAATTTATTGTTGCCAAATTTTCAAGGAAAACATAAAGCCGACTGTAAAAAACGCGCAATTAACATACAGGATTTCGTAAATACTACTCAATTAATTAATAAGATTAGACGTAAAATGTGTTTTAATTTAAAAATAACTAGAACATTCTGTCATCTAGCATTGTCACTGCCAATTTATTTTTAAAAATAGTCTAGCGTACGTTGTGTAATGACATTTTGTTTAATCAATGTCCATTTTACTCTTCGTTTATATTAATTTTATAATAATTCTCAAGGTGTGATTTTGCAAATGCCGGATGCGCGAGATGTCAACTCTACAGAATCTAGTAAAATGGTCGTAACCGTTTTTCTTCCTTAAGTTATGATACAATAAATCGTGGTCGTCTTCTTGCAAGCAAATATACAGCATTTGGTTAATATAGACTATCACTTCCACCTATAGAGATGGAAGACATAGCCATGAGCTAGTAACGCCATGGCAATAAAATTGTTTTTTCGATCTTTAAAGCAATGATAATTCACACGAAATATATTGTCAGATACTCGAAATCCAAATTGACGTGGAATATAAATATATATAGGTATTCTTGTCTGACCACGAACCTAACTGCTAGAATGTATCTTCCGATGTCTAAGGTGTGTTCCGGTATCAATCAATGGGCTGGTGTGATAGATCCGTTCTTTTTCATACAAGAAGGCCTTAATTCGAATGTAACTTTGAGATTTGCATTTGACGTTTGAAAGTTCCGAACTGTCAAATATCGTGTTCCAGAGTCTAAATATAAATTTTCATTTGTTGTATTCGCCTATCGAGTGATACAGCGTGTGTATATAAATATGTTAATGATATCGATAATGACAATTTTGTACGTGTCGATTAACGCTAAGACGGAATTTGTATGTAAAATAAAATTTCAAAAATCGCAAAAGTATTTTTATTCGCACAGTTAAAATTACCTAATAAAACAGCGTGGTGAGATCTGACAGAAAGATTTAATAGTAAGCGGCTAAATCCACTCGCTGGTAAGTATCTCAATAATCATATTTTTGCTCAATTCTGCCTAGAGTGCTTAAGGTGTTTTTATTGCACTGATAAATGGCTCACAAGTATTAAGTGGTTATCGAACTTTATACACATCACAACCATCACCGTTCAAACCGGAAGACGTGACTGCTTTGCAGCAAAAACAATGCGAATAGTGGCACCCACCCATGCGAACTTACAACACAAAGTGCTCTGAGGAATTATTTGAGATGATACCATCATCTCGTTTTTACCACAGCACCGCCCGCCACCGGAGTAGAGTTCATCCATACTACCTGGAGCCACTGCGTTCATTCACAGTGCGTTTCCAGAGATCTTTTTTCCACGTACTATCCGGCTTTGGAATGAGCTTCTCTCCACGATGTTATCCAAGCGCTATGACATATCCTTCAAACAAGGCTAGTGGAGAGCACTTAACGGTAGGCAGTGGCTTGGCTCTGCCCCTGGCATTGCTGAAGTCCATGGGTGACGGTAACCACTGACCATCAAGTGGGACGTAAGCGTCTGCCTACACGGGCAATAAAAAATAAAAACAAATAATGAAGCAAATTTTACGAGTTCCGTTTTAATATCCGACAGTATTTTTTCATCGGAAAATTAAATCGTTAATGTGAGTTAGTACGAGCACGTATTTTGTTAGTAAAATCACCAGGTTAGAGCCGTGAGCTCACCTAATCGTTCTGTGAATCTAGCATGACCCCTCAAGATCACTGGAATAGGTAGGGAAAAGAAAGTACGTATTCCATTAGAGAAATTGTCGGCAGCCTGCCAGGATTCGAACACCAGCACAATCGCATCGCTTGATACGAATGCACCGGACGTCTTATCCATTAGACCACGACCACTTCAGACTCTTATGAAGAATGATGTAACTCTACTCGTCACATCGGCGCCAAGTTAATCCCAAAGTCAGGTGGTGCTGTGTTAGAACACTGCTGTTTGGTAACAACATGGTCGAACGATGTGGTGCCAAGTAGCCACTCTGACGACGGGTCATAATGCGATAGAAATATTTCCTGGACAATATCAAACAATTCCTCATAGAAGCGAAATGGAATGTTCGACATGCCATATATTATCATAGACACCAATCTAGGTATTTTCCCGCGAACCAGTCCTGCATTCCAATTGGAGGAACTAGACCTTTGTTCCAAAATCGTTTCACAAATTTGCGATATCTATGGATCTATATCTGTGTCAGGTCAATACCGTGAGGTTTAGTATCGGGGCAAGTCAACGAGTCCGAGTATTAACTAAAACGGACTAGAGAATGGATCGACATATTTGTCTGTTCCTAAAATCCCGCGGTCTTCATTCTGCCCGTAAACACGGCTCTTACAACACGCTAAAATATCGTAAAGTCATTGAATGTGAAAATAGTGATTAGGACCCTTTTTTTTCCTACCTAAGCTGAGAGCCTTGAGAGGCTATATCAGCGTAGCCTTAACTAGTAGGTGAGCTCGCGGGGCTCAAACCTGATGACGTTGCTAACACGAACCCTAGCAAGAGCAGTGCTTCGCAGAATCTACAACCGGATTGGAAACGCGACTCACTGAGAAGATCCGGCGAGAAACTCGCAAGCGACGGGTTCGAAGAGAACGATGACCGCATTAGGACCGATTAAATAACAATAGCCATAGCCGTTATACAAATGCAGCGACTCCTGAGTAGTTAGATCGACTTTGGTGGCGTTTGGGCAGCTGTTAGCAAATCCTACCCCTCCTGGCTGAGCCCTTGCTCGCCCACCTGCACTGATAAAACCGGAAAGGCTTCCGGGCCACCAGTAAACTCTCAAATAGAAATAAAAACTAATGCAACTTCAACCAATTGTTTTAACGTGGTAGATAGTCCCCCCATTAATTCCGCTAGGTCTAGCTGTGTATCAACAATCATCCGATTTCGTTAATTTTATAATAATAAGATTCCCCACACGCTTTGATAACGCTAGCGAGAATACCGGTCACCGTCCTCGTCGAACCCGTCGCTTGCGACGAAGGGCTCGACGAGCGAACTAACCCATAGACACAGCCCACTGAGTTTCTCGCCGGATCTTCTCAGTGGGTCGCGTTTCCGATCCGGTGGTAGATTCTGCGAAGCACTGCTCTTGCTAGGGTCAGTGTTAGCAAATCTCCGTTTGAGCCCCGCGAGCTCACCTACAAACGTTAGGGCGAAGCTGAAATAGCCCCTCAAGGTTATCAGCATAGGTAGAAAAAAAAAAAACCGAGAATAAAGACAATTCGATCACATTGATTTATTGATAAATATTATCACATGTTATTGTTTTAATTGGTTTCCCAATTATCACAGTATTGCAAGTTCTTAGGCATTAACGGCAAGTAGACATCATCAGTGTGCTTATTGAGAGTTTTTAAACGTTCTCGATAGCGTAAAAGTTATCTCAAATTTGTATTGAGTGAGTGAGTGAGTGAATGAATTAATGAATGAATAAATGAATGAATGAATGAATGAATGAATGAATGAGTGAATGAATGAGTGAATGTATGTATGTATGAATGAATGAATGAATGAATGAATGAATGAATGAATGAATGAATGAATGAATGAATGAATGAATGATTGAATGAAGGAATGAATGAATGAATGAATGAATGAATGAATGAATGAATTATTTTATTACAGACAACAACAAGTCCACATGTGTGAATAATATCATTGAAACATACCGGTAAAATGGGGCGATTAGGGATTGACAGGCGAATCGGGAAAAAACCGGGAAAATCTTTCGACGCTCAATATAAGTTCTATATTCGTTGCAAAATCTTCCATTTTTTGTAGTTTAATAGTAGAATGTTCAAAGTTCACAAAACAACTCTGAATATGCATGATAATAGCTGCTAACTTATAAAAAATCGCGTTTCAAATTAACTTCCTGTGGTGGTCATTAATTTAGTGCTAGAAACTTTGCTCTCTTTTATTTATTTGATAATAATAGAAGACGACTATGATTTATAAAAGTTATTTAGTGTTTGAACCAGCATATATATTAAAGGTAAGTCTCAGTTGTTATTGGTTTTAATGTATTTGATTAAATAAAAATACATGTAAAAATCTGTTGTTTTTGGGGATATTGGGGACGTCTTAGGTACAAATAACAACGAAAAAGGGGTCAATTGGGATGAGAATACGTGAAATGGAAACGACCTAAGTATAAATAGGTACAGGTTTGTAGGGTTGTCTATGTAGTTATAACAATATTTTTTAAATTTGTTGGTAAAAATCTGGTTTATTCGAAGCGAAATTGGGAATAAGTCTTTATTTGAAATAGATAAGCAATTTAATATAAGTGAGTCGTCTATTATCAAAGGTGGCAATCTGTGCATTTGGACAAAAAAACGTTATTGATATGTCAATACAGATTGATTTGAATATAATCGTCTCCTTCAAAGAATACGGTTCAAAACCTGCATTAAATAAAGGTTAATACTTAACCTGTTACTTATCTAAGATGTCGTTCAGAAGAGTTTTGTAACTGCCAATGGAATACAAAGTCAATAATTCGTTTTTCTGATTTACCAATAATTGTCCAAAAGTCACATTGCCGGCTTTGATAATAGTCGACTCAAGTAAGTCGATTTTGCAGAGACATGTAACAAGATCAATGAAATCTCAAGGTGGACAAAAATGTCTAAGTAATACATAATAAAATATTTAATATTTGTTCAGAGTGGGGGTATTCATCTGATTAATCCATGGAATAACCGACACACCTAATCTCTTAACCCAGATAGAAATATCAGCACTGTCGATTGCACCTATAATTGAGGTGATGTCTGCCATGTACTTTTGTCAGTTTTTCAATTTTTATTATTGATGATCACTTTGTTGTTGCAACTAAATAAATAAATAAATTAAAACTATATATAAAAATAAAAGTAGTGCCAACCCTAGGAAATTTCTCATTTCATCCCAATTAACCGCAATTTTCGGGTAAATAGGGATTACACTTATTTTTGCATTTTTTGCTTAAACTGGAATGCTAGTTGCATAATTTTAAATTAGACAACAAAGATGCCCCCAAGACTCAATCATTTTGATCCTGATATAGCATTATATACATCAACAACTACCTTAAAATTGCTCATAAAGTTGGAATTTGTCCCTAATCGCCCCATTTTACGGTACTTAAAATTAACAAAACCAATCAAATAAAAAAGATACATTTATTAAAAGGAATTCTCAGTTGAATACATTTCAAACATTCCATTCAACTGATACTTACTTCGAACCAACCATTACTATTATTATTTAGTCCGCAAGTGAACCATGGTACAATGGTTCAAGTACCGACAGTTGCCGTTTGCCTGTATTTGCCACTAGGGGCGCTCTTCCAACTGCATACAAATTTGAGTTAACTTTTACGCTAACGAGAACGTTAAAAAACTTGCATTAAGCATACCGGACTATATTTACAAACACAAACACACACAAAGTTTCCTTATTTCTAATGTCTTTTGCCATCCGCTTTGGCATGGGACAACAGAATTAACACATTTGGTACCATGGCACAAGGCACACCGCATCTGCTGTGGACACTTGCCACAAGCATCTCAAACATTTAAAAAGACTTAACACAAAAATTGATCTAAAGCTTTAGACAGATAAAAATCATTTTATAATCTAGAATTTTCCATTTGGTCCCTCATAGACCTGTATTTGAGACTCCAAGATTTTTCAACTAAAGGAGATAGTTTTGAATCATGCAAAACATCTATGTCCATATCCTCTTCTGCTGGAGGACCCGTCTTCTCCTCATTGATCTCCCGGAGGGACGGGACCTCCTCCCGATGGAAGAGCCTGTTGACCGGGAACTGAAGGAAGTAGAAAGCGAAACACGACCCCCAGATCAGTAGCTGGTAGAGACAGACCTGCCACCAGGTCATGATGCCAAAAACGGCGTACAACCAGCGTTTCACGAAGAAGTAAATCGCGTAGTACCTGCACAAAGAATTGGGGATGAACTAAAAATGAGGATTACTTTTATTGCTTAGACGAGTGGACGAGCTCAACGCCCACCTGTTGTTTAATAGTTACCTGAACCCATAGACATCTACAACGTAAATGCCGCCAACTACCTTGAGATATGAGTTCTAAGGTATCAGTATAGTTACAACGACTGCCCCACTCTTCAAGCCGAAACGCATTACTGCTTCACGCCAGAAATAGGCAGGGCCTTGGTACCTACCCGTGCAGACTCACAAGACGTCCTGCTCTTGACGTCTTGTGAGTCCGCACGGATATAGCAATCAATTCTATTTGATTTGGTGTAAAGTTGTTTTGTGGAGATGGCCAGACCAATTTACAGCCCGTCCAGATCTTGAGCCGTAACTGAAGTCCGTAGACATCACAGCGTATTCATATGCGGTGACAGACGCGACTTTATCTGTCGTGCAGGGCGTGGGGACAACGGTATCAAAGGGCGCCAACCTCAGCACTTTCTATGAACTTTTTACATTTGCCGCAACTGAAGTCCCTAGACATCACAGCGTATTCATATGCGGTGACAGACGCGACTTTATCTGTCGTGCAGGGCGTGGGGACAGCGGTATCAAAGGGCGCCAACCTCAGTACATTCTATGAACTTTTTACATTTGCCGCAACTGAAGTCCCTAGACATCACAGCGTATACATATGCGGTGACACAGGCGGCTTTATCTATGGTGCAAGGTGGGGGCGCAGTGGTGTCAGAGGGTGCCAATCTCAGCACTCAATGAACCTCTTCCATTTGGACCTGTTCCAGTTTGACTGCGCGCTTACTGAAGGGCGTAAGGAGGTGGTAGCGTAATGATTGCAGACGGATGGGCATCGCATGGGCTAGAGACGCTTTTGTGTGGCGAACCGCTGCTTTTTTTTTTATTCCTGCCTATGCTGATAGCCTTAAGAGGCTATTTCAGCGTAACCTTAACTAGGTGAGCTCACGGTGCTCAAACCTAACGACGTTGCTAACACGAACCCTAGCAAGAGCCGTGCTTCGTAGAATCTACCACCGGATCAGAAACGCGACCCACTGAGAAAAGCCGGCGAGAAACTCAGTGGGCTGTGTCTGTGGGTTAATTTACTCGTCGAGCCCTTCGTCGCAAGCGACGGGTTCAACGAGAATGATAACCGGTGGCGACCCGCTGCGATAAGATGTCAATTCCATTAGTACAACTGCCATATAGAAATAAATGGAATCTCGGTCTTGCAAGCACGCTGACAACAAGTGGCCTAGAAGGGTCTGCTAATTCCAACCATTACTTACACAATGGCGTAAGCGACGCCTACAGTTCCGTTCATGATGACCTCTGTCTTCAAGTCTCTTGGGTGGCGTCTCGCTTGCAGCAACGTCTCAATTATGACGACTATGGTGATGTTAGTGTGTACGCAGTGATTGAACCACCATGGCACGATCTGGTCGTAGACTTCGGGGAACACTAGCTCCCTGTCTATCGAGAACACGATCCAAAACATTGACGATATGAACTGAAAAGTACAATTAATTACGTAAAATTACGTTCAGAGTTAAGATCTACGTAGTTAAGATTTTTTTTTTACTGGAGGTAGGACCTCTTGGGAGTCCGCACGGGTAGGTACCACCACTCCGCCTGTTTACGCCGTGAAACAGTAATGCGTTTCGGTTTGAAGGGTAGGGCAGCCGTTGTAACTATACTAAGAACTTATATTTCAAGGTGGGTGGCGCATTTACGTTGTAGATGTCTATGAACTCCATTAACCACTTAACACCTGGTGGGCTGTGAGATCGTCCACCCAACAAGCAATAAAAAAAAAGTTAAAATTACGTTATGATCTTTTTGGCGAGGCTTGGTGGAGGCCTATGTCAGCAGGGGATATACCTAGTCAGGTCATAAATTCTGTCACATGTTTAATGTAAAATAATTGAAACAAGTTTATTCATTATGTAACCATTCATATACCGAAATGAACTTAACAAAACATAGATTCTTATGACAGTAAAGTATATTCAAAATGACCTCCGTGATTTTGAATACAGGCCTTCAATCTGCGCGGCCAGTCGTCTATCGCAGCACGAACGAGGTCCATGTCAATATCGGCGGCTACCTTAATCAAGGATGTCTTGAGTGACTCCAAATTGGGATGAGGCTTTGAGCACGCCTTTTCCTCCAAGTGTTGCCATATATTGTAATCTAACGGATTCAAATCTCGACTGCAGGAGAGCCAGTCTTCGTGCCGGATGAAGTCGATTTCACGCGCCGCCAGCCAATCTTGTGTGTTCTTCGCTCTATGAGCTGGCGCCGAATCTTGTTGGAATACCCAGTGCCTGTTATTGAACATGGTATGAGAAACAGGTTCCACAAGGTTCGTCAGGACTGTATTTTGATACACAACTGCATTCGTTTTTACACCTTTCTCACAAAAATGTACCTCTGTTAAGCCCCAATAAGAAACTCCCAATCATACCATGAGCGAGGATGGAAAATGAACTCGTTGGACACGCGGAATACGGTTGCTCGCTTCTTCACTACTGTGTGCGTACACCTTATCATTTTCTTTGTTGTAGCTCTCTTCTACGGTAAAAAATTTTTCATCCGAAAAAAGAATTTCCCGATATATTTTTCCTGCGTACCGCTTCAACAAAGCGCGGCATCTCTTCAGTCTCGGGTCCATTAGACGAGCATTCAAACGATGTCCTGTTTTTCTTCGATATGCCCGAAGCTCTAAGTCTTTATTTAACACCCTTTTCACCGTGGTTCTGCTTAACCCCATCTGAAGGGCCAACGGTTTCTGCTTACGTTTGGGATTTCTTTGAATTCGCGCCTTCACAGCTTTTATCACTGCTGGAGTCCTAACAGACCGAGGGCGACCACTTCTTGACCTGTCATCTACACTAGAGTCTTCATTATATCGTTTGATGGTACGATAAACGAATCTTTTGGTTATATTAAAAATTTTCAGTATGTTAAAAATTTGAATTGGCGCGTAACCGCAACGATGCAACGCAATAACTGCAACACGGTCTTCTTTAAGCGTCCACTCCATATTTAAAAATGAGTAAAATTCTAAAAGTATACATTTTTATTTTCATGATAAATTCGAAATTCGAATTCAATAAACTTTTTTGTGGCCAGCATTCTAAAAGAAAAGTTTTTACTGTGTGACAATACTTATGACCTGACTAGTTATGTGGGTTGATAAATATATTCATAGACATTAATAGTAAATTTGAGGGTAGTTTTGTTCGTAAGCCTCCCAAAAAAACGGACATCAGACAAACGTAAAGTTGACAACAGCATTGAATAACAGCGCATTGCGATCCACAATCTTCGGTTTTGCTGGTGATCGTGGATTCAGAATTGGTCGACCTGAATACTATTCTGCTTATGTCAGGGATGAAGAAAGGCGGTTGTGGTCAATTGCGAGTCCGACCTCATGTCTCAAGGACGATGGTTACTTTGCAATGTTTATAGTCTGCAGGACACTTAGTCCAGGCGAGGCTCTTTTCATCTTGAATTACATCTGCGATGGAACACCTTTTCTTTGTAAGCCAGTTACAGCTTAAAGGATTTTCAATACGTAACTATTTATTTTGTGAATTTTTGGAGTAAGGGAGGTTTCAAGTATTTGAGATCACAAGATAATTTCAATAGTGTCTCTTCTTAAAATTTCCTACTACAATTATTTACTTTTAATCTATCTAAACGGTAGGCAGAGGCTTGACTCTGCCCCTGGCATTGCTGAAGTCCATGGGCGACGGTAACCACTCACCATCAAATGGGCCGTACGCTCTACCGTACGCGTCTGTCTACACGGGCAATAAAAAAAAATGTATATATATATAACATTTTGATGCAAATCTGTCGTTGTGCGTAAAAAGCTTTCGAACAGATTTCGATAAATCTCAAGCTTTTTTTAATAATAATTACGACATATTTAAAACAAAGCTATTAAGCTTTATAAGCGTATTTACAGTAGCACCAGATAGATGGCGTTATGAAATTTCTAGAACGCCCTATAGTTAGATCACAAGGTTTTGATATGATTTCCTATCTACCACTTAAGTCCGCGCGTAATAAAATGCGACGCAGTTAATGAGACAATAAGACATCTTTGAGTTCACTTACACACGTCAAGGGCACGACCAGTCCGGAAAAAATCACGTCTCTGTAGTATTGGATTTTTGTAGCAATATTTGTGTCCACCTTATTCAGCCATTCCAGTACATCGTAGATCAGCGAAAGAGCCAGAAAGCACGTTTGGAACAACTGAAATAAATAAAGTTTTTTATTTATTTATTTATTGCTTAGATATATGGACCAGCTCACAGCCCACCTGGTGTGAAGTGGTTACTGAAGCCCATAGACATCTACAAAGTAAATGCGCCTCCCACCTTGAGATATAAGTTCTAAAGTATCAGTATAGTTACAACGGCTGCCCCACCCTTCAATCCGAAACGCATTACTACTTCCCGGCAGAAATAGGCAGGGTGGTGGTACCTACCCGTGCGGACTCACAAGAGGTCCTACCACCAGTACAAATCTGCACATCGCGTCTATCTTTCTCAGTCAACGATTTCATCCTGACCAAAAAATGCAAATGTATCCTATCATAATTGATTTAAACGGATATTTGTACTATTCGGGTGAACGATCCTTCCAATGGTGCCTAATTTAACAGCAGAGTCTTAGGAACTAGGGCGCTCTGTGTATGATACATTTTTCTGGTTAAGCTTAAACTTAGGGTACTGTCATTAAAGGCACTTCATAGTTTGTATCCGACCGAACTCCTTTAGAATATTTTAATCGTCATCGCGTTGAACAGAGACAGCAATATACGGACCTCTCACTCCGCACCTTGATTCATGACACTCTTTTCGCAGCAATATTTTACTATAATAATGCAATTCATTCACACGTTATCATGTTCAAATACATCTAACCAACATTAATTAATTCAAGAGAATCTTAAGATACTTCCGACACATCACCAGAAAATACGGAGAAATTCTTGTAAAACTGGTGGTTACTGGCCAAGTGGTAGGAAATTAAGCCTAATACGTTTGTCTGGTCCGATCCGCACTAACCTTGTTTCCACCGTCTACAATACTGTTCAAGTAGCCAAAGATACAGACGGCCCAACAGACGAATGTCGTGAATGGAGTTGGACACGACCCTCAAACATGAGGACCACGACTTTACGAGGAAGGACCTCTAACTGTGCACTCTGGAAATACCGTACCTATTTCTCCAACATTGATAATCTTTGCTTTACGTTTCCTCCCAGCTCTTCCTGTGATTAATATTGAGCACTGATAGCACTGATGTGCAATGGTCACTATTGTCGGACCCGCACCACGCGGCTGCCTATAAAAGGCGCACGCGCAGCCGAGAAATAAAACCATTTCGAAGAAGCGGCACGACACGAGAACCTCACGCACCGGTCATCGTTCTCGTCGAATCCGTCGCTTGTGACGAAGGGTTCGGCGAGTAAATTAACCCACAGTCACAGCCCACTGAGTTTCTCGCCGGATCTTCTTAGTGGGTTGCGTTTCCGATCCGGTGGTATATTCTGCGAAGCACTGCTCTTGCTAGGGTCAGTGTTAGCAACGTCCTAAGGTTGTGAGCCCCGTGAGCTCACCTACTATTATAGTTCGGTGAATTTAGAACCCGTCGATGTCACTAGAATAGATAGAAAAAAAAAGGAGAGCAAACTCTCATTCTTTTTTCCTCCTTTTTACCATTGTTTGTAACCATACTCGTAATTACTCATTAAATCACCCAACGAGAATCAGTCTTTCACTGATACCTATACAGCAATACCTATATAGGCCTAGACAATGACAATGGACAGCAAATATAAGTTGTCAATTTCTTTACGT
Organism: Bombyx mandarina; assembly: GCF_030267445.1. NCBI lineage: Eukaryota > Metazoa > Arthropoda > Insecta > Lepidoptera > Bombycidae > Bombyx > Bombyx mandarina. The sequence goes on along the minus strand of NC_143209.1, from coordinate 678,356 downwards.
TAAGAAACTGAATGGTTCTGAGACGTGCTTAGCCACGAGCGGAGTGATCGCATGTCGCACGCAATTATGAAGGCCACGGCTAAAAAAAATTCATAACAGGAAATCAACTTCGACTTAATTAGTTACATTCGCATTCATTATGTAACGCATCTAAGTATACGATGGAGGAAATACGTATATAAATAGTAAAATTAACGAACGAACAAAAAATTTAGTATGATTAAGATTATTTTTTGTCGTCAACGTCAGAGAAATGACCCCTGTGAAACTTGTTTCGTCGTGACAGTCCTTTTTGAACTTCAAGTTTCAATAGCACAGCGATGTTAGTGCGCCGATATTATCAGTATATTAATACGTGAAGCAAAAACTTTGTACCCCTTTTTAGGAAAATTGCGCGCCCGGAGGAGTATGGCATTTTCCACACTTATAGAGAATATACAGAAGAAGTGCACAATGCTAATTTTTTTTTTAAATAATGCAGAAAAGATACATTAAATCAATAAAGAAAACATTACACACACTACATACCATGTATTTGACGCACACACGCATGCATACTATTTATTGTCAAACTTTTGTTCTTGACGTCTGTGGTCAAATTGAGAATAGATTAATATGGTTTGTCTTTAATATTATTTGTCTATTAGTGTAGTCTTGGCGAAATTTGTGATTATAGAAGTATAAAATACAATCATAATAGTGTACAAACTTACAATTCCAATTAATTATAGTCGAATTTCGACTACTGCGGGACCTCTACTAAATAACAATTAAGTATGAATATGATTATTTTTTGTCGTATACGTCAGAGAAATGACTCCTGTGAAACTTGTTTCGTCGTGACAGTCCTTTTTGAACTTCAAGTTTCAATAGCACAGCGATGTTAGTGCGCCGATATTGTCTATATCTGTAACTAGCGGCCCGCTCCGGCTTTGCTCGGGTCTTTAACAAATATTTCAAGAATATTTGACGTTGTTTTATTTTTTTAAATAAAATAACACTTACTGCGGCACAACTATAATAGTTAGACATATGCTGTCGCGACACTTTTTGTAAATAATAATGTGTTCTACAAAGTCGTAGTACATTATTTTATTCTATCATCAATAGTTTTCGCAGGGCACGCGATGTAAAGAATACGGCAATTTTTTACACCTTGGGTTACATTATTGGAGTTTTAGTAAGGATCCCTATTTTTTTAAAAAAAGATTGTAGCCTATGTCACTCGAGAATAGTGTAGCTTCCAAACAGTGAAATAATTTTTCAAATCGGTTCAGTAGTTTCGGAGCCTATTCAATACAAACAAACAAACAAATCTTCCCTCTTTATAATATTAGTATAGAAAATGAACTGCTGTTCGTTAGTCTCGCTAAAACTCGAGAACGGCTGGACCGATTTGGCTAATTTTGGTCTTGAAATATTTGTGGAAGTCCAGAGAAGGTTTAAAAGGTAGATAAATATGAAAATGCTCGGAATTAAATAAAAATAACAATTTTGTTTTTCCTTTGATGTATCCCCCGTCGGACGGATTCCTTTTGTTTGTTTTAAGTTTATTTTATACAAAAGTTTAGGTCTTTTGTTTATCGATTGCGGGACTACGAAGTCTGCCGGGTCAGCTAGTTGATTAATAAATACTAATGGTCGCCCAGTAGTCGAAATTCGACCATAATTAATTTAAAAGTTTGAAGCAAAACATTAATATCGTTACGATTCTAAAGTCAACGTACTTCACCTTTTTTTTTTTATTGCTTAGATGGGTGGACGAGCTCACAGCCCACCTGGTGTTAAGTGGTTACTGGAGCCCATAGACATCTACAATGTAAATGCGCCACCCACCTTGAGATATAAGTTCTAAAATCTCAGTATAGTTACAACGCTACCCCACCCTTCAAACCGAAACGCATTACTGCTTCACGGCAGAAATAGGCGGCGTGGTGGTACCTACCCGTGTGGACTCACAAGAGGTCGCCTTAATTGAGATAAGAATTAATTATTTAGGTATGTATTTATTAATACATTAATTGCACGCTCGGTTATATGCGTTGCGTGATCTATCGATGATGACCAGTTTTGATAACAGTTCATTATCTCCTCGCGATTTGAGAAGTAAGTCCTAGAATCGGTACGGGCGTACTTCGGTGCGGCAGATATACGCAACATTATTTCCAATGATACTAATTATGCCGCAAATAGGAGCAAATGGCGTGGAATGATTTGGAACAGACTCTACCCCACCCTTCAAACCGCATAACTTCTTCACGGCAGAAATAGGCAGGGCGGTGGTACCTACCCGTGCGGACTCACAAGAGGTCCTACCACCAGTAATTACGCAAATGAAAATTTTTCGGGTTTGATTTTTATTACACGATGCTATTCCTTCGCCGTGGAAGTCAAGCGTGAACATTTGTTAAGTACGTATTTCATTAGAAAAATTGGTACCCGCCTGCGGGATTCGAACACCGGTGCTAGATACGAATACACCGGACGCCTTATCCTTTAAGCCACGACGACTTCCTGGTCACGATCCTCAGTATTGAGGAGAGAGAAGAAGCTAGGCCACGCGGTTTCCCGTCAATACAATTCTGTGATAAGTTCCGAGCCAAAATTTTGCACTGTTTAGACCGAAACGCGAGATGATGAACAGCTCATACAACGCCATGACACTAAGATCGGAGAGAGGGGTTTGACTGGTAGTCATGTGAATCAGCAGCTAGCACTATCCTGCCTACTTCTGCCGTGAAGGGCTAGCCGTTGTACTGGGAAATATTGGGATTTGTGTCTCAAAGTAGGTAGCGGGATTAACTATGTGTATGTCTTTGGGCTCCGGTAACCATTTAACACCAGGTGGGCTGTGAGCTCGTCCACCCAACTACGCAAAAAAATCACAATGTTAACTTAATTTTTACTGGTGGTAGGACCTCTTGAGAGTCCTCACGAGTAGGTACCACCACTCTGCCTATTTCTGCCGTGAAGCAGTAATGCGTTTCGGTTAGAAAGGTGGGGCAGCCGTTGTAACTATACTGAGACCTTAGAACTTATATCTCAAGTTGGGTGACGCATTTACGTTTTAGATGTCTATGGGCTCCAGTAACCTCTTAACACCAGGTGGGCTGTGAGCTCGTCCATCCGTCTAAACAATAAAAAAAACACAACATAAACAAATATACAATAGTTTAGCGCCATTTTCTCTTCTGTCAGTAATAATGGGTATATTTCTTTAATGGTTATTGACGGCTCCAGAGCTACAAAAGATTAATAATAAAACAAAAGAGAAAATGTAAGACATAAAATGAATTTAGATCAGTCGACTTTCGACAGACGGACCCTAGTATCGGTTAGTTGTAGTTTAGATAATAAACTTATATCGTAATGTGATAATGAGGCTTGATAATTGCGATTATTTTTGTTATGACTGAAGGATTACTGACCTTACAGGCCTTTCCAGTTTCACGGGGACAGGTGGGCGAGCAAAGGCTCAGCCAGGAGGGGTGGGAATTCTAACAGCTGCCCGAGCGCCTCCGAAGGAGACCTAACAACTCAAGAGCAACTGCTTCGCGGATGAATCTACTACCGGATCGGAATTGCGACCCGCTGAGAAGATCCGGCGAGAAACTCAGCGGGCTGATGTTTAGGTTAGGTTGCACGTCGAACTCTTTGTCGAGTTCGACGAGTACGGTTACCGGGGTCCCTAAGCCTGCTCCTAGTGTTAGAGCTAAAGGTGTCTAACGCAAGACTTATTGAATCTGATGGATCAGTAAGGACGTGTCTAGACAAGGCTTCCCCCCTTTTTAATACGCTTTTATTAGCTTCAGACGTATGTATGTTTGTAACGGAATCTTTGAACATGATTTTGACCCCCTTCAAAACGTCGGATTAACTCAAAATTTGGTATACTTATTAAGGTCCGATGACAATCAATATTAAAACAAATTGGAAAAAAAAAATTACACAAATTGAAATTCAACTAAAAAATGAAAAATAAATAATAGTTTAAAAAAAACTAACAAAATACGCTTTAATAGAAAAACCAACAAATGATACAAAATAAATTTTAATAAATTTGAATTATAAATAGTGTAAGAAAAAATGATTTTATTGTAAAAAAAAAGCGTGTGGTGCATGGTATCAGTAGTTATAAATATGTTATGAACATATATGAGTAGAAGGGTTATTTTGATAATATCCTGCAAAAAGGAACAAACGCTTTTTTACAATAAAACATTTTTCTTACACTATTTTTAATTCAAATTTATTAAAATTTATTTAAAACAATATTCATAGAATTTGGAAGCACGATCATGCATATTTATGGCCCGGAGGAGTTATAAGTACCAGTTCCGGGGTACAGTCGTGATCTTGATGGCTCCGAAAAATGAAATACATAAAAATGATATGTACATAATGATACATATGACGACGCTTGCAGCTGAAAGTAAGTATTGTACTTTTTGACGAAGCATGTTGCTGATAATAACATGTACTTTTAGGTTAGGAATATTGTGTTCTTTTTTTTATATAATAAATAAATTTAATTTTATTCAATAATATACACAATTTAGTATTATAGTTAAGAATGGCTAAAAGTAAATATATATATATATATATAATATAATAATAATAATTGAAAAATGAAATAAATTAGTTTGGATATATAAAATGATTAATTGTTTGTCAGCCGGAACATATTTGCATATTCAAGCAGCGAATGTTTTGCGCGTTCGACCTTCCGTATTTGACATCTTAATTCTGTTGATTTATAATTTACTAGCTGTACCCGTCCGCTTCGCTGGGCATTTAAAATTAACATTATTATTTCTCACGCCCACAAAGATTCTCATCATTAACGCCCCCGCAACTGGTGTAGGGAGTCCAACACTCATATAAATATTAGCCTATCCATTAAGTACATGTATTTTCTATATGGATACCAAGTTTCTAGTCAATCGGATGTATGGTTCAGTAGTTATAACGGAACATCCGTAAAAACCACTGTAGATTTATATATTAGTATAGATTGAGTATACTAGCTTTTGCCCGCGACTTCGTCCGCGTGAAATAGCTACTTTGGCATAACGCAAAATTTCACCCGCCTTTTCATTTACGTAGAAAGTTAAAATATTTTTGGATAATAGAATGATAAGGAGCTATTTAAGGTACTAAAATCATGCCTTTTAACCGACTTCAAAAGAGGAGGCTATCAATTCGACCACATTTTTTTAACTATGTAGGTTCACCCATTTCTCGAGAACGCTTGAACCGATTCTGATAATTCGTACATTATTTAGCGAAAATTTAACCGTTTCCGCAGCACACAGCGGAAGCTCTCAAAAGGAAAAAAACCCCGATTTTAAAACATTACTTATTGGTGCTAGTTTGAATTAGTCGTAGCGTGATGTTATATATCCTATAGTCTTCCTCAATAAATGAGCTATCTAGAACTGAAAGAATTTTTCAAATCGGACCAGTAGTTCCTGAGATTAGCGCGTTCAAACAAACAAACAAACTCTTCAGCTTTATAATATTAGTATAGATTATTATTTATTAAGTAACCTTAAAATAAATATATGTATATGTTATATTTGAGTGAGTAATAAATAGTCTGTTTGTTGTAATATTTACCCCACCGCTGCTCTGCTCATTTTTGCCGTGAAACAGTTTCAGAGGTGAATTTTTGAAAAAAAAAAATTTCATCCTTTAAGAATAGAGAAAAATTTAAACACTTTATAAATTTCAAAGTTTCAATGCCTGAATTAATTTTTGTGCGTATCAAAATTAAACTTAACTTGTTCATTAAAAGATAGATATCGATTAGTCAAAAAAATAACCCGAGAAATCAAAACTAGCCTGCGCTTTTTTGAATATGACATGTGATATAAAAATTTAAGTACATTACCGAAAGATTCACTTCGAACTACTATTAATAGAGTACCATTTTTATTCAGTGTACAAAGGGCGGTCACAAAGAATATTTCTATGCGTTTCGGTTTGAAGGGCGGGGCAGCCGTTGTAACTATACTTAGAACTTATATCTCAAGGTGGGTGGCGGCATTTACGTTGTAGATGTCTATGGGCTCCGGTAACCACTGAACACTAGGTGGGCTGTGAGCTCGTCCACCCATTTAAGCAATACAAAATAAATTATAAAAAACAAAACAAACTTACGAAATTCCAATTGGTCCCATAGCCAAACGAAAACACAGAAACTTGCCTGAGTAGATCAATTTTATTGTTAATGTTTTCACACACAATGAGCACGCCATAAACGGACACCGCTATGTGTACGAACAGAAAAAACAAATGAAAAATGAATCGAAAACACAAAACTATTGAGCGTCGTTTTCCAGAATTTCCGCCATTTTGATTCCACGTAAGAACTTGACACATCTTGACGATTCAAAACAAGATTTCTTGCTTCTTTAAAACACTTTTGGATCAAGAATTTCTAAAAACCGCGTTCTCGTGTGGAACTTTTAAAACACAATGGCAGTCGTAGCGAACACGTCTTTTTTTTAATAAACACAATTTTTTGTTTTCTAATAAAAAAAAAAACGAACAATGTATCTTAAAATAAAATTTCAAAATGGCCGCTCAAAAGAATTTACTGTATTAATTAAAACAAAAATATTCTTATATTAATTTCCTGTACACGTTTGCTCTGTACACTGTGACGAATTAAAATAACCAGATGTGTTAAATACTTTATTATAATAATAATAATGCGTCGAGTTGTATTAATTAATTTATACAAAATTTTATAAGTATACTTGTTTTTTATTCTCGCGTGAACCGAAAATAGATTCCGAGCGATTACCAGGACCGAACTTACATGAGTATCGCTTTGAGGCGCCGTGAAAAATACCGCCTCGTGACCTTTTTTATTGCTTCGATGGGTGGACGATGAGTTTCCTGAATCCATAGACATCTACAACGTAAATGCGCCACCCATCTCGAAATATAAGTTCTAAGGTCTCGGTATAGTTACAACGGCTGCTCCGCCCTTCAAACCGAAACGCGTTACTGCTTCACGGCAGAAATAGGCGGGGCGGTGGTACCTACCCGCGCGGACTCATAAGTGGCTTTGCCTCTAGTAATTACGCAAATTATAATTTTGCGGGTTTGATTTTTATTACACGATTTTATTCCTTCACCGTGGAAGTCAATCGTGAACATTTGTTAAGTACGTATTTCATTAGAAAATTTTGTACCCGCCTGCGGGATTCGAACACCGGTGCATAGCTAGATACGAATGCACCGGACGTCTTATCCTTTGGGCCACGACGACTTCAACAACGTAAATCTATACGCACCTTGAGAGATGAATTATAAGTTGCTGTTTTACAACACAGCGACTGTCCTTCGAACCGAAACGCATTACTGCTTCACGGCAAAAATAGGCGGAGTGGTGGTACCTAACCGTGCGGACGCACAAGACCAGTGATTACATCCTAAATAAATTTTCTTAACAAACTTATACACAAATAATTGTAAATGGACATGCTTTAACAAAAACCGACTTCAAATAGAAAAATATATATATTCCAAAACAAATTAATTAATATACATTAAAAACAATAATCATCGAAATCGGTTGGCGTGATATTGAGTTATTCATCTATTTGTCGCGCACGTACTTAATGCAAATTTAAGACTTATATGGTTTTCTCATGGATACCATTATCAGAACTGAACTAAATTGAAATGGGACCACACGGGAAGCGTCAGCTTTCTAATAATAAAAGGATCATCAAAATCGATTAACCCAGTCAAAAGTTATGAGTTAACAAACATAAAAAAATACAATCGAATTGAGAACCTCCTCCTTTTCTGAAGTCGGTTAAAAAAACGTATTAGACCAGAGTATTGCTCCAGCGCCAAATTAATATTCACAACGCGACCCCACAGCAGAAACAAATTTTACCTTCCATACAAAAAAATATACCCCCCATAGTCTAAATCCGACACTGGCTCCAAACTACGTAAGAAACAACAATAATAATAAGATGGATGACATTTAAGCTACCTCAATGTATTAATGACCCCTCCCGGACGAAGATTATTTACTTCTTTCGACTGCTTTTGCACAAAAATCACTTAAAACCCAATCGCTTCGGTCATTTAGTACCATAAAGGTTACCGTGGTGATAGACGTTGACAGCGTCAACGGCCTACGTGACCAGCACGCGTGTCAGAGTGGCTATGTTGGACTGAAGTTCAGGTTTCCAGAACAAAAAGAATTATAGCCGACTTCAAAAGGGAATCAGAAACAGCTTCATATTCATCAGAGTAGCGCAATTATGTTGTTTATAATTAAAGCAATTAACAATCACGCTGCTATTTCTGTGCGTAGACTGTTTTAATTAGACTTGCCTTTTGTTTTTTTAATGTTTTTTCTTCGGCTTACGCGAGTCGTATAGATAATTGAAGCTAACTTTACGGTTTAATCGTGCGTCTGTTATTGTCATTATAATTATTGCCGAGATTCTGAGCGCTTAGCAATATTTCAAAGACGCACACGACTAAACAGTGTACGATGCTTTAAATCTCAATTCAATTCAATTCTTCAGTGTTTCAAAATAAGAATGTGCGATACCAGCTCCTTTTTTTTGAGGCCGGGGCCGAACCTCCGTCCGAGGTCCCCGCGCCTAGGGGACGGGCGAAGTATGTGGGACTTGATAGTCTGCAGAAGTTGAGAGCCGCGGGCCCAATGATGTTTTAGGACCCTACCCACTAAACGACTTCCCTTGCACTCAGCCGACGTCCGATCTCCGCCCGGCTCAGAACCCAGGCAGAGTGGGGGTTCCAGCGGTCCACTCGTCCAGACTCGCGAGGCCACCATAAATACGTCCGATGGGTCGTCGAGGCGATAGTCAACGACTCTACGTCGGTCGTCTCGATACGGCAGCCTTACAGACCATCCCATACGGTGCCTTTGGTGTTCCGGAATACCCCGCTGGATCAGAACCAGCCTGCCAGGTCGGAACGCGACACACCGCCAACCGGTTGCTCTTATGCAGCAGTTCCGTGGAATATGCAGCGCGAAAAAAAAACTAATATAAAAAAAAAACTAATTAAAAAAAAAAAGACATTCCCGCTGAGTTTCTTGCCAGTTGTTCTCAGGGCGGAGGCTAGTTCTTGTGAATTGGCGGTAGTTTTTTTTTGACGTTCAACAAGTATGTACTTTTATTTATGTTGAATAAACAAATTTTGATTTGATTTGATAGAGCAGCACGCCGCACTGTCTCTCCCCTCAGGTCCGCGTGTGAACTTCTCCAGGGGGAGGTCGCCTCCTACAGGGGCCAGAGTCGGGCAAAAGTTCTTCTCCGGCCCCTGGCTGCGACGGCTAGGTGAGGAGAGGGATGAGCTCTGCCTCTCTCATCTCCCTGCGGACCGAATGGTAAACAGTCGCTGTCGCCCAAAACACGTCATTTCAGATCCTCCCGATCCACTAACGGTGACTTTAGGCACTCTAAACATCAGTCGTCGCTCTCGTCGATCCTGTCGAATGAGATAAAGGATTCGGCGTGGAAATAAACCCACGTCGAAATTAATATATAAAGTACTAGCTGACCCGGCAGACTTCGTAGCGCCTCAATAGATAAATAAAAGACCTAAACTTTTGTATAAAATAAACTTAAAACAAACAAAAGGAATCTGTCCAACGAGGGACACATCAAAGGGAAAACAAAATTATTATTTTTATTTAATTCCAAGCATTTTCATATTTATCTACCTTTTAAACCTTCTCTGGACTTCGACAAAAAATTCAAGACCAAAATTAGCCAAATCGGCCCAGCCGTTCTCGACTTTTAGCGAGACTAACGAACAGCAATTCATTTTTATATACATATTATATAGATTAGTTAATCAAAACACAATTTTCATCAACACCTTAATTATAATTTTTGTGTATTCTTACATAAGCGACATAGACAAAAAAACATTAGGCGTTTTCATCATTTCGGCAATGGACTTTATACGGAATAAGCAATCATGGATTTAAATGTACTAAATAAATCAATAAATTTAACATTTCTGCTTGGACACCATCATCGCTAGACCTTGAGGACCTCTTGGCGTGCTACGAGCCACTACGAAGTCAGGTCACGAGATCCACCGAGGGCATTTAACCAACCACGTCCTTGTAGTCACCAATAACAGAACTGGTATTATGGTATTACAGCTATGCCATTCTGGGCTAGTCCGTGAGTGACAACGACTAGGCATCATGCACGCTATAAACACCAGCATTTTAAGGTAACAATGAAATGGCACCACCGCAGCCACAGGTCATAACGATAGAGACGCTATCTCCATAATTACCACACGTTCTTACGGATCCATCAGACCCCTGCATTAGACGCCTTCAACTCTAACGCTAGCAGGCTTAGGGACCCCAGTGACCCTAATCGTCGAACTGGGCATAGAGTTCGACGTGCAACCTAACCCATGCATCAGCCCGCTGAGTTTCTCGCTGGATCCTCTCAGCGGGTTGCTATTCCGATCCGGTAGAAGATTCATTCGCGAAGCAGCTACTCTTGAGTAGTTAGGTTTCCTTTGAAGACGCTCAAGTAGCCGTTAGCAAATGCCACCCCTCCTGGCTGAGCCTATGTTCGATTACCTGTCCTGGTGAAACTGGAAAGGCCTCTGGGCCACCAGTAATCTGTTAACTCTGTTGACTTGACTGATTATATTTATTGATGAGATGATGTACTATAAAAACGGAAACCTTAGAACTTATTTCTCAAGGTGACTGGAGACTAAAGTTGTTGATGTCTACGGACTCCGGCGACCACTTAACACCAAGTCAGCCGTCAGCTCGTCGACTAGTCCAACCAAAAAATACGTTACAGTCAAAGGCACAACCAGTTCTCGGTATAAATAGTACAGTCCGACAAAAACAGCTTTACAAGAAACTTGATTCGAACACAATGCTACCTGTTTCTGTATTTTTGTAATGTACTGTTTCTTATACTACCGTAAGCACAAGATTTAAATTCATTTTGTGTATAAAATTCTTTTTGCCTTGTCATATATATATAAAAATGAATTGCTGTTCGTTAGTCTCGCTAAAACTCGAGAACGGCTGGACCGATTTGGCTAATTTTGGTCTTGAATTATTCGTGGAAGTCCAGATAAGGTTTAAAAGGTATGAAAAAATATGAAAATGCTCGGAATTAAATAAAAATAACAATTTTGTTTTTCCCTTGATGTTTATTTTATACAAAAGCTTAGGTCTTTTATTTATCGATTTTGAGGCACTGCGAAGTCTACCGGGTTAGCTAGTTGGTGATATTAAAGTAAGATTGAGTTAAACAAACCACTTAAAAAATGCTGTTTTGTCTTTTTTATAGATATTTGGAGAGTAATAATAAAGATAAGATCTTCTATTGGTGTGATTGTTCTTGGCTTGGGTGAGATTGTTCGGTAGACTGACGACCCAAACCTCATTGTTCGAAACTTTTTTTTTATTGCTTAGATGGGTGGACGAGCTCAAAGCCCACCTGGTGTTAAGTGGCTACTGGAGCCCATAGGCATCCACGACGTGAATGCGCCATCCACCTTGAGAATAAGTTCTAAGGTCTCAAGTATAGTTACAACGGCTGCCCCACCCTTTAAACCGAAACGCATTACTGCTTCACGGCAGAAATGAGCGGGGCGGTGGTATCTACCCGTGCGGACTCACAAGAGGTCCTACCACCAGTAATTACGCAAATTATAATTTTGCGGGTTTCACTTTTATTAGACGATGTTATTCCTTCACCGTGGAAGTCAATCGTGAACATTTGTTGAGTACGTATTTCATTAGAAAAATTGGTATCCGCCTGCGGGATTCGAACACCGGTGCATCGCTCAACACGAATGTATCGGACGTCTTATCCGTTAGGCCACGACGACTTTCAGTAACTAGTTCATTATAAGCTTTTCGCTTACTCTCTACTTTAAGCTTATCTTGTAAATGTCGTCAGCGAGATTCAGGCATCTGTCAATGTTCATGCATGTGTTCAATGATGGCTACCGCGACAGAAGTTATGTCTTGACATTGAACAATTAGAATGTGCGCAGGATCTGAACATTTCATATTGTAATTAGGTCTAAAGGAATGACAGATAAGTTTTACGTATTTTAAAATTACGTTAAAAAACGGATCTCTAAATTACAGTCTTAGAGACCATAAAACATGGAACATCTACAGACTTTATTAAAACATATGGCATCTGTTCCTAGCTAGCGATAGTTTTCACTGGTGGTAGGACCTCTTGTGAGTCCGCACGGGTAGGTACCACCGCCCTGCCTATTTCTGCCGTGAAGCAGTAATGCGTTTCGGTTTGAAGGGTGGGGCAGCCGTTGTAACTATACTGAGACCTTAGAACTTATATCTCAAGGTGGGTGGCGCATTTACGTTGTAGATGTCTATGGGCTCCAGTAACCACTTATCACCAGGTGGGCTGTGAGCTCGTCCACCCATCTAAGCAATAAAAAATAAAAAATGTTTCTTTGATCGATTCTAGAATGACATGGAACATTCACTTTTCGAAACCCCATAGACATTGCCCACTGAGTTTCTCACCGGATCCGGTGGTAGATTCTGCGGAGCACTGCTCTTGCTAGGGCCCGTGTTAGCAAACTCTCTCGGGCCGATCCCTCTGAGCTCACCTACCGGCCAAAACGTAGCTGAAATAGCCCCATAGGCTATCAGATAGGGAAAAAGAAATTGGAGACATAAGTACCAATGACATTACCATCGCCCCGTTGTGAGACGCAAGTAATCTCTTAACTCTCCATCTATATATTTTTTCCTACCTAAAATGATGATCTTGAGAGACCATTTCAGTGTAGCCTTAACTAGTAGGTGAGCTCACGGGTCTCAACTCTGACGACGTTGCTAACACAGCAAGAGCAGTGCTTCGCAGAATCTACCACCGGATCGGAAACGCGACCCACTGAGAAGATCCGACGAGAAACTTAGTGGGCTGGGTCTGTGGGTTAATTTACTCGCCGAGCCCTTCGTCGCAAGCGACAAGACGAGAACCATGACCGGTGGTTGGAATACTTAAAAACATTGTTAGTGGATCGGGAGGATTCGAAATAACGGGTTTTGAGCGACGTCGACTGTTTACCATTCGGTCCGCAGGATCGGTAATGTAGTTACCGGTGGCCACGATGAGAGGGTTCTCGTGTTGTGCCGCTTTCTCGAAATGGGATCCATCCATGCAAAAAGCTAGCGATCTACTTGCAGAGTCCGTATGTAAGTCGGTAGCCTCAGCTAGACAATGCTGGAAGCGACTTCAAGGCTCATCGCAACGAGGCATCCTTGCCCTTGCTCTCAAAGGTGAATAATGTACACCAAAAGGTCGCCAGCCAAACGGTCGTAATGGAAACCCCATAGGTGGATAGTGGTAGGACGTCTTGTGAGTCCGCTCGGGAAGGTACCACCACCCTACCTGTTTCTACCGTGAAGCAGTAATGCGTTTCGGTTTGAACGGTGGGGTAGCTGTTGTAACTATACTGAGACCTTAGAACTCATATCTCAAGGTGGATGGCGGCTTTTACGCCGTAGGTGTCTATAGGCTCCGGTAACCACTTAACACCAGGTGGGCCATGAGCACGTCCACCAATTTAAGCAATAAAAAATCATTCATCAGCTTGGTAATATACTAAGGCTTGGTATTCGTAACACGGTGCGATGCCTTGGTATTAAGAGGACACTATAAATAAGGACACATAAAGACTAAACAATAATAATAATAATAATGGTTGGTTCGAAGTAGGTATCAGGGGAATGGAATATTTGAAAGGTATTCCACTGATAACTACTTTTAATAAATGTATATTTTTTATTTGATTGGGTTTGTTAATTTTAAGTATGTTTCAATGATACTATGTACACATGTGGACTTATTGTTGTCTGAAATAAAATAAATCATTCATTCATAAAGAACTAACATTCCTATTCTTTTGTTTTTAGAAAATCCACAAGCTATTACGTAATCAAATCAATGTCATAATGCTAATGTATTTAAATTGATCGTTAATGTCACGGAGAATCGTAACCGTTACGTAAGTGATATTATGATCATTTCAATGCTAGGAGATGGATGATGAGCATTGTTTGAAGTGATTCCATCACCCCCTTTTGGCAACAACCCACCCCAGTTCGTTCCTACTATCCGTAACCACTGCTTACGTCCAGAGTGCGACCCTAGAAACACTTTTCTGCCACGGATCATCTAGATCTAGAAAGAACGCCCTTCCACTGAATTATCCGGGGCCTATGTCCTCCCCGATCTCAAGCCGGTACGAGTAATGACATCTGTTGTCAGACATCAAAAACAGATATCGAAAAAACTATAATACCATCTCTCGAATATTCCGCGAAACAATTCACGAAGGTTCTAGAACGTTGCCTCGGTGTTCCGGTACTGTTGAATGTCCTAATAGCCCATAGAATGTTTTTCGATAAAGGCCAGACAAAAATTACTGAGTTATTCGTAAGAACTAATAAAGCCAAGATCGCCAAGAGAACAAACAAATCTATCCTCGAGCAACTTCATATAGAAACGAGACTGTCAACGATTTTCTGCCAGAATGTTCTTGGTCACTTGGTCACATTGCTCGGCGGCCACCAGACAACCTTGAAAGATTGTGGTGGGCAAGGTAGAAGGGAAAAGACCCGCCGACCGGCCACAAAACCGTTGGTCGGATCAGATAGCTGCGCCCACTGGACTCTCTGTTGCGACCGCCCTGAGAGAAGCCGAAAACCGAAGGAAATGGAAGCTCATGGTACAAAGAGCCACGAAGGGCTTTCAGGGACACGACCTTCAGCAATGCAGTATTCGACTAAGAAGAATAAAGCAAGACTTTGACGACAGAAGCAAAGACCAACTTTACTATATAACAGAGTAATAATTGTTGGACATTTGATCCTTTTGTTATGAAGATGGAAACATTATGTGTATTATCTCTATGGATGAAAACCTGACACAAACAAGCTACGAAGACTTGAGGATGCCATTGCCATTGCCACGTACCATCCGGCTATGGAATGAGCTCCCCTCCACGGTGTTTCCCGAGCGCTATGACATGTCCTTTTTCAAACGAGGCTTGTGGAGAGTATTAAGCAGTAGACAGCGGCTTGGCTCGGCCCCTGGCATTGCTGAAGTCCATGGGCGACGGTAACCACTCACCATCAGGTGGGCCGTATGCTCGTTTCTGTGTGAAAATAAACGCACAAGACAAGAGTACAATAATCAAATGTTGGACATTTGATCCTTTTCTCATGAAGATGAAAACATTATGTGTATTATCTCTATGGATGAAAACCCGAGACAAACAAACTAGGAAAACTTGAGGAATGTTTCTTGTTTCTTCATTCGTTATTTCTGTGTGAAAATAAACACAAAAGACAAGAGTACAATAATCAAATGTCCACGGACAACTCCTTAAACGTCTGCGACCAAGAAAACTATAAACTCTAAACTATAAACTCTGTTGATATATTAATGTAATGCATGCTGTGATTGCCTCTAATTTTAGAGTTGCAGTTATCAATTGCTCTATACATGTCAATGTTATTTTATGTCTTACTGTAAACCCTGTTGGTAATCCTTAAATAAATAAATAAAGTATTTAAAACGTAATATATAATAAAATAACAACATTAAACCCTAAATTAAACCAAAAAAGTACATATCTTTAATTATAATTTTAACCACTAAAGATTTTTACTAACGCTTCCTTAAAAACAAATACCTGTGTATGACGACCGACCAACTTGACCAATCATTCAGGTGTCTTGAAGTTGGTTGAAAATTACTTTCAAAGATTTCGTCTAATACAAACAAATATAGACACTTAACCCTCAGACACAGCCCACAGAGTTCCACGCCGGATGCTCTCAGTGGGTCGCGTTTCCGATCCGGTGGTAGATTCTGCGAAGCACTGCTCTTGCTAGGGCTAGTGTTAGCAAATCGACTAGGTTTGAGTCCCATGAGCTCACTTACTCATTCGGTGTATCTAATATCGGTCACTAGAATAGGTAGAAAACTAAAAACATAGACACACACCAAGCTAACAGTAGCAGCACACGTCATTTCGGATCCTCCCGATCCACTAACGGTGCTTTTAGGTACCTCAAACACCGGTCATCGTTCTCGTCAAACCCGTCGCTTGCGACGAAGGGCTCGACGAGTAAATTAAGCCACAGACACAGCCCACTGAGTTTCTTGCCGGATATTCTCAGTGGGTCGCGTTTCCGATCCGGTGGTAGATTCTGCGAAACACGGCTCTTGCTAGGGTTCGTGTTAGCAACGTCGTCAGGTTTAAGCCCCGTGAACTCACCGTTAAGGTTACGCTGATATAGCCTCTCAAGGCTCTCAGCTTAGGTAGGAAAAAAAAAAGTAGCAGCAGTATTTATACTCACAAAATTCCAGTTGGTCAAGAAAAGCGGTGTGAATTTTATCATTTCGCTTATCATCGGGTTTTCCAATTGTTCTTTAGATACCGTAAACACCACACGAATCCCATAAAACGTCACAAAGGAATGTATCGACCAACTCAATCCATGAAAGAGCGTTCTTAAAACCAATATAATTAGGCCACAACCCCTTACATTACTGTTAGTATTTTTGTCTTCTACGGTAACTTTAACTTCGCACATTATTAGAATTAATTTCACTATTGACAAATCGCGCGAAACTTTTGTTAATTTGTTAAAAATAAAAATTTATGATTTTATAATTTTAAATTCTAAAAACCGCGTTTAAGTCGGAAGGCAAGCATGTTGTGAGTTGAAATAAATTGTTTTTGCGGTTTTAGGGTTCGCTAACTTTGTTCATTTTCGTTCGTAAAAGCTTCCTAAAATGTTTTTTCTTGTTAATGCATTTATTTTAACCGTTTTTTTTTACCCTAGCTATTCGCAGGTCGAGTAGGTGAGCTCACGGGCTCGACATGAGGGAATTTGCTAAGACTAGCCCTAGCAAGAGCAGTTCTCTGCTAAATCTACTACCGCAACGGAATCGCGACCCACTGAGAAGATCCAGCGAGAAACTCAGTGAGCTGTGAGTTAGTTCACTCGTCGAAGACGACGAAGAGTTCGACGAGGACCAGTGCTTGGATCCGGGGGATCCAAAAAGATATAGTTCGGGCGTCAGCGGTTTTGCATTGCCCCGTCGTCTGGGTCGTATAGGTAATTAGTGGCGGCCACGATAAGGGGATTGTCGCGCCGCTTTGTCGAAGTAACGTTTTGATGCTACTTTAAGATACTCACGTATCCGTTCTATATTTAGGTCGTCGTGAAGATCGTTCCTCACGCATACATCTAGTAACATATTTATGTAATTATTTTTTTCTACCTATGCTGATAGCCTTGAGAGACTATATCAGCGTATAGACGCTAGGGTAACGCGTACGTGAGCTCTCGGGGCTCAAACCAGAGGTGTTGCTAACTCTAGCCCTAACAAGTTCTTCGCAGAATCTACCACCGGTTCGAAAACGCGACCCACTGAGAAGATCCGGCGAGAAACATAAGGCTACCGGCTTAGGTAGGATAAAAAAGAGACATGTCTTAGATAATAAGAGCTATCCATACGATGAAATCTACAAGCCAGTGCTCTGATGTTACTTTTTTTTAAAGGGATTTTATGACCTGTAACAAAGAGCTTTAGGTCAAGCCTTACTTTAATTTATATTCTTATTTTTATGAAAAATAACATTATGGAGTGAAATTAAATGAAATGAGATGAAACATAATCTCAGTAAAATGGTGGTCATTTACTGAGACTTTTTCAATGGACTTTTTGTAAGATCCCGAGAAGTTACGTCCAGCGGCTTTTTTTTTTTATTGCTTATATGGGTGGACGAGCTCACAGCCCACCTGATATTAAGTTGTTTCATTTTCCCACATTTGTGCATTTTTACAGATACTAAACAGTTAATAAACCACCGTTATTACACATCTAACCCTGAAGAAACACTAAATAGACAAAATAGAACAAATCACACAACTTCACTCTTCGCGTTCCCGTCAAAAAGTCCTCTGATGTTACAAATACGACAGGAGCATCGCGACATTCCAGAGTTTCTCAAAGAGGTACACCGAAGGCGCCCTCTGAAACCGAAGATTTGAATGAAAACCAAATAATTTTATGTACTGAACCAATATTGCGTTATTAGACGCTTGCCATTGATATAATTAAGGAGGTAGACACCCAATGTCAGATATATACAGCATGTAAGATAATTATATATTTTTTTAATTATTATTCTCCACGTGTAACTTCTCTCGGTAGGGTTCTCGAGTGGAGACCGCGCAGCGGAAGACGTAACGTGGGACGCTCCTTGGCTAGGTGGTGCGATGACCTCCGCACGGTGGCCGGCAAGAAGTGGATGAGTAGAGCCGCAGACCGGGCTCAGTAGTGTGGATTGGGAGAGGCCTATGTCCAGCAGTGGACGACTGTGGGCTGTTGATGATGATGCTGATGATGATGATGACGTGTAACTTACACACAACCAATACACTACTCAGTTCATTTTATTCTGTAATTAAATGATGTTTACATAACATTCATTTAGTTACTATTTCCACATTTTTTTAGTTGTGGTAAATACGCAATATCGTTATGACAAAAATCGTTTCTACGAATTTCATTATCTTTGATCAACTTATATAAATACTACTTACTACAAATCGTTATAGTACATACTTTTTTTTTTTATGAAGCCAAAACTTCTTTAGCCGCGTTGAATACTTTTTAGTCGAGGAAATATTACGGGTTCGCGTCACCGACATGCTAATGTTACGTGTACACATCGCATATACCTGACTTTTTTTTTATTGCCCGTGTAGGCAGACGAGCATACAGCCCACGAGAGAGTGATTACCGTCGCCCATGGACTTCAGCAATGCCTACAAATGCCTTGAGATGCTATTTCAGCTTCTCCTTGACGTGTAGGTGAGCTCACGGGGCTCAAACCGTGTTGCTAACACTGACCCTAGCATGAGCAGTGCTTCGCAGAATCTACCACCGGATCGGATACGCGGCCCACTGAGGACCGTGAGACCGTGTGTTGTGTGCGTTAGCGCTTTTTTTTTCTACGACATTCTTTCTTGTTCCCAGCGCTGCGCAACACCTTGCCAGTCCGACACTAATTGGAGCTTCTTTTTTTTTATTGCTTAGATGGGTGGACGAGCTCACAGCCCACCTGGTGTTAAGTGGTTACTGGAGCCCATAGACATCTACAACGTAAATGCGCCACCCACCTTGAGATATAAGTTCTTAGGTCTCAAGTATAGTTACAACGGCTGCCCCACCCTTCAAACCGAGACGCATTACTGCTTCACGGCAGAAATAGGCAGAGTGGTATTACCTACCCGTGCGGACTCCCAAGAGGTCCTACCGCCAGTAATTATAAGAGCTTACGTAAATTTCCTTCCACAGTCGAGGCTTAAATTAATTTTAGAAATTTAAGATATGACGTCACAGTTGTGATTTTTTTTTTCTTCAATAACTTGTGTACTCCCACGCAGTTCTCTCTGACCTGATCCCGATACTCACGTGTCGATTTCTTTATGCGCCACAGAAAGACACTAAAATATTTACGCTGTACGTAATATTAATTTAATAACCACCTGTATATAAACGGAATCATTAGAAAAATAATACTAAAACCGTACCTAATACATAAAAAATAAGGAGTAAAATCGCAAAACATAAAAACTTACTTTAGAAATATTTGAGTAACATTCAAATCTAATCTTTGTTACTTTGACTTAAGACGCAATCCGCTTTATCGATGTAAACGCTACCAGAATAATCCGATAGCATCAGTATTCATGTCTGTATGACCGAACTGGTTTTGAAAGAGTAACATCACTTAATAGTAACACACATATATCCGTCTCATTCATACAATCAAATTGCTGGAATTAGTTATACGTAATTTAGACTAAATTTACGCTTGAATCTCACGTGTTTTACTGCCATTATATTTTATCCGACGTTGCGTTTGCAAATGCGAATGACAGTTATCATAGACACGGATCTAGACGTCAATAATACAATGACATTACAAATCTACAGTGGTTTTTACGGATGTTCCGTTATAACTACTGAACCATGCATCCGATTGACTTGAAACTTGGTATCCATGTAAAAAATACATGTACTTAATGGATAGGCTAATATTTATATGAGTGTTGGACTCCCTAATAATAATGATAATAAATAATAATGTTAACTAGTAATCGCCCGGTAGTCGAAATTCGACTATAATTAATTGAAATTATAAGTTTGTACACTATTATGATTCTTTTTTCAAAGACTATTATTATACTTCTATAATCACAGATTTCGCTAAGACTACACTATAGAAAAATATTAATAAAGACAAACAATATGTAGTCTATGCATGCGTGTGTGCGTCAAATATATGGTAGTGTGTGTAATGTTTTCTTTATTGATTTAATGTATCTTTTATGCATTATTTAAAAAAATTTAGCATTGTGCACTTCTTCTCTATATTCTCTTTAAGTGTGTAAAATTTCATACTCCTCCGTTCGCGCAATTTTCGTAAAAAGGGATACAAAGTTTTTGCTTCACGTATTAATATACAGATAGTAGTTAGCATTGTACGACTGACCAAGCCTGTAGAACTTCGTCATACGTACCTGGCCTTACATGTTATGAGTCCGGCTTGATGGTAAGATCTGTTCTGATGTTCAAGATCTTGACAGCGTGAAAAGAAACGAATATCCTAATTTTTTGTACTATCTGTGCATTTTTTTACCCAATCACAGCTTTGGGTCTTTTTGGCGGGAACGCGAGGAGTGAAGTTGTGTGATTTGTTTTATTTTGTCTATTTAGTGTTTCTTCAGGTTTAAATGTGTAATAACGATGGTTTATTAACTGTTTAATATCTGCGAAAGTGCACAAATGTGGGAAAATGAAACAAAGCCGCTGGACGTAACTTCTCGGGATCCTTCAAAAAGTCCACTGAAAAAATCTTAGTAAATGACCACCATTTTACTGAGATTATATTTCATCCCATATCATCTCATCTCATTTCATTTGATTTCATCCCAGTTGATTAATGTCTCAAATTAATCATCTTCATATCATTTCACTCCATAATATAATTTTTCATAAAAATAAGGATAAAAACTAAAATAAGACATGACTTAAAGGGCTTAGTTACCAGATCATAAAATCCCTTAAAAAAAATCACGATTTTGGCGACCTTTTTTTAAAAAAATTGAAATATTTTATTTATTTATTATTGTTGGACTGAAAATATATTACATCACTTCTGCAAACCGACTTATTATTTGTCCTGACTGGTTTTTTTTTGGTGTAAAATGCGTATCAGTGGCCCTATCTAAGATGTATTGCGAATTAACTGTCATACCCTTCAAGCCTTCAAGACGCATGACTTTTTCGCAAAATTGCACAGCCACTGACCATATAATCAAGAAAAAAATAATAGAAAGACTATTTATTTAATTTAAGTGACATTTCGCTTAATATGCCACCTTTATCATTGTAATTAAAGATGCGTTTGATTTGATGCTACAACAGTTCGATGTTTTTAATTGAACTTCAATTAAGTTTCTTCTCAGTCGGACACTCTTGTCAGAGTGGTCGTGGTTGCGCTGACGCTGTATGTGCAGTAGGACCTGTTAGGTCGCCCGTGCTCCCGACAACCGCCCTCCAGGCAATGCGCTTCCAGGCCTGGCGGTTCGAAACGTTACGGGTACATTCGACCATAGTGGACTCAGTTGCCTTCTTTATTAGGTCAGTCCAGCGGGTCGGTGAGCGGCCGCGTGATCTTCTGCCTTCCACCCGGCCCTGGACTACCAGTCTCTCCATCGAGTGCTCTTTTCTGGAGATGTGACCAAAGATTTTTTTTTTTACAAATTTTAAACAATTAAGTTTACTCCATTAAAATAGCTGAAGAAGTTTTTTTGTTATCTATATTCAATATTATAAACTTGAAGAGTTTGTTTGTTTGTTTGAAAGCGCTAATCTCAGGAACTACTGGTCCGATTTGAAAAATTATTTCAGTGTTAAATAGCCCATTTATTGGGGAAGGCTATAGACTATGTAACACCACGCTAAGACCAATACAAACCGTTCCCAAACTGGGAAGAATCGTTCCCTCGATCTTCCCTGCCACGTATAGACGATATACTACTAGAGATATAACCCGAGGAGGGTTGACTTCAGACAGGCGATCGGTTGAACAACTCGTGACAAATTCCTATTCAACATGATAAAATGACATGCTGCGCCAACCCCGCGTCATGTGGTCTAAGAGCAATAGAATAAGAAGCTACTTTAAGACGAGTATCACTGGATCAGGAATCACCCAAACGTTTATGAATGGTCATCGCGAGACCGACGTATCTAAACAACAATCAGATAAACTTTCTGCTGACCCCTCGGTGAGATTGGAGATAGAAACCACGATTTATAACCAGAATCGCCTCTAACATAATACATTCTCAAACACGCATATTAAATCAGTGATGCCCAAACAACATATTGTATGTAACATGGCGCCAACACACAATATACGCAATGCCACAACAATTCGCAGAATTCGAGAAGTCGTAGTGGCCTAAGCGATAAGACGTCCGGTGCATTCGTGTTGAGCGATGCACTGGCAAGGTGTTCGAATCTCAGGCGGGTACCAATTTTTCTAATGACATACGAACTCAACAAATGTTCACGATTGACTTCCACGGTGAAGGAATAACATCGTGTAATAAAAATCAAACCTGCAATATTATAATTTGCGTAATTACTCGTGTTAGGACCTCTTGTGAGTCCGCGCGGGTAGGTACCACCACCCCGCCTATTTTCTGCCGTGAAGCAGTAATGCGTTTCGGTTTGAAGGGTGGGCCAGCCGTTGTAACTCTACTGAGACCCATACAACTTATATTTCAAGGTGGGTGGCGCATTTACGTTGTAGATGATTATGGGCTCCAGTAACCACTTAACACCAGGTGGGCTGTGAGCTCGTCCAACCATAGAAATAATAAAAATAAAAAAAATCTTTTCTAGCTTGAGATACGAAACAACAGCCTTTACACAATTGAGAATTTGATCTCATATCTCGAGATGGGTATCGGCATTGACGGCAGGACTCATAAGAGGTCCTACCACCAGTAAGAAATATATAAAGAGATATCTGGCAGACTGGTTAGCCGTCTAATAGGCACCCGAGCAGTGCCCTTGATGAGCTCGTCTGGGCTAAAATTAGCCCACGGAGACACCAGAACATGAGACACAACTATACTGAGACCTTAGAACTTATATCTCAAGATGGGTGGCGCATTTACGTTGTGGATATCTATGGGGGCTAGTAACCACTTAACACCAGGTGGGCTGTGAGCTCGTCCACCCATCTAAGCAATAAAAAAAAAACAGCCAACTGAGCGCTCTTTGACATTAAAGCATTCTATCTCACAATAATTAAACTCGAGGAAAAACTTAATGCTCCTCCTTATTGATTACTTTCTGCATAACAACATCCAAACAATTATTCTTTAAAGTTAGAAAACAAGTATAAACCGCACCTCTTGTAATCAATCAAATCAATAATATCCGAGAAAACTTGCTCTGCCCAATGTTTGGTTGCTTCGCACGAAAACTCGACCCGTACTTACTCACCTGGATACTGTGATTTTATCGGAAACGCGTCACGGATGCGAGCGAACAGGAATTTCTATATACGAATGGTGAAGACTGAAATGTTATGTGTACGTTGTATTACCCTTGACCCGGCTGCCTTAACAGGTTAACCGGAGTGGTCCCTATGGGTGGATACTATTCTTTTTATTGCCCTTGTAGGCAGACGAGCATACGGCCCACATTATGGTGAGTGGTTACCTTCGCCCATGGACTTCAGCAATGCCAGGGGCAGAGCCAAGCCGCTGTCTACCATTAAGTACTCTCCACAAGCCTCATTTGAAGAAGGACATGTCATAACGCTCTGGAAATACCGTGGAGGGGAGCTCATTCCAAAGCCGGATGATACGTGGTAAAAAAGACCTCTGGAAACGCATGGTAGATGACCGCAGTGGCTCCAGGTTGTATGGACGAACTCTGCTCCGATGGCGGGAGGTGCGATGATAAAAAGGATATAAAGGGATCATCTCAAACAATTCCTCCGAGCACTCCCCATGGAACATACGGTACAAAATACAGAGGGAACCGAAGTCCCTCCGCAGACCCAGAGGTTCCAGACGATTCGTGAGAATACGATTATCGACAATCCGAATCACCTGCCTAGAATACTCTTGACCGCAAGTTTTCTATTGAATATGTAAAAAAAAACGGTCCCCCATGGCTCATCTAGGCTAGCAGCTATAACATATTGAAGGCTAAAACTAAAAGTAGGAATAGCTTATTTGAGTAATTCTTTATCCATATGCATTTAATTACTTTTGGCAAAAATCGCAAAAAACATCTCAGTCCTTACGTCTCCTCCAGTGTCTGTTAATGGTGTCTGTTTGCTCCGCCCACCGCCCTCCAGTCGTAGGCGGGAGTAATTCCGCCCTGTCGATGGATATATATTATATGTTGAATTCAATTATTATAAGGTGAAAAGCAGTCGCCATTACGACTTACTTTCAGACAATATTAAACTAAGTGCTATGTACCGAACAATAAATATTTATTCGTCATAATATTGGTGATTTTATTTAGATCATAACCCATATAAATAAACACGTCTGAGACTGGTGGTAGGACCTCTTGTGAGTCCGCGCCTGCCTATTTCTGCCGTGAAGCAGCAATGCGTTTCGGTTTGAAGGGTGGGGCAGCCGTTGTAACTATACTGAGACCTTAGAACTTATATCGCAAGGTGGGTGGCGCATTTACGTCGTAGATGTCTATGGGCTCCAGTAACGTCTTAACTCCAGGTGGGCTGTGAGCTCGTCCACACATCTAACAAGTCATACGGCTATTTTTTAACTTAACTAACTAACTTTTTTAACTTATAAATCAACATACGATTATAGTCGAAATAGAAATAAGGAGATACTAAAGAAGCCTGAACGGTCGAAGGATCACTTGAACGGTCATTTGTTCTATTGTTGTCTTATTGTTGTCTTATAAAGAACGAATTGACCGTTCTCATAAGGTCAATTCGCCAATTCAAAAAAAAAAAAAAATGTGCCGCCTGCCGCTGGTCACGTACGCCCTCGTTCAATTTCTTTTCGAATTATTTTCAAATCTCTGCCTATGTCTAGTCATTATAGGCCTTTGTCCTGTCAAAGAGGTTGCACGCCACGAAAACGCCTTTGAAAATATGTTTATGACATAACTTTTGGCGGGAACATTAATTGTCAACTTGTGTGAATCGTCGTCTTTAGTTAGTTCAGCGTTACTCAAATTTAATACGTACTGTGTTGGCTCAATTAATTCAAACGAAACTAAATCACGGGCTGAAAGATTCTTCCAAAAAGGTCAGTGTACTTTCAATCAATTCCCCTCATTTCCGAAGCGCCACCTCATTGACTAAAATTTCATTTTTTCGTTGTATTTGAGTTCTCATTCAACAAACACAACTTCGGTTCAAGTTTTACAAGATTCAAACTGTATTACCAACGTTTGTTTTACCTTTTAAATAATCTTTAACTTATTTTAACTTCACTAAACTTTTTTTTTTTGTGATTGAAGGATTACTGGTGGCCCGGAGGCCTTTCCAGTTTCACCAGGACAGGTGGGCGAGCAAAGGCTCAGCCAGGAGGGGTGGGATTTGCTAACAGCTACCCGAGCGCCTCCGAAGGAGACCTAACAGCTCAAGAGTAGCTGCTTCGCGAATGAATCTACTACCGGATCGGAATCGCGACCCGCTGAGAAGATCCGGCGAGAAACTCAGCGAGCTGATTCATGGGTTAGGTTGCACGGCGAACTCTTTGTCGAGTTCAACGAATACGGTTACCGAGGTCCCTAAGCCTGCTCCTAGTGTTAGAGCTGAAGGCGTCTAATGCAAAGGTTATTGGATCTGATGGATCCGCAAGGACGTGTCTAGGGCGTCGACGGTGACTGGCTCCTGCGTGATCAGGATTCGGGGAGTAGTCAGCGGCGGCAACAACTTGCTACTGGCTTGAACGAAGAAATTGATAATTATTTGATATTAATATTCGTTTAATAGAGATTAGTTACAACATATGAAAGTTTTTACAAACGAATGTAATCTCTCAATTGAATAATATCTACTTCAAATTATTTTTATTGATGCAATTACGCATTATGTAAGAACGGTAAAATGATTGTAAGCGATATAAACGGAGAACAATACTATTGTTATTATTGAAAAGGTCTATATTTGTTTGTCTGTAAACTCAGCTTCCTCTCTACTGAGAGGATCTTAAGGTTGAGAACCAGTGGAAGTGGATACACTGCCTGCTCGAGCCATTGCAATCACCGACTTCCCACCTTACATCTGGGCTTTATTTTCCGCAATAATGTCAATAATACCCGCTTATTTTTGGCATGCAGCCTTCAATTTTGAGAGCTATGAAAAAGGTAGTTTCATAGAATGGTCCGTGGGCTCCGGTATCCAATTAAAAATAAGTGGATAAAAATTGACATTAAATCTCCTGGAGCTTTTTTACTGGTGGTAGGACGTCTTGTGAGTCCGCGCGGGTAGGTACGATCACCCTGCTTATTTCTGCCGTGAAATAGTAATGCGTATCGGTTTGAAGGGCGGCGCAGCCGTTGTAACTATACTGAGACATTAGAACTCATATCTCAAGGTGGGTGGCAGAATTTACATTGTAGATATCTATGGGCTCCGGTAACTACTAACTCCAGGTGGGCTGTGAGATCGTCCACCCATCTAAGCAATAAATAAAAAAGCACAAAAAATATATATTAAAAAAACAAACACAACCATGGGACTGCACTAGTGCTAAAACAAAAACCACTTTCGATTGTCGAATGAAAATCTTTACGATTATAATACATCGTTCGAACAAGTCATTTGAGGAACTTTTACTTTTCATTCGGTTCAAAAAATGTTGAACCCTATTGTAATATTCCGCAACTTGTTTCTCCGAAGAGAAGTAGGTAGAACTGTCAAGTAAAAATTTGCACCAAAAAGTATTAATTTTTAAGAAAAAGATTTTACTATACTCTGAGTTGACAAGTAAAAATATGCACCAAAAAAAAAAAGAAAAAAAGAGGTTTTTATTTTAGAGGTTTTATTGTAAAACTGTGGGCAGGTACACGCCACGTGTTTTAGAGCAAAGTATGCTGAGTAGGTACAATGCAAGCTGTCGTCGTGACATGAAATTTGTGAATTAATAATGATCTTATCTCGTATGACAAATAAAGAATTTTCTCTCATTATTTTCAAAACACCTTTATGAAAGAAAAAAAAACATTTATTTCGAATTTATTTAAATTCAAAAACCCAAACCTCAGGGTTGCCATTAACGCGATTTACCTCATTAGAATTATTTTGCAATTCAAGCGGGAAATATCATGTAGACTAAAAATAAAATGCACAAACATTGTTTAGTATTTATTTGAGTCACGTTAAATTTACTTTTTTTTTTTTTAATTTACTGCTTTACCACGGGATGAACGCGAAAGTTGTAAGAATGTATGGATGTATGTTTGTAAGTCTTTCACGCAAAAACTACAGAATAGATTTTGATGAAACTTTACAATAATATAGCTTACATATCAGACTTGTTATTCTTTATGTTTGTATGTTTATAGGCTATCTATATTAATATATAAATCTACAATGGTTTTTACGGATGTTCCATTATAACTACTGAACCGTGCATCCGATTGACTTGAAACATGGTATCCATGTAGAAAATACATGTACTTAATGGATAGGCTAATATTTATATGAGTGTTGGACTCCCTACACCAGTTGCGGGGACGTTAATGATGAGAATCTTTTTGGGGGTGAGAAATAATAATATTAATTTTAAATGCCCAGCGAAGCGGACTGGTACAGCCAGTAATTTTTAAAGATATGTGGGTATTACCAAAAATATAATGATACGTGTCAGTTAGGAAGGAAAAAGTCCGCCATCTTTATGCTATTTTGGCGTGTATCGCAAAAGCCGTTGAAGTTACATGCATACAATGTAAAATGGAAACATTTATCTTAAATAGTCCTACAAAAAAGCCCACGACAGAATATATCTCTTTTATTTATAAGCCATTAACGCCAAGAACAGAGAACAATGCATATAAGAAGAGGAAAGATTAGGTTTTTTGTTTGTTACTATCAGAACCAGATATGCTTAATAAAAAAATTAACAAGATGAATAAGAAATTACAATTCCCGAAGCGAAGCGAGAATGGGTCGCTATTTTACAATATATAAAATATATTTGTTAAGTTTAGTTTTCATTCGATGCTCAGATATTATTTATTTATTGTCTTTATTACACTTCTTGTAAAATTTACATTGACGGACTTAATGCCTAAAGCATTCTGTACCAGACAAGCAAAGGTAGTGCAGAGTAAAATATAGTGGTAGGTGCAATGAAATTACAAATACATACACAAAAAATATATATACACACACACATATACACAATCACATATACATATACACAAACACATAAATACAAACATATAATAGTTTATACAGTATTAAAAGGAATATATTAATAAATTCACGATATTAGGTACGTTATATCTATATGAAAATTTTGTTCCTGAATGTTTAATTTTTTTTATTAAATCAATAAATAATTTTTGACAGACGTGTCTCTGCCACACCAGAACCGGGAAAAGCGCGATGAATTCTAATTGAGTTCATTCATAAGACACTACGAGCGTCGAATGAGAACCGGTACAAAAGAAAGTGGGCGCTTCATACGTATCTTATAAAATGCTAACACGCTCGCGACCCGGGCTCAGTGCAACCTTGAACCGCGGCCAGTGAATTTCTCCAAAAAAAAAAAAACAAAAAAAAAAAAAAAACGAACTGTCTTTTCGAACACTAAAAACGTTCGCGCCATTTTCAAAAGTGAAATAACCCTCTTGTCTTGTCAGTGACATTCGGAAATTTTGAAGTTTTGCGGTTTAAAACATGAAGTTTATAACTTTTTTCATTTTGATTTTCTGTTTGAACGAACGTGTCTCGAGCGCGGGGCTCGTGGAGAGGTCATACGAGTATATGATGAGCTTCGGGAAGAGCATAGCCCCGAGTCTGATGACCTTCATGGATTGCGTGGGCGAGGACGAGTTCTGGGGATGCGCTAGGGAACGACTCAACACACTCCTTGACGGGTGGAACGCGCAGGTCCAAGAGCAGAGAAGGAAATGGAAAGGTTTGTGTATGAATTTTCTAAAAATTTTTTTTTTTTAATTCTTCCTATAGCCATTCGTATTTGGACAGATTGTTACTACAAACGAAAGACTTAAGATGAATCCTAATAATTCCTACGAGCGTGTTCATAACGTTTTAACCGATCAATAATTAAAAGGTGAAGTCGTCGTGGCCTAAAAGATAAGACGTCCGGTGTATTCGTGTTGAAGCGATGCACCCGTGTTCGTATCCCGCAGGCGGGTACCAATTTTTCTAATGAAATACGCATTCAACAAATGTTCACAATTTACTTCCACGGTGAAGGAATAACATCATGTAATAAAAATCAAACCCGCAAAATTATAATTTTCGTAATTACTGGTGGTAGGACCTCTTGTGAGTCCGCACGGATAGGTACCACCGCCCTGCCTATTTCTGCCGTGAAGCAGTAATGCGTTTCGGTTTGAAGGTTGGGGCAGCCGTTGTAACTATACTTGAGACCTTGGAACTTATATCTCAAGGCGGGTGGCGCATTTACGTTGTAGATGTCTATGGGCTCCAGTAAGCTGTGAGCTCGTCTAACCATCTAAGCAATAAAAAATAAAAACGTAAGACTAAGATGAATTCTAATAATTCCTACGAGCGTTTTCATAGCCTTTTAACCGATCAATAATTAAAAGGTTCGCAATTCGACTATATCTCGTGTTTCACCTCAAAATTTTTCTCTAGCTACTGACTCTTTTTACTGACTCCTAGTCCTATACTCTTGACAGACTGGTCGTTGTCATGCATCAGTCGAATCCTGTGACACCGATGCGCAAGCCGAAGCGCATTACTGCTTCACGGCAGAAATAGACAGGGCGGTGGTACCTACCCGCGCGGACTAGGCGTCCTACCACCAGCAAAACATTATAAAGCATAACTAAACATTAAGAAACAAATACCACATTTAAAATGGAAATTAAGTATAAGGAAAAACTGGCTTTTTATGTTCATTTTATAGTAACTATAGTTAATACAAGTCGTATCCTTGTGCACTGTGTTTTTGTAAAATTATCACATGCAAATAATATGTAAAAAATCTCTTCAAACTTCGACCTCACGTTCCAAGGTGACCGCATCGCCGTGATGTCTGTGATCCGGTAACCAGCTAACAATGAACTCTGCCTGTAGATCTGTTGCCATTAAATCATCTCAACGGATGAATGGCTATGGTTTAAGCATCATTATTGCAGCTGTACGGAGGATTACCATTTAAAGTTTGGAACCCTCAGACACGACAGCCCACTGAGTTTCTCGCCGGACCTTCTCAGTGGGTCGCGTTTCCGATCCGGTGGTAGATTCTGCGAAGCCCGGCTCTTTCTAGGGTTCGTGTTAGCAACGTCGTCAGGTTTGTGCGCCGTGAGCTCACCTACTAGTTAAGGTTACGCTGAAATAGCCTCTCAAGGCTTAGGAAAGGAAAAAAAATGTTTGGAAACAAAATCACAACAAAAAAAACTTCTTCAGCCATTTAAATGGAGTAAACTTAATTGAAGTTCAATTAAAAACATCGAACTGTTGATGCAATTTTTTTTATTGCTTAGATGGGTGGACGAGCTTACAGCGCATCTGGTGTTAAGTGGTTACTGGAGCCCATAGACATCTGCAACGTAAATGCGCTACCCACCTTGAGATATAAGTTCTAAGATCTCAGTATAGTCACAACGGCTGCCCCACCCTTCAAACCGAAACGCATTACTGCTTCACGGCAGAAATAGGCGGGGTGGTGGCTAAGCTGATGCTAGACTGCTGAGGCAGTCCATCAGATCAATCCTGGAACAGGCTCGGAGCTTACAGACACCCTAAGCTCCTGATAAAAAGCTGAGTGATCCATGAACAGTTCGCGAAAATTGACTAAATCGGACGCGCCTGGTGATAAGGCTCTCGCACAGAGAAAGCTGTCTGACTTCCGCATATCCGCGTTCTCGCATAATTACGGTCCAGGTTTACAAGCACTATACGATTTCGTTGACACAAGCGCTTGATTCAAAGGCATTCATTAAATGTAAACATTAGAATATACGATTTGAAATGTATGTCTTAAATTAGAAATGAAACTAGCAAAATTATAATTTGCCTAATTACTGGTGGTAGGACTTCTTGTGAGTCCACCCATCTAAGCAATAAAAATAAAAAAATAAAAAAGGCAGTACAAAATGCTTTCACACAGTTTGTAGAATCTAGATCACCAGAGTTCTATCGCAAAGGCATAAATGACCTTCCTATTAGATGGCAGTAATGTATAGATAATAATGGTAGATATTTTGATTAAATAAATATGTTAAATGAAAAAAAAAAAACGAATTTCAATTTTTCAGTTCAAATCGGAAAATTCATACTTTAACCCCTAGTATAGCGTAGCGAAATGATGCTTAAATCAAATAGTTTTTCACCACGGTCTTTCAGACGGTAACCACTCACCATCAGGTGGGCCGTATGCTCGTCTGCCTACAAGGGCAATAAATAAAAAAAACCTAGTCAATCTTTCGTTTTACGAGATCATTTTGAGTTGAGATAAAACGTCGTACCTGTGTGTGCCGTAACGAGGCTAGAAATGCAGGTGTCATCCATTCTAAGTGCCAATTTACCGCCAGCTCACGCCGCAACTATTACTATAAGATATAAAGGCATCTACAGACAGATCGCGTTAAATTTTTCCGCTACTTCTCAGTCGATGGGGTATTGGATGACGCGTCTCTATTGATAGAGGTGATTTAGGTACCTCAAGCACCGGTCACCGTCGTCGCCGAACCCGTCGCTTGCGACGAAGGGCTCGACGAGTAAATTAACCCATAGACACATTCCACTGAGTTTCTCGCCGGATCTTCTCAGTGAGTCGCGTTTACGATCCGATGGTAAATTCTGCAAAGCACTGCTCTTGCTAGGGCCAGTGTTAGCAACAGTCCCGGTTTGAGACCCGTGAGCTCACCTACACGCTAGGGTGAGGCTGAAATAGCCTCTTAAGGCTATCAGTATAGGAGGAAAAAAGAGATAGTGGTAACAGCCGGTTATGCAACTCCGGAGCCCTTGAATGCCTCCGTCCGAAGTGATGATGCGGCGGTAGTCATCACAGAACACATGATATTTGCCAGACGCCCGAATCTCACTTACGACATTTTCAAGATAAGCTTGCAATGTATACAAGTTCCGAACAACAACATTCGGACCGTCGGTCTGCCGAGCAATATCACCCGCTCGGTGGAAGATCTTTCCTTTGTCGTATACCAACAATGGTAATTCTGATCATGATGGCATAGTAATATACTGGCCTACGCTTAGTAATGCTGGTGGTAGGACCTCGTGTGAGTCCGCACGGGTAGGTACCACCACCCTGCCTATTTCTGCCGTGAAGCAGTAATACGTTTCGGTTTGAAGGGCGGGGCAGCCGTTGTAACTATACTGAAACCTTTTTTTTTTATTTTTATTGCTTAGATGGGTGGACGAGCTCACAGCCCACCTGGTGTTAAGTGGTTACTGGAGCCCATAGACATCCACAACGTAAATGCGCCACCCACCTTGAGATACAAGTTCTAAGGTCTCAAGTATAGTTACAACGGCTGCCCCACCCTTCAAACCGAAACGCATTACTGCTTCACGGCAGAAATAGGCAGGGTGGTGGTACCCACCCGCGCGGACTCACAAGAGGTCCTACCACCAGTATTTACGCAAATTATAATTTTGCGGGTATGATTTTTATTACACGATGTTATTCCTTCATCGTGGAAGTCAATCGTGAACATTTGTTGAGTACGTATTTCATTAGAAAAATTGGTACCCGCCTGCGGGATTCTAACACCGGTGCATCGCTTCAACACGAATGCACCGGACGTCTTATCCGTTAGGCCACGACGACCTTAGAACTTATATCTCAAGGTGGGTGGCGCATTTACGTTGTGGATGTCTATGGGCTCCAGTAACCACTTAATACCAGGTGGGCTGTGAGCTCGTCCAACAAACTAAGCAATAAAAAAAAGCGAAACAGGGAACGGATCACTTGAAGCGAAGCGGAAGAAGTGAATTACGAATTGTAAAAGGTTCTGTGAATGTTCTAAGTGTTAAATAGAGTTTTAGTTTGTACTTCGGTGGAAGTTTTACTTATCTCAAACCCCAGCGCGTAACAGCGGCGGTAGGCAGCGGCTTGGCTCTGCCCCTGGCATTGCTGAAGTCCATGGGCGACGGTAACCACTCACCATCAGGTGGGCCGTATGCTCGTCTGCCTACAAGGGCAATAAAAAAAATTTAAAAAAAAGCACTGTGCTATACAGAACCGCACGACAATCGCAGTCGCGCGATGTCGGTACAAGCACTAATTCTTAACATACAACTAAGTTGTTTTTGCTCGCACAGTTGCACTAACCACTTACAAGCTTACCCCGGATTCGTACCTCCGTCCTGGTTATTTATACCACTAAGACAACGCGGGTTCCGGCTTGGAAAATAATTTCTAAAATTTGTTTATTAAAAAAAATTTACAGTCGTAACGCGCATGCACATTTCACGTTCAAATCCGGACTCCGCATATTGGAAGAACAATATCGACATGTCAAAGGCTATATGGTTTAAGCGAAGCTTTTGCAACTTCACAGGAGAGTTATTTAAAATTAAAATTTTCAAAAAAATATCATAAAAAAATAACTTCTTTGGCTATTTGAATGGAGTAAACATAATTGAAGTTCAATTAAAAACATCGGATTGTTGATAGTGATACGAAATGAAAGTGACCTTTAATTACAAAGATAAATGTCTCGAATTTTGCGAACCTAATATACATATATACTAGTAGTAATAATCCGCAAAATTATAATTTGCGTAATTACTGGTGGTAGGACCTCTTGTGAGTCCGCGCGGGTAGGTACCACCGCCCTGCGTATTTCTGCCGTGAAGCAGTAATGGATTTCGGTTTGAAGGGCGGGGCAGCCGTTGTAACTATACTGAGATCTTAGAACTTATATTTCAAGGCATAATAATAGTCAGAAAACGGTCTTTAAGCTAGGCACGACCTTCAGGAATGAAGATACTGACTCGGAAGAAGATGTTGTGCAGTTGTGGTCTTAGGGTACCTCGCTGGTGTTATAAAATATAGGGCCCTGTGTGCTTAGTGCGAGTTTTTTAACGTAAAACTTAACTCAAATTTGTAAAGAGTTGGAACTTTACCAACGTTTGCCGTCAGGGGCGCTGTTCCAACTCCATACAAATTTGAGTTAACTTTTAGGCTATCGAGAAAGTTAAAAAACTCGCAATAAACACACCGGTATCTCCACTTCACGCTGTGATTAGTCCTTAACATCGCTAGCCTATTTATTATTAATAACTGACATACTGATATAAAGCTATTAATAATGAAAAATAAGCACCTTTGATTCATACCATGCAATCAGAATAAAAACGGATAGAAACGGATAAATTGCGTTCATTTTCAATCTTAGTCTCCAAGAGCCATTTCGACGAATTAAAATGTAATCCTGAAGACGAAACCGCAATCCTAACAAACCGCCAGCCCTAAAGATACTGTTAGTTCTTTCTGTGTAGAAAGAAACGTAATTTTCAATATATATTTTCTATAAAATTTAATGGTAGTTAGCTTAAAAATGTCGGATAAAATGAATTGAAAAAGTAAATATGTAAATGCAAGTTAATATAATTAATTTTAATTAAAATGTTTCTAAATATTTTATTTTATATTTAAAAAACGAAAGTACTTGTTACAGTTATGTAAAAAAAAAATGAATTAATCATATGAAAGTTTTATTAAACACGAAAATAAACATTATTTAAATCAGAGGCTCAAAATCTACTGGCGGCCATTTTTTTTTTTGTAAATTTCAATTCAAAAATTTCTCCATACATAAATATACATTAAAAGTCGGTCATTTAAGTCCGGGAACTTCTAAAGGCACAGCATAACGCAGTGAAAGTTCCACGTAGCCTTCCTACTTTTGTTTTAACTTATGGACACGCCATTAACAACGATAAAAGTTCACGAATGCAAACTCTAACCGCGTTGTCTGGTAATACTTTTATGTTCACTCACATAACTAGGCTTTTCGGTCGTATTATATCGCTTTTTCGCATTAAAAGTGTACAATTTCCAAAAATATTCGATATTGACTTAATATGCGGAATCATTTGGTATCACCAGTTTTTTCTCATAAATACTGTCAAAAGAGCATAGTTTACTTTTATTTTATTTTTTTAGTTTATCTATGTTTTGACTACTATTAACAAAATTAATACATAATTTTATCTTACTTTAAAATACAGATAATGTAACTGGTAAAAATAAAAAATAAATGTTGCTAAGATGATTAATATTAAAAATATGATATGTTAAACCTTTAAAACACTACTGTAAAATTAGCAAGTTTTGAGATTATACAGTTTTAATGCGAGAAGACGATATGTTGACTTAGAATGGATTTTTTTTAACTCTCTTTTACTAGTGGAGTATAGAAGTAAGGAGGACCAGGTGAGTGTATTGAAAGCTGTGCCCTGAAGGGAAGCCTCTGATGGGCTCGAGACGCGTAGTCGTCAGGTTTTTACTTCTTTTCTTTTTTTTAAGGGTTTTTATGACCTGGTAACTAAGACCTTTAAGGCATGTCTTATTTTAATTTATTTACTTAATTTTATGAAAAATGATAATATGGAGTGAAATGAAATGAAATGAAGATGATTAATTTGAGACATAAATCAACTGGGATGAAATTAAATGAAATGAGATGAGATGATATGGGATGAAATATAATCTCAGTAAAATGGTGATCATTTACTGAGTATTTTTCAGTGGACTTTTTGGAGGATCCCGAGGAGCTACGTCCAGCGGCTTTGTTTCATTTTCCCACATTTGTGCACTTTCACGGATATTAAACAGTTAATAAACCACCGTTATTACACATTTAAACCTGAGGAAACACTAAATAGAAAAAATAAAACAAATCACACAACTTCACTCCTCGCGTTCCCGCCAAAAAAAAGTCCGTTTTTACTTCTTTTGTAGTAGGTACTGAAGATCACAAATGACCAAATTCCGGTCACAGCTGACAAGGTAGAGCAGTACTCCACGATGCCATTTACGAATAAAAAAAGTTACAATGCTCTAAGAGATTATAATTAAATTAAAATGTACTTTGATAAAATTTATCTGTGTTTTTTTTTAAACTACGAAATAAAGTCAAGGATATCGAATATTTCTAACAGAAATTACTTTTTCTTGTCGCATCTAAATTTACATTTATGGAAATGAGTACTTGTATATTATCTGTGGTTATGTCATTGTAATCATGAACCCTGAACTTTTTGGCGGGAAAACACAGAAGAGTTTCTCGACACTAACGTGTAATAATGGTGGCTTATTTATCGCTTAGTATCTGGAGGTAACGAAAGAAAATGGCTGGGCGTGGCTCTTCAAAAATGTCCACCGAAGTTCCAATAAACGCCCACTATTGTAGTGGAAAATTATTTCGTTTCATTTTAACTCGCTTCTTTCGAGTTATTTTACTTTTCTATTTTATTTTTCTATACTAGCTGACCCGGCAGACTTCGTAGTGCCTCAATCGATAGATAAAAGACCTAAACTTTTGTATAAAATAAACTTAAAACAAACAAAAGGAATCCGTCCGACGGGGGACACATCAAAGAAAAAACAAAATTGTTATTTTTATTTTTAATTCCGAGCATTGTCATATTTATCTACCTTTTAAACCATCTCTGGACTTCCAAAAATGATTATTCAAGACCAAAATTATCCAAATCGGTCGAGCCGTTCTCGAGTTTTAGCGAGACTAACGAACAGCAATTCATTTATAAATATAATTTTTAAGATATTATAATTTTAGTTAAATAAAACCGTACCTCTTTAATCAATAATATTGTATTATGATTGTAGACTGTTGTAAGCTCAGCGCTGACAGCCGTGGTGATAGAGAAGAATAATTTTATTTCTCGCCAGCGCGATATTGGCCGCGAACCGTATTTGTTTCTGCCTAATCGTTGGTAGCCTAAGAGGCTATTTCAGCTACGTCTGGACATGTAGGTGAGCTCACGGGCTCAACCTGAGAGAATTTGCTAATACTGCTAACTGCTGGCAAGAGCAGTGCTTCGCAGAATCTACCATTGAATCGCGACCCACTGAGAAGATATATATATCGATATTATCTGAAAACGCTGCGTTCATAGACACTGCGTTTCCAAAGATCCTTTCTGCCACGTACCATCCGGCTTTGGAATGAGCTCCCCTCCACGGTGTTTCCCGAGCGCTATGACATGTCCTTCTTCAAAAGAGGCTTGTGGAGAGTATTAAGCGGTAGGCAGCGGCTTGGCTCTGCCCCTGGCATTGCTGAAGTCCATGGGCGACGGGAACCACTCACCATCAGGTGGGCCGTATGCTCGTCTGCCTACAAGGGCAATAAAAATAAAGGTCCGGCGAGAAACTCAGTGGGCCGTGACCGGTGCTTGAGGGTCCTAAAAACTCTGAGGTTGGATCCAGGGTATCCAACGTGGAATTTTTCGGGCGACGGCGGCA
This sequence comes from Bombyx mandarina, assembly GCF_030267445.1. NCBI lineage: Eukaryota > Metazoa > Arthropoda > Insecta > Lepidoptera > Bombycidae > Bombyx > Bombyx mandarina. Next base: position 640,507 of record NC_143209.1, on the reverse strand, counting down.
TTGTGTTTCCCCCGTGAACCACTTCAATTATATCATTCAACGTGTGCCTATTCCTATATCATGAGCTCAAAAGCCAACCTTGTAATAGCCGATACATTACCACGTTTTTTTTTTAAAAATATATTGCTTAGGGCTTAGATGGATGGACGAGCTCACAGTCCACCTGTTGTTAAGTGGTTACCGGAGCCCATAGACATCCACAACGTAAATGCGCCACCCACCTTGAGATATAAGCTGTAAGGTCTCAGTATAGCTACAACGGCTGTACCACCCTTCAAACCGAAACGCATTACTGCTTCACGGCAGAAATAGGCGGGGTGGTGGTACCTACCCGTGTGGACTCACTTTTTTTTTTTATTGCTTAGCTGTGTGGACGATCTCACAGCCCACCTGATGTTAAGTGGTTACTGGAGCCCATAGACATCTACAACGTAAATGCGCCACACACCTTGAGATATAGTTCTAAGGTCTCAGTATAGTCACAACGGCTGCCCCACCCTTCAAACCGAAACGCATTACTGCTTCACGGCAGAAATAGGCGGGGCGGTGGTACCTACCCGTGCGGACTCACAAGACGTCCTACCGCCAATAATTACGAAAATTATAATTTTGCGGGTTTCATTTTTATTACACGATGTTATTCCTTCACCGTAGAAGTCAATCATGAACATTTCTTAAGTACGTAGGTATTTCATTGTTATAGTATTCATCCAATTTCCCCTATAGCCTTTCATCCCCTAACTCACCCTGTGAAGGTGCAATTTTTCTAATGAAATACGTCCTTAGCAATTGTTCACGATTGACTTCCACGGTGAAGGAATAATATCATCGTGTAATAAAAATCAAACCCGCAACATTATAATTTGCGTAATTACGGGTGGTAGGACATCTTGAGTCCCCACGGGTAGGTACCACCACCCTGCCTGTTTCTGCCGCGAAGCAGTAATGCGTTTCGGTTTGAAGGGCGGGGCAGCCGTCGTACTGTACTGAGACCTTAGAACTTATAACTCAAGGTGGGTGGCGGCATTTACGTTGTAGATGTCTATGGACTCCAGTAACCCCTTAACACCAAGTGGGCTGTGAGCTCGTCCAGCCATCTAAGCAATAAATAAAAAAAAACCTCTAAAGAGTAGTAATAATGGTGATTGATCACTGTTGGTCACAGAAGCAAAAGTCAGGGGCACAGCCAAGTAACTGACTACCGATTTTCTATTCTAGCTAGGCTATTTCAGCGTAACCTTAACTAGTAGGTGAGCTCACGGGGCTCAAACCGGGAGTGATGCTAACACTGACCCTAGCAAGAGCAGTGCTTCGCAGAATCTACCACCGGATCGGAAACGCGACCCACTGAGAAGATCCGGTGAGAAACTTAGTGGACGACTACCGCTAAGGACTCATAAAACTACCTTTGAGTTACATCAACACCTATAGTTCAAATGGAGCACTTTTTTTATTTTATTTTTATTGCCTAGGTGTGTGGACGAGCTCACAGCCCACCTGGTGTTAAGTGGTTACTCGAACCCATAAACATCTACAATGTAAATGCGCCACACACCTTGACATATAAGTTCTAAGGTCTCAGTATAGTTACAACGGCTGCCCCGCCCTTCAAACCGAAACGCATTAACTGCTTCACGGCAGAAATAGGCAGGGCGGTGGTACCTACCCGTGCGGACTCAAGATGTCCTTACCACCATACCTCGGCCTCGTGTTGGACGGCCGGTGGGCTTTTCGTGCTCACTTTGCGGAGCTGGTCCCCCGGTTAATGAGGACGGCCGGTTCTTTGAACCGACTGCTCCCAAATATCGGGGGGCCGGATCAGGTTGTACGCCGCCTCTACGCTGGGGTGGTGCGATCGATGGCCCTGTACGGTGCGCCTGTATGGGCTGAGCCGCGCAATCGGGCTACTATGGCTCGGTTCCTGCGCCGGCCGCAGCGCACCGTTGCTATCAGGGTCATCCGTGGATATCGCACCGTCTCATTCGAGGCGGCGTGTGTGTTGGCGGGGACGCCGCCATGGGAGTTGGAGGCGGAGTCGCTCGCTGCCGACTATCGGTGGCGCAGTGAGCTTCGTGCTCTGGGCGTGGCGCGTCCCTCCAAAAGTGAGCTGCGGGCGCGGAAGGCCCATTCTCGGCGGTCCGTGCTCGAATCGTGGTCGAGGCGGTTGGCCAACCCCACGTGGGGTCTACGGACCGTCGAGGCGGTTTACCCAGTGTTTTATGACTGGGTGAATCGTGGCCGAGGACGCCTCACCTTCCGTCTGGTGCAGGTGCTGACTGGGCACGGATGCTTCGGAAAGTACCTGCACCGGATAGGAGCTGAGCCGACGACGAGGTGCCACCATTGTGGACACGACCTGGACACGGCGGAGCATACGCTCGCTGTCTGCCCCGCATGGGAGGTGCAGCGCCGTGTCCTTGTCGCAAAGATAGGACCAGACTTGTCGCTGCCTGGCGTCGTGGCGTCGATGCTTGGCGGCGACGAGTCTTGGAAGGCTATGCTCGACTTCTGCGAGTGCACCATCTCGCAGAAGGAGGCGGCGGGGCGAGTGAGGCAAAGCTCTCCTCACTACGCAGAAACCCGCCGCCGCCGAGCAGGGGGTCGGGACCGGGGTCCCGTCCGTAACCCGGCCCCCTAAGGGCTTCGGGCTCCACCCGCTTTGTGCGGGGAGCAACCTAGGCGTGGGGCGGCGTGGTAGGTCGCGTTCCCCCGACCGCTCCGGGGGAAGGTGTAGCGCGGCGCTATCAATCGGGCTCTTGGCCCGTCGACCGAGGGAACCGGCGGTCGTGTTGCTTGCGGCCGCCGGTCCGGCGTCTGGGGGACGGCGGGATGGATGTAATGTGCACTGCGTAAACCCTGTCCCGCCGTCCCAATAGCTCCGACTGGGTTCCCACCCGGCCCGGGTAGGGCGCCGGCTGTGAGCGGCAGGAGTTTTTAGTGAGGTTCGACTCCCACATACCCCACCTGCTGTGCGGGTGGGGATCCGGTGATTTTCTCCTGTGGAAAAAAAAAAAAAAAAAACCACCAGTAGTTACGCTAATTATAATTTTGCGGGTTTGATTCTTATTACACGATGTTATTCCTTCACCGTAGAAGTCAATCGTGAACAATTGCTAAGGACGTATTTCATTAGAAAAATTTCACCCTAACAGGGTGAGTTAGGGGATGAAAGGTTATAAAGGAAGTTGGACGAATACTATAACAATGAAATAACTACGTACTTAACAAATGTTCACGATTGACTTCCACCTAAATGCCGCCACCCACCTTGAGACATGAATTCTAAGTCCCAGTTTTACAGTACAACGGCTACCCCACCCTTCAAACCGAAATGCATTACTGCTTCACGGCAGAAATAGGCAGAGCGGTGATACCTATCCTAGAGCTCACAAGACGTCTAATAATGCTGCCAACCCCCTGAAACTTGAGGTCTAAGCCTACCTCGTGTTGTGTATAAGTCCGTCTTTGAAACCAGCTCTCATGATTAGTTTGTGGCATAAACACTCACCTACCCATAAATTTAATATTGTATTTACTTTCACAGAGGAAGCTGATGCTGAAGTCAGGAGTTCGGGCCGCTCTCTACAGGAGATGCCCTCACAAATCGGCGAGGAAGTGGAAGAATCCTTGAATAGCCTGACTAAGTTCCTGCACGGAAGTATGGCCAGGTATTTATCGAGGGTCATCATCATAACAGTGTATTGGCAGCTACTTAGGAGTTCTATAAGCTTAAAAAGAATATCTCAAGGCAATCATGGACGAGGCAGCTCTGGTCAGACACTAGAGCATAGTCTAAGACAGTGGTCGGCAAACTTATTAGCCAAAGAGCCAAACATGCAAATGAAAACGACTTCAAAAAATTGCAAGACAAATCTGTTTGTAAATGTAGTAAGCATTTATTATTTATTGCAAATCATAAAATAAATGCTATATTGTATACTGCTTCGATTAATATCACTACATAATATAAAACAAAGTCGCTTTCTCTGTCCCTATATCTGTCTGTAGATTTTTAAATGTTACTAAATTTATTGTTTTATAAGCGCACACGCACTGTATTTTTTTTTTTTTACTGATGGTCTAGAGAAACCATGTCAGCGTCGCCGGGCTAATAGGTGAGCTCACAGTGCTCAAACTTGACGATGTTGCTAGCACGAACGCTAGCAAGAGCCGTGCTTCACAGAATCTACCACCGGATCGGAAACGCGACCCACTGAGAAGATCCGGCGAGAAACTCAGTGGGCTGTGTCTGTGAGTTAATTTACTCGCCGAGCTCTTCGTCATAAGCGACGGGTTCGACGAGAACGATGACCGGTCACGCACTGTTTTAACTGTTCCTACGCACTATTAACAATCCCGATATATTAACTTACAGTGAATTTTGAATAATTAAAAGTTCAAGTTAGTAAGCTCTGTCTTTAATCGAAAATTTGGACCTCGTGTCAACAGCCAGGAGACGGCATTCTGTTCATCGTAGACACACGTACAAACACACGTTTTATTCCGATTATTATTTATATGCATATACATAACATATAGCTTAAGTAATTTTTCAACATTTCGCCTCAACTCGGACAAATGTGAAAGTTCCACGCACGACTTTCGAAATCCGATGTGGATGGTTACTGAATACACTTAATCTAATAAAAAAAAATATTCCTAATCGATTTGATGCAGACCGTGGCGTTTGATCGTAAGAGGCAATTGTAGAATTGTAGGGTAGTTTGTGTTTATTGTCGGGCGATATCAGCACTCCATTAAGAGCAAAAGAACAGCCTTCACTTAAAATCTAAAGTTCAGATACATGACGATCTATGTTCATTTATCGCAAATCGCCCGACCGGAACACGGCTCGCCTGGTTTTAAGTTAAGCTTTTCGTATTTTTCTAAAATCGGAACAAGCTTGACTTGGTCCGGTTTTAAGTGTACGTATCTCAAGCTACCACTTAATAACAAGGTGGGAAGTGCTCTTGTCTACCCATCTAGAGTGATAAATATTTGTACGATGAGTAGGTACTCAATCTTAAAATCTCTTATGTTTGTTTTAAGTAGATTAATGATCTATCTAAGTACCGTAAAATGGGGAGAATCGGGACACTTTTTAAGTTCGACATTGATTTTTATCATTTTTTTTGTAGTTATAATTACGATAAAAATAAAACGGAGATCGTAACGTTTCCGGTAGCTTAAAACTTTCATTTATAAAGCATTAAAATATAGTTTATTAAAGAATAATCATAAAAAGTTACAAAAACTCGCTTGTCCCTATTCACCCGGCGGTTGGGGTGAATCGGGTCGCTTAAGGGATGAATAGAGTTTTACGATAGGGGTGGCACTATTTAGTTGTTAGGTAGGTACCTTAGGTAATTAATTTTTTAATATCTTTAATGAGTTACAAAACTCTGATGACTAAATTAGACTATTTAATATTCTTAAACACTAAATAAAAGTCATTTTTTGTTCAACAAAGTTAAATCTCTAACAACAACAAAAGTATTGTGACATCCCAAATTTGTCCCTATTCTACTTCTAGTCCCCATTCCCCTCAATGTACTGTATTTAGACAAGTGAAACCGGGTGTCCACACCCGCTGCCTATCGCAGGTGATTGGCACTCGTTATTACTGGTGGTAGGACCTTTTGCGAGTCCGCGCGGGTAGGTACCACCACCCTGCCTATTTCTGCCGTGCCCCGCCCTTAAAACCGACACGCATTACTGCTTTACGGCAGAAATAGGTAGGGTGGTGGTACCTAGCCGTGCGGGCTCATAAGATGCCCTACCAGTACACCAACTGCAGCCCTAACCTTTTCTAGGCAAGTCATCTACAACTAAAAACTGTATTCAACACTTAGAACACTTAAACACTTTAAAATCCTCAATTCGCTTCTTCCGCTTCGCTTCAGGTGATCCGTTCGCTGTTTCGCTTCGAGTAGTACCGATTACTGACTGACTGCGTGCCATCCCTGCAACGCTTTATAGTCGATACCTCATCGAGAATATTCCACACATCTCTAGTAGTATTGTGTTTCCGCTATCTGACAATAGATGACGTTGTACTTCTCGAGCGTTCTAAGTGCTACTAGATCCTTCGATATTCGTTCGACTATTCGGCGATAGATGGCGTTACTCTTACCGGCGTAATAATATGTCCTTGGTGGTTCACTATAGCTCTTGGACGCTACCATCACTAGGGCTATAAACAGCCACAGCACAGACCAATATGCCCTAAGCACGTCCTTACGGAGCGATCAGATCCAATAACCCTTACATAAGACACATTTAGCTCTAACACTAGGAGTAGGGATCCCGGTAACCGCACTCGTCGAACTCGGCAAAGAGGTCGACGTGCAACCTAACCTAAACATCAGCCCGCTGAGTTTCGCGCCGGATCTTCTCAGCGGGTCGCGATTCCGATCCGGCAGTAGATTCATTCGCTAAGCAGCTACTCTTGAGTTGTTAGGTCTCCTTTGCAGGCGCTCGGGTAGCTGTTATCAAATCCCACCCTTCTTGGTGAAACTAGAAAGGCCTCCATGCCAGAAATACCTCAAACATAAAAAAAGACCAGCATATCCATATACGTCGAAGATCGACGTGACCGATCTTTAAGACATACTAAAACAACTAAAATCTAGATCAAACTTCTAGATAATTATATTTTTGAGGTATAATGATACTTATTGTTCGAATGAAATGGTAATTAAACCAATTACGGTGGGAGAGCCTTTGCATGTTTATGTGGGTGAAGCTTAATGAGCTAACGGAATGTTCAATTAATATTTATGAAAGTCGATCTGTCTATGTGTATATATATATATATATACAAGTAACCCTCATATAACGCGGTATTTTACAACACGGTTCCACTATAACACGATAAGATAAATTCCCAAAAAACCTGTTAAATCTATCACGGTGTTTCTGCAACATAAAAACGAGATTTTTGTTTAAAGTTATTCAATTAATTACATTATGTATTATAAACACACAATACCTATATAATACACTAAGGAGCCTCCCTCACTTCGCTTATTTATTATTGATTTCTCCACTATTTAATGGATGTTATTATACATATAAACCTTCCTCTTCAATCGCTCTATCTATTAAAAAAACCGCATCAAAATCCGTTGCGTAGTTTTATAGATTTAAGCATACATAGGGATATAGGGACAGAGAAAGCGACTTTGTTTTATACCATGTAGTGATGGGAATAACCGAAATTTCACTGCCTATTTTTTTATGTATAATAGATAAAAAATAAATGCAGGCATAAGTGAGATAAAATTAAGAGATAATAAATATCATTCAGATAAAATTACTCTCCTTTTTGTATTGGCTTCTAATCTCATATAACACGATTTCGCCCAACACGGGACTTTTTTGGAACTTAATATATCTACCGTGTTATGGCAGGGCTACCTAGGGTTGCTTAGTGCGAGTTTTTATACTTCTCGAACGCGTAAAAGTCTTCGTTTGCCGCTAGGGGCGCTGTTCCAACTCCATACTCCAAGTTAGCTTTTACGCAATCGAGAAGTAAAAAAACTCGCACTAAGCGCACTGTACTTAGAAACGGCTGGAAATATTACGATAAAACTGTTATATCCGGTTTTTTTTTTTCCCTACGTAAGCTGATAGCCTTGAGAGGCTATTTCAGCGTAACCGTGGCTAGTAGGTGAGCTCACGGGGCTCAAACCTGACGACGATGCTAACACGAACCCTAGCAAGAGCCGTGCTTCGCAGAATCTACCACCGGATCGGAAACGCGACCCACTGAGAAGATCCGGTCAGAAACTCAGTGGGCTGTGTCTGAGAGTTAATTTACTCGTCGAGCCCTTCGTCGCAAGCGACGGGTTCGACGAGAACGGTGACCGGTGCTTGAAGTACCTAAAAGCACCGTTAGTGGATCGGGAGGATCCGAGATGACGTGTTTTGGGCGACGTCGACTGCTTTCCATTCGGTCCGCAGGATCGGGAATGTAGTTACCGGCGGCCACGATGAGAGGGTTCTCGTGTCGTACCGCTTTATCGAAGTGGCGCATGGACGCCGACTGAAGATACTTACTGATGGACTCTAAGTCCAGGTCTTCATGGAGGTCGACGTTCCTGACGAACCACGGGGCTCCGACGGCTATCCTGCAAAAACGGGATTGAATGATCTGGAATGATTTTAAGTGTATGCGGGCCGCGTGAGCGAACTTGCATAGGTCATGACGGGGCGTATGCAAGTTTTGTAGAGTGTCACCTTATTTCTAAGGGACATTTTACTTCTCCTACATATCATCGGATAGAGCTACATAGGGTTGCTTAGTGCGAGTTTTTATACTTCTCGAACGCGTAAAAGTCTTCGTTTGCCGCTAGGGGCGCTGTTCCAACTCCATACAAATTTGAGTTAACTTATACGCGATAAAGAAGTTACAAAACTCTCACTAAGCACACTGTACTTAGAAACGGCTGGAAATATTACGATAAAACTGTGATATTCGGGTTGGCTTAGCGGCCGCTCCGTGAAGCTTGGTAGCAATCGGATTCAATTAAATTTAATCACAAACTGCCTCCTACCCGAAAAATTAAAAAGGTAAATAATCTATCTATCTAAATGTATATAAAAATGAATTGCTGTTCGTTAGTCTCACTAAAACTCGAGAACGGCTGGACCGATTTGGCTAATTTTGGTCTTGAATTATTTGTGGAAGTCCAGAGAAGGTTTAAAAGGTAGATAAATATGTAAGTGCTCGGAATTAAATAAAAATAACAATTTTGTTTTTCCTTTGATGTGTTCCCCGTCGGACGGATTCCTTTTGTTTGTTTTAAGTTTATTTTATACAAAAGTTTAGGTCTTTTATTTATCGATTGAGGCACTACGAAGTGTGCCGAGTCAGCTAGTTTCTTATAATGAACATCAGTCGAATTATATGCGTTGATTGGTAGACTTCACTCTCGGTTTTTTTAAGCTCTTCAAGCACCGGTTACCGTCCTTGAACTAATCGATTCTGACGAAGAATTCCACGTGCGAACTAGCCCATAGACACAGCCCACTGAGTTTCTCGCCGGATCTTCTCAGTGGGTCGCGATTCCGATCCGGTGGTAGATTCAGCGAAGCACTGCTCTTGCTAAGGCTAGTGTTAGCAATTCTCAATCTTTTACTGGTGGTAGGACCTCTTGTGAGTCCGCACGGGTAGGTACCACCGCCCTGCCTATTTCCGCCGCGAAGCAGTAATGCGTTTCGCTTTGAAGGGCGGGGCAGCCGTTGTAACTATACTGAGACCTTAGAACTTATATCTCAAGGTGGGCGGCGCATTTACGTCGTAGATGTCTATGGGCTCCAGTAACCACTTAACACCAGGTGGGCTGTGAGCTCGTCCGCCCATCTAAGCAATAAAAAAAAAAGAAAAATATATTGGTAGACTCATTGTTCATGTTTGAGAAGCACCAATATCATTCGTCGCAATCCGAAAGTGTTATATCAAATAACGAAAGTGTAATGTGTTGCATATTAACAAGTTTCACCGGTATTTATGACTAAGAGCGAGAGTTTCGTGTACGCTCACGACCTTACACATTCAGGGCAGACAGATAAAGGAATGAATGAATGATTTATTTTATTTCAGACAACAATAAGTCCATATGTGTACATAGTATCATTGAAATATACTTAACATTAACAAAACCAATCAAATAAAAAATATACATTTATTAAAAGTAGCTATCAGTGGAATACATTTCAAATATTCCATTCAACTGATGCTTACTTCGAACCAACCATTAGTATTACTAATATTATTTAGTCCGCAAGTGAACCATGGTACAATGGTTCAAGTACCGACAGTCATAACGGTCTGTTAATGCCTTCAGGATGCTGTTAGGGCTGACCCTAAACCTGACTGATAAAGTGCGAGACCCAGTTGCCGAACTCTGGTTCAGTTGAGAATATTCCTTCATCGTGGAAGTCACTCGCGAATATATTGCTAGAGCTCCTCGAACAAATGTAATGTGGCGGGTAGTCATCATACAACGCAAGATATTTTACAGATGCCTGAAGCTCGCTTACGACAGATAAACACTAGGCTTAGTATTAGATACAAATACTAGGAACAAACACAGGCTTGTTGTGCCGATGAGTAGGTTACATAAGATACGAAATTCATTCGGGTGTTTGTCTGTGCGCCTGTACCACAAAATCCCACAAGATGTTCATTACCTACATATACATAGGTTGAAGAAAACTATTAAAGAACATCTGTGCAATAAAGCTTACTATAAAGTCAATGATTATCTAGAAGATTGCACAAAGTGGGAATGAGTTGCTCGCTCCGGGCATTTCAATATTGTAATAATTGTTACGTTATAATACTCACTGTAAAAATTAATATTTTAAAAAATTATCTAATATTAAAAAAAAAAATTAGAAAAAAGACATGCCTGCTGAGTTTCTTGCCAGTTCTTCTCAGGACGGAGGCTAGTTTGTGAATTGGCGGTAGTTCTTTTCGACGTTCAACAAGTATGTACTTTCATTAATGTTGAATAAAAAAAATTTGATTTGATTTTTTGATTTGATTTGATTTGATTTCATTTGACATTTTCAAGATAAGCTTGCATATATAAAAATTCCGAACAACAACATTCGGACCGTCGGTCTACCGAGCAAATATCACCCGCTCAGTGGAAGATCTTCCCTTTGTCGTTTAAGTCTTCTCACAGTAAAAAAATAACTCACACAAAGTCACTATGATTTGATTAATTTTCCACTTTTCGCTTTCATCGCATACATTAGTGAATCCTCCGGTATTAGACGATGCTTCCACGGTCATGTAACATTCTCTCTTGTCACTCCTTCCAATGAGATTTAACAAAGACTCCGAAGGACCTTGCTGATATTCATAACTGTCCACTTTCCAAGGAAATAAAGAAACGAAACACTTCTTAGACTAAATAATTGACATTCACTTCACCAGCGCAAGCTAGGCAGTAAAAGGTACCCAGTCGCTCAGTAATCTCTATAATCTCTATCTAAGGGATCTAGTATGTGGTATGCTGCAGTGGATGCTAGATTTTCCAACAAATATACTATATATACTGGTGGAAGGACCTCTTGAGAGTCCGCGCGGGTAGGTACCACCACCCTGCTTATTTCTGCCGTGAAGCAGTAATGCTTTTCGGTTTGAAGGGTGGGGCAGCCGTTGTAAAGATACCTGAGAACTTAGAACTTATGTCTCAAGGTGGGTGGTGCATTTACATTGTAGATGTCTATGGGCTCCAGTAACCATTTAACACCAGGCAGGCTGTGAGCTTGTCAAACCATCTAAGCAATAAAAAAATGTAAAAGTCGCAAGAACGACTTGGTTTTATAGTCCCACAGCCTTATCCTGCTATTACTTTCAAATGCACACACGAGGATCGCTAGATCCTTAGTAGAGAAGCATGATTTTATTACAACAGAGGAAGCTTTAGGACATTGAGGATCAGGAAGGAGTTTCTTAGTAAAAACAGTTTAATAAGGTCTTATCACGAGGACGTATTCAAAAAAAATTAAAATTGTTAAATTTATGAGTTAAGCATAAAATATCTTGCCTTTTCAGATCCCTGGAAGGGAAGAAACATGAAAGTGGCGGGATCGACAGCATCACCATCTCAACCGGGGGCGAAAAGAAGAAAATGAAAAAGAAAAAGCCGAAACCGCCCAAGATCCACCTCCTCCATCCCATAATGATGAAGAAACAAGAGAAAGGTCGCGAAGCTCGAGTCCAGAGCTGGGTGATTGGGGAAAGGAATCTTGACACGACCGACGACTTTGATTTGACCCAACCAGACCCGACATCGCCCCAATCAGACCCAGTACAGTCCCACCCAAATCTACCTCAAATTGAGAACTTGACTGAAACGGACTCATTTGAAATGGCTGATGGTAGCTTCAGGCAAGCCAGGGGGGTGATAGCCGACATATGGTCCATGGGAGCGGACGCTATTGACTCTGTGGCTGAGCATGCTATCCAGGATGAGGACTTAGAGAATGGAGTCACTGATAAGAGTTCGTCGCCAGGTTGGTGAAGGGTGGAATGTGTGTAATAGAATTTTCTAGGTTTCGTGTTTCGACCGTTGAGACCCTGAGAGCTTCAGGGACCCGTGGAGGAAGTCCTGAAGAGTCATTTTTTATTTCCTACCTAAGCTGATAGCCTCTCAAGGCTGTTTCAGCTTCGCCCTAGCGTGTGGGTGAGCTCACGCGGCTCAAACCGGACTGTTGCTAACACTGGACTTAGCAAGAGCCGTGCTTCGCAAAATCTACCACCGGATCGGAAACGCGACCCACTGAGAAGATCCGGCGAGAAACTCAGTGGGCCGTGTCTGTGGGTTAATTTACTAGTTCGACGTGAACGATGACCGGTGCTTGAGGTACCTAAAAGCACCGTTAGTGGATCGGGAGGATCCGAAATGACGTGTTTTGGGCGACGTCGACTGCTTTCTACTCTGTCCGCAGGATCGGGAATGTGCAGAGTCAGATAATCTTTTACCAGATCAATTATTTATTCCCGAGTGAATTTTGTATGTTTTTTGACATACAATTCCTTTCATTGACATGTTTAAGCCCTTTGATACGTTGTTAAAGTTAACCATATTTTCATTTTTCTTTTTCAATTTTAATTTTAAATTTCTCACTTCTGTTCTTTAGGTGAAGAAATATTTTAGTAAAAACTTTTTTTAGCGTTTGTTTTGAGTATGCAATGCATGAATAGTTTGTGTTTGGACTATTTATATGACTAGTGGGTTAGTTGCATGCGTGTCTCTTAGTCAGGAAGCTACAGATTCGTTGCACGGACGCTCTTTGAGGTCATCATGAATAATGTTTGTCAACACATTGGCATGTCAATTCAATACGCATGCTAGTAGCAATATTAATAGAATCCGCTAAAACGTGTCCTTTTCAGACAGATTACTAAAGGACATTGTCATGGATACATGAGGCTTACATTACCATCATTAGAGATTGAATTCTCATTTGTATGTTGCGATTGCTACCAAACACGATAGCATGACTGTTGGCGCAGAACCTCACCGGCGGCATCTGTCCGTGGGCCACACGCGCCAATAAAACCAGTACCTTCTTGTACTATCCTCCTCCGTGCGTCGTATTCCTCAGTGCGGAGGGTCGTGACCTTTACTGAGCACTTTTGTTAGGACTATGTTCCTCCATTCACTTCTGTCCTCCGCGCAGTGGATTGATGCTGGATTCCAAAGTCGTCTTAATCTGATCGGACCAGCTCATAGGACTACGTCCCCTAGGCCTCTTTCCTTCCACTTTGCCGGTAATGAGAAGTCTTTCGAGGTTGTCACCCTTTTACCTCGCAACAACTACTATACCTTTCTTGTACTATATAGTTACCTAATTCTTCCAAACAATAACTTTAGAACAGAGAGGCAAGAAGAAGAAAAAGAAGAAAGCGATCCTCAAACTACTGATACTCGGCGCCGTCCTCAAGGCTAAGATCGGTACTCTGCTGCAGATCCTGTCCTTCAAGCTTCAGGTGAGTCATAATCGTGCTGCAGTGCTCGTCATCGCGTGTCCCCCCTCCGTCCCCCATCTCGGCCCCCCGGGGACCGTGGCTAGGGACGGGCTGTCTGTTTGCTAACTATCAGCACGCCACTTAACCATCGTATATTGTAAGCTATGAATTTTAACGTATTGTCTTGGTACATTGTTTTTAGGAAGAAATATAATCTAACTAGCTGTACCCGTCCACTTCGCTAGGCATTTAAAATTAACATTATTATTTCCCAGCCCACAAAGATTCTCATTATCAACGCCCCCGCAACTGGTATAGGGAGTCCAACAGTCATATAAATATTAGACTATCCATTAAGTTCATGTATTTTCTACATGGATACCAAGTTTCAAGTTAATCGGATGCACGGTTCAGTAGTTATAACGGAACATCCGTAAAAACCACTGTAGATTTATATATTAAGTATAGATTAACATCTCATTAACAACAGAATACTTAACTTAACTAACTAAATTAAAATTCAGAATTAAAACTCCGCTTACATTTTATTTTGGTACAGTTCTCGTTGTCTGAAACGACTATTGTGTTACTATAATATATTTTTAAGTATTTTATTAAAAGCGTGGGGGGTATTCTTATTTTTACATTCCAATTGCGTCCACGATTCAAATGTTGATAATCTATGAAAATGCTTCAGGAGAATTACTGGTAATTTTACTAAATCAATATTTCGGGACTCTTGTATCATGAGTAGTTGGAGACAGCATCCAACAGACGGTCTTCCTCGCAGCGGACCGACTTTCGTGAAAAGTCTTACATACATGTGATCGCGATCAATTATGAGGGAACAACGAAGAAGTAGCATGAGTATGAGCGCTGCGGACGGGTGAGGGTGTGATCCTTCTGCCCCACCCTTCAAACCGAAACGCATTACTGCTTCACGGCAGAAACAGGCAGGGTGGTGGTACCTACCCGTGCGGACTCACAAGACGTCTTACCACCAGTACAAATCAGTACACATGTAATTCGTGTTAGTTGAGGGGTACTCAGAATACTCGTCCCGGGTGGGGTTTAAGTGTCTCTTTTTTTATTGCTTAGATGGGTGGACGAGCTCACAGCCCACCTGGTGTTAAGTGGTTACTGGAGCCCATAGACATCTACAACGTAAATGCGCCACCCACCTTGGGATATAAGTTCGAAGGTTTCAAGTATAGTTACAACGGCTGGCCCACCCTTGAAACAGAAATACATTACTGCTTCACGGCAGAAATAGGCGGAGCGGTGGTCCCTGCCCATGCGGACTCACAAGAGGTCCTACCACCAGTAGACTCTTGTCTGAGGTTATAACACACTAAAATCTCCATTAAATTTTCAGGTGAAATTCTTCATAATCGCTCTCATAGGTCTGGCCATCAACCTCGCGAGGCTCTGGATCGACATTAAGAACAAACACAATCAGCAGCCGCAAAAAGTAAGTTCTAAAACCACGCGCAGAGCCGCCCCACATCACGGCTGAAGCTTTAACTCTAGAGGCAGGCTTAGGAACTTCAGTAACCATACTCGTATAGCCTAACCCAGGGGTCGGCAACGCGGCGCCCCCGATCGATTTTTATTTATTATTTATTTTATTTATTTACTAGCGACCCGCCCTCGCTTCGCTTCGGAAACATTAAAACACACATGAAACCAAAAAAATAAAATAAAAAAAAATTAAAAAAAAGTAGCCTATGTTCATCAGGGACAATGTCGGCTTCTAATGGAAAAAGAATTTTTCAAATCGGTCCAGTAGTTTCGGAGCCTATTCGAAACAAACAAACAAATCTTTCCTCTTTATAAGTATAGATTTATGTACACACAAAAAAGAAGACATAGTACAGAGTAATAGGAAAATTATGTACAAAGGCACTGCTTATTTCTTTAAGAAATCTCTTCCAGCAGACCTGCGAGAGGATTATGAGAATAATAATTAAAAGTGATGAGTATTGATGATGAGAGTTTTAATGCGCCCTCGCTGGTCTAATGAAAAGAAAGCCAGAGCCATTTACTAACTCTTGTCAAACGGCGATATACAGCAAGCAGTCAGTTGAGTTTAGGATTGTGCATAGATTAGCAGTTTGCTAACCTTGACCGCATCTAATAACACGCACGTATTTTTTGTTAGTGTGTGATCGTATTTCGGATAGACCACGCGTAGACCGTGCATTTAAAACTACTACAACACATTTAGATAATTGTTTAAGGACCGGGAACTCTAAATATATCCCCAATTATAAGAAATTAGCTGAAAATATGGACACCCAAGTTTCAAGACAACAAGACAAAATCTGTTTTTTTTTTAATGCCTATTGATACCTGTTGATTATCTGTAAAATAGGCGCCCTCGATGACTTTCAAATTTAGTATTGCGCCCTTAAGGACAAACAGGTTGCCGACCCCTGGCCTAATCTATGCATCAGCCCACTGAGTTTCTCATCGGATAGCGATTCCGGTCCGGTAGTAGATTCATTCGCGAAGAAGTTACTCTTGAGTTGTTAGGTCTTTTGGAGGCGCTCGAGCAGCTGTTAGCAAATCCCACCCCTTCTGGCTGAGCCTTTGCTCGCCCAGTCCTGGTGAAACTGAAAAGGTCTCCGGGACACCAGTAATTCTTTAATCATAAAAAAGGTCGCTAAATATGAATCAGTGCAAGGAATGACCGTGACCAAGAAAACTGGAACTTCGAATTAAACTGTAGGGATTTCGACGAAGGGTCTATCTTCTACCGAGCGGGTGATATTGCTCGGTAGACCGACCGTCCCAATGTTTTTTTTCTCTACCTACTCTAGTAACTTCTTCTTCTTCTTCTTCCAGTGCCTCTTCAATCCTGAAGGTTGGCCGTTAGCTTTCTGTATTCCTTTCTGTCAGCAGCCAGCCGGAACAGCTGTTCGACGGAGGCAATACCGGTCCACCCCCGGATATTCCGGAGCCATGACTTTTTTCTTCGCCCAGCACGTCTCTTTCACTCTAGTAACGTCGAGGGGTTATTCTAGATTCACCGAGTTAGTAGGTGAGCTCACGGGGCTCAAACCGGGAGTGTTGCTAACACGGGCCCTAGCAAGAGCCGTGCTTCGCAGAATCTACCACCGGATCGGAAACGCGACCCACTGAGAAGATCCGGCGAGAAACTCAGTGGGCTGTGTCTATGGGTTAATTCATTCGTCGAGCCCTTCGTCGCAAGTAACAGGTTCGGCGAGGACGGTGACCGGTGCTTGAGGTACCTAAAAGCACCGTTAATGGATCGGGAGGATCCGTAATGACGTGTTTAGGACGACGTCTACTGTTTACCATTCGGACTACAGGATCGGGAATGCTGTCTTCAACATGTCGTAAGGGAGATTCAGGCATCTGTCAAATATCTTGTATTGTATGATGGCTACCCGCCACAAAACCACAAGCTCTCATAACTCACATACAGCACGGCGTCGGTAATTGAATATTGCAATTTTCTTTAATCCGCAGGTGATCTACTATGAGCACGCACAGCATCAGCACCACTATGAGCATGAAGATGAGCACGAGCACGGCTGGGGACCCTGGTCTAGGACTTACCCAGAGGTACGGGGGTCTCTTGATGTAGGGTTCGCTACAAGTCCTCACATTTTTTTTTATTATGGCTTAGATGGGTGGACGTGCTCACAGCCCACCTGATTTTAAGTAGTTACTGGAGCTCATGGACATCTACAACGTAAATGCACCACCCACCTTTGAGATATAAGTTCTAAGATCTCAGTATAGTTACAACGGCTGTCCCACCCTTCGAACCGGAACGCATTACTGCTTCACGGCGAAAATAGGCGGGGCGGTGGTACCTGTGCGGACTCACAAGAGGTCCTACCACCAGATACTTCAGTTCCGGCATTTTTTGGCGCGAAGTTAACTCTTCGGCTTGATAAATTAAAGGATTAATCGTTGAACATGAGACCTCAAGACCTCATGTCTCATGAGCGGCGACACCCACTTGTACAACGCACACTTGAAACTACTTAATACCAGATGAGGTCTAAGCTCGCTCTCATTTATATGTCGAGGAGTGAAAGTTTAACTTTTAAACTTTAAGCAAAATTTTTGCTACTTTACAGAAGAGCCATTTGCAGTTTAAATTTTGGATACTTAAAATATCGTAACAAAAAAAATCTTCTTCAGCTACGTATTTAAATGGGGTAAACTTAATTGAAGTTCAATTTAAAACATCGAATTGTTCATACTGTAAGGTTTGTTGTAAAATAACTATAGTATAAATTTATCATGTTAAAATTAGAAACTTTCGCAATGCCATGTGGCAACACTGTTGATGTCCCCACTACTTCCAATGGCGGCAGTGGGGACGAGACATAATAAAAAAGGCGGTGGTCGGAAAAAAAGCGGGCGAATGGCGGTGTATTCTATAGTGAGCACATATCCAAAAGTTGTAAAGTGGATTTAAGAAATAAGCGAGGACAGACTGAGGAGAACTACTGCAATCTATGTGTTATTTCCTGACTGCTGGAAGTGGAGTTCTACAATACTAATAATAAATAAAACGGACCTATTATAATTACAAAGATAAATGTGGCGTATTAAGCGGAATGTCGCTTTTTCAACCCTCGATATAATAATAATAACAAAAAAAAGGGTGCGTGTACTTATGTACGCCCGTAAGAAGTTTAACTTTATTTTTATTAGGTAAATTTATTTCTTTTTTTTTTTAATTAAATTTTAATCGATTTGAAAAAAAATCGATTAAACAACATCCTCAAACACGCATATTGGACATCCCTTTTCTTGACATCGTATAGATTCGGTAATTCTCGGTACGGTTCGAAAAGTTCACCTGCGGCTATATTCAGACTCGCCAAGTTACGTCGGTCGTATTGTAATGAGCGATTTAGTGGGCAACTTCATTTCTGTTAATTTTATGTCACGGTGCGCGCGCATCGTAAAATTTCACTCTCATCAATTTTTCATAACGCGCCTAAAGAAGTATAACTTCAAAAATGTGAGCTATAATATTGTAACTTCCATGTTAGATTTTGTTACAATATAGCTTCAAGGTTAAACGCCTAATTAAAACTGGCGGTCAACGCGTTGCCTACAAATGCGATCTATAATCTATCTATCTATATAATATATAAAAATGAATTGCCGTTCGTTAGTCTCGCTAAAACTCGAGAACGGCTGGACCGATTTGGCTAATTTTGGTCTTGAATTATTTGTTGAAGTCCAGAGAAAATTTAAAAGGTAGATAAATATGAAAATGTTAGAAATTAAAAAAAAATAACAATTTTGTTTTTCCTTTGATGCGTCCCTTGTCAGACGGATTCATTTGTTTATTTTAAATGTATTTTATACAATAGTTTAGGTCTTTTATATTTTATCGATTGAGGCATTACGAAGTCTGCCGGCTCAGCTAGTGTATTATATATTATATTTTGTCTCAGTGCAACGATTTAAATGAATAAGTAAAACGTTCTTGTTACAGGAGTCCGACGTGGAAATCGACGTGGACAACAACAACAGTCCGTACAGGGCACAGGAGAAGAGCGCATTTAGTTCATTATTTCCGAAATTGTAATCTAGATCTTAGTTAAAAAAATATAAGGATAAAGTTTGCTTAGGTTATCGTCCGATAGATGGCGCTGCACGGTACAAACAACACAAAATCGAGGCGAGAGTTGTTTGTAAATTAATCCAATAGAACCGCTAGATGGCTCTGTAATTAAAATTAAATTAATTGCCTTTGACACTGACGTTTAGCTAGAAAGTTACGTTATTCAATAATATTAAATTATTAACCAGTTTTTTAATAGGTATTGATACGTGAATATTAACGTTTGGTGTTTCTTGCTCAATCGATTGTGTAATTATCTTTTAGTTAATCGGTTCTTGAAATGTTTTTAAGTAAAAATTTCGATAGTTTTTATAGATAGGTATAATTCGCGTGTTTTTTTTTGTTGTTTTTCAACAAATTATTCTTATTAAAGTGTTTGTTGACGCGGTTTTTATGTGAACATTGATTTCCCGTGACATTGAGCCGTGTGAGTTCGCTAGCTAACACGTAAAGTAAGGAAATGTTCAATAGTAGGTCCAATCTTATTTATAAATTTGACTAAGAACCAAAAATAGATTATAATACTCGTTGGGGAACGCTCGGTCAATGGCGGCCATAGTTTGTGTGTTATTTATTGTGTGACTGCGTATCCGTTTGTTAACTTATTTATTCAATAAATTATTTCGATTAAGTTTTATTTTATTTATAATCGGCTCCTTAACCTAATTTTTGTTTTTGCCTCAAGCGAAATGACGGACGATACCACTTATTTATTGTTCTATCCAGACGTGTGTCTAGTCAAGTGGGTACCGAATGCCATGACACATGCATAGTGACATCATCCGATACGACCCTCTCCTTTAGGACCCAGACAGTTCCCAATAATCCATATACTACATACATCCAATATACAGGAACCCGGTCACCGTCCTCGTCGAACCTGTCGCGTTGCTTGCGACGAAGGGCTCGATGAGCGAATTAACCCACAGACACAGCCCACGGAGTCCCTGGCTGGATCTTCTGTGGGTCGCGTTCTCGTGGGAGCCCATAGACATCTACAACGCAAATGCGCCACCCACCCTGAGATATAAGTTCTAAGGTCTCAGTATAGTTACAACGGCTGCCCCACCCTTCAAGCCGAAACTCATTACAGCTTCACGGCAGAAATAGGTGGGGTGGTGGTACCTACCCGCGCGGACTCACAAGAGGTCCTACCACCAGTAAATCAGCTTAGGTATCAGGTATGAGCTTAAGTAGGAAAAAATATATATATAAAGGATAAACCTAAATGAATGAAACAAGAAACCGTTAGCTTGACAAAAAATTCTCGAGACAATAGACAATTCGTTTTTTTCTTCTTTCCCAAATCACCCACGGTAATCCGGCCCAAAATTAGGATTCCCTGTGTTATGGCCACTAGAGACTGATATAGTTATATAACGGCGCAACAGTCCGGGGTACTAATTATTACACCATCAAATCAGTCATTATGTTGTTTAATTTGAGACCGATATCAGAAGAGAAACTTTGTAATAATTTTTTTGACACCCTAAATAATGAAAAGATAGTGTTTGGCCTGTAGAACCCCCTGTTAAAAAGTGCTCTGCTGCAAGTATTAGAGAATGAGTCCACACAGGTAGGTACCACAACCCTGCTTACTACCGAGAAGCAATGTGTTTCGGTTTGGAAGGGTAGGATAGCCGTTATATAAAGCTGAAATTTAGAACTCATGAGGCATTCACATTTTTCATGCCTATGGGCTTCAGTAGCTAACTTAAGACACATCTAATCAATTTTTATTCTTCAAATAAAACGAAATCAGACAACTCGCATTTTGTTTATATATAAAAAAACCAAAAAATATATTTATCTTTAATCATACAAGTCTACGCCGCAAGCGCAGCATCCGCTTATAGGGGAGAGGGGACCGTGGCGCGTGACGTCAGCGAGGAGAGTATCTGGGGTTGTCGGGGGCGTACGTGAAACTGCGTAGTTCGAACGCGACCCCGTTGTGGTTCTCGTAGCCGAGCTCTCGCGCCCCCCTACGCGCCCCCCCGGGGTCCGCGCCGGACCGGGCCCCCCCGGGGTCCCCACAACCGCCGAAAACACGGTTCGGGCCCCGGTCCGGCTCCCCGCGCACCGGTCCGGCGCTCCGGCTGGACGTCTGAGATCTATTCGAGTTCGAGATCGGTCTGAAGATGGAATGTACAGTCGCCGTGTCAACGTCCGCCTTCCTTGACACGAGTATCCGGATGTCCGTGTGCAAATACAGCTTTCCGGATTTTGAGGTCATGAACCTGCGAACGAAACAGATCTTACTAACGTCTGGTCTCAAGAGCGGACAAGAATGAATCGACTGTGTCATGTACTGTTATTCGACGCAGAGAATAGAAAAGAGGATGATTAAGAGCTTAGAAGGCAATTACTACATAGGATACTCATATTTTATCACTATCTATGTCGCACACCTTTAATCTTATACCTTTAAACGAGCAATTCTTGTATATATATAATCTGAATCTCGGAAACGGCTCCAACGATTTTCATAAAATTTAGTATACAGGGGATTTCGGGGCGATAAATCGATCTAGCTACGATTTATTTTCAGAAAATGTTGTTTTATTCGTGTTTTCAATAATCAACTCTTCCCGACATCTATTGGCGAATATTAATACTATTTTTCTTAATTGAGGGCAACTAACCGCTTTAAAGACACAACAAGATGGCGTTATCAAAAAAAAAACCCGAGCAGAGCTCGGTCATCATCTAGTTAAATATAATATGTGACGTAAATTTTTTTCTAGACTTTTTGAAACCCGCTCTATCTATCTACCTATATCTATATATCTATGTAACGGAATGTCTTAACATGATATTCATCACCTTGAAGACGTGTAATTCACTTCAAAATTTGCACAAGAGTCAAGCACCGATTGTAATGCATTAACTATTTTGGCTTCTCATGACGAAGGTCATCCGGACTTTTAGTTCCGTTTGCTTGTATATTTAAATACATCATTCAAAAGAATACATAATCAGATTTTGGAACGGAACTCAATTTGGTTTGGCGTCCCCTCACCTGAGATGTATGAGATACCGGAGCCACTTGTAGAGCATGCTGGTGCGCGGGGGCTCCGCCCCGGCAGGCATGTACAGTGTCCTCTGCCGGAGGAAAGTCCTCGCTGAAGGGGGCATCCCGCTCAGCTCGTATAGCACGACGAACATCTTCACGAGGGTCCCGTGAGGGTTGAACAGGGAGACCTGGATGGTCCCCGAGTGAGGTATGCGGTAGCCGCTTGGACCTAGGTTTATGTGACCCTGAAGAATAAATTAAATGTTGTGTGTACATCTGCTTACATACCCTGCTTTTTTTCCTTCCTAAACTGAGAGCCTTGAGAGGCTATTTCAGCGTAACCTTAACTAGTAGATGAGCTCACGGGGCTCAAACCTGACGACGTTGCTAACACGAACCCTAGCAAGAGCCGTGCTTCGCAGAATCTACCACCGGATAGGAAACGTATATAGATATAGTGAGGTCGACATATAACGTGAGGTCAAGAGCTCTGAGGATGTCGGCACATTTTATTCGGGTAGGTGGCAGTAACATAGCGAGGGGGGCAGGGTGGGGACATCATGCCCCGAGCGTTAATCACAAAGGGGCGCCAACTGGTGCACAAAAAAAGCTTTCTTAATTTTTATTGATTATTGGAAAATATTACGCTCAAAACGTTTTGTAACCCATGCGCGAATAGAGATCGCAACGCCACTGGTAGTTGGCAGAACCCCTTACTATGTCCGCGCGTTTAGGAGTCGCGCGAGGTATAGGAATTGAAGGTCTGCAGACGTTCCAGAAAGCCGCGGGACCATGGACATCCACCCGTCGCACTCACAAGGCCCCCACCGCCATAACTTTGCTTTGGCTGCTTTTTATTACTCCTCCATGAGTTCATCATCATTCTCCTGACTTCTCCCAGTCACCTGGGGTCGGCGCAACATGTTTTCTCCTTCCATACTCCTCTATCATGTACCGTTTCTTCGCTCACTCCCCTCTTACACATATCGTCTTTCACGCAATCCCTCCATTTCTTCTTAGGTCTACCTCTTCCTCTATATCCTTCCACATTCATAGTTAACATTCTCTTACCAACCCATTTTCACTTCGTCTCATCACATGTCCATACCATCCCAAATGCGCATTTCTCAGCTTCCTAATATTATTCCTCCATGAGTTATTCGTGAAACATCAAATTTTTTTTTATTACTTAGGTAGGTGGGCGAGCTCACATCCCACCTGGTGTTAAGTGGTTACTGGAGCCCATATACATCTACAACGTAAATGCGTCACCCATCTTGAAATATAAGTTCTAAGGTCTCAGTATAGTTACAACGGCTAGCCCACCCTTCAAGCCGAAACGCATTACTGCTTCACTGCAGAAATAGGCATGGGGTGGTATCTACCCGCGCGAACACACAAGAGGTCCTACCACCAGTAAAGTACGCATTCGATTAAATAAGCCTTTCTGTGGTATTAGAATCTCGAAACCGTCGCGTCTTACTACAATTCTGGCCCTGCATGAGGTAGCATGAGGACTGAGCTTACCATATAAGGAGCGTTGGTCCCTCCCGGCGCGTAGAAGAACACGGTGACGGGCAGCCTCCGGTGCGGCGGACACCACGACCCGGACGCGCCCAGCTCGGCGGTGAAACCCTGGACGGTCGCGACGGGCTCCAGTCGGCCCTTCAGAGCCGACTCCTCGAAGCTGCCTGGCGATTACCACGGATACGTTTAATGACATGTAACGTGGATCACGCTGACGGCTTGGTTTATAGGAACGCTTCGTTCCAGAACAATGGAGCTTACAATTTAGATTTGACTGCTCTGTGATATAAATAGACTACGCCAAACAGTATCAATCAATTATCCGGATTGGAATAAGACACGAATCTGTTAGTGGATAAGACTTTGAATTCGAGACCAAAAATCTGGTTCACCTATACACACCCATCTGTTACGGGGACCAATAATCCTTCGAGAGTTAATGCTCCGTCTACACGTACCGTCTTGACTGCTCGTTTAAAAACGCTATTTGTCATAAAATAATCATAGAACGGCTCTTCCTCACAAGCAGATCAATACGAGACTCGTTTTATCTATTTATAGTCTAGATCAACGAGCTAACGGTCCATCCGCTGTAAAAGGGCTACCGAAAGCTCATAGCACCAAAACTTGAAAGTGCATCTTCAGACATGAAGTTTGAAGTCTCTTTTTCTCTACCTGTTCGCTGGTAGGAACTTAATTTTTCAAGTCGTGAGAGAGCACGGAATAGATAAATAAGGTTGGAAAGGCCTTTGCTCTAATTTTACATTAGAACCAGTGTCGCCGCTTCATCCCCACTATTTTAATTTCTACACATACACATACTGTGATTACAAGTATTTCGCACACAACAAAAACACCCACACATAAATCTCAGGACAGATTATCGTTCGCAAACTAGCACAAAACACCCGTAGGCATACACACTCACACACGCAAAAAGGCAATAAAAATGTTCATACACGCTAGTCATGTCACGCATTAGCCATGTCAAATGTAAATATAGTCGAGAATTCTGTCGATGATTTTATTTCACCACATGGTCACCTCACTATCGACAAAATGCACCACGGCCAATCAGGGCAAAGGCCGAAATTTCAAAGATTGAAGTGTAGAGAACGCAATGCATGTAGTACATTGGAAGCTGACTGGGTCATTGCGTTCATTGGGCGAGTACACATCGCGCAATGTATGCTATTTATAACTTGCTGCAATAATATTGTTAATGTTTGGAATTTCATAATGCTCAGTATATTTTTATGTTTTAGACAAATAATATTGTAATTAAATGGTAATTTCGACTTACCGATCGAAACATATACCTCCTCACTCTATGCTTGAGGTCTGATTTTTTGTTTTACAAGTTATAATTGCACAACACGGCACTATAAAGCGGAGATCTGTTCGCCCAAGTAGTCCGAAGCAGACTAAACGCGGTGAATGAAAGAATCGGTCGAGTTATGATTGTAGAGTCATAACTGTGGCACGCTTGCCCCGCCTACATTACCATTCCAACCTTATTTATCTATTCCGTGTGAGAGAGTATTGCTAGTGTTTAACTCACCCAAGAGTCCCCGGCTGGGTCCGATCCTGAGTTTGGTTGGGGCCGCGCCCGGGGTCCGGGCGGGGGGAGTGGGGGGGAGTGGACGGGGCGGGGGGGAGGCGGTGCCCGGGGGGGTCGGCGAGCGCGGCGCGATGCGGTGGAACAAAGCACTAGAACACACACGCGCGACGAATTAACGTTAACAGTTTTGATACAAAATAATACGATTTGGAAGTCGTCGTGGCCTAAAGGATAAGACGTCCGGTGTATTCGTATCTAGCGATGCACCGGTGTTCGAATCCCGCATGCGGGTACCATTTTTTCTAATGAAATACGTACTTAACAAATGTTCACGACTGACTTTCCACGGTGAAGGAATAACATCGTGTAATAAAAATCAAACCCGCGAAATTATAATTTGCGTAATCACTGGTGGAAGGACCTCTTGTGAGTCCGCGCGGGTAGGTACCACCACCCCGCCTATTTCTGCCGTGAAGCAGTAATGCGTTTCGGTTTGAAGGCTGGGGCAGCCTTCGTAACTATACTTGAGTCGTTCGAACTTATATCTCAAGGCGGATGGCGGCATTTACGTTGTAGATGTCTATGGGCTCCAGTAACCGCTTAACACCAGGTGGGCTGTGAGCTCGTCCACCCACCTAAGCAATAAAAAAATTAAAATAAAAAATGGCTACCGTCATAGACCCCCTACTCCCTACGAATCCCAGGAACATACCTTTTAATTCCGGAAACACCATTGATCGTGTCGTCGAAGTCGAAGCAGTTGGTTCCCCTTCTGAGCGGCGCCGGACTGGAGGTGAGCGGCAGGCCGGTCTTCGTGTGGAACACCATAGACGCGGCCGAGTCCAGGCGCCACTTGAACTTGTCGACGTCAGACGGGCTCGGGACGGGGGAGCCCCCTGCCACCCCCTCCGCCCCCGCCTCCCCCTCACACCGGTCGATGGTCCCGTACTCACACCTCTCGTAAAGAACGAACCCATCGTCGCTGACCGAATACGTCTTCTGCCTCTTGTCCCGCGGGCTACAGAACACCGTATCGTCCTTGTTCAGGTTTAATTCCGCGATGTCCTTCCGCTGCCTGTCCGTTATCACCTCCTCGATCCTGTCCGTGACCGGCAGCAGCCTCCGCAGCTTCGGTCTTCTAATTATACTATCACAATTAACATCACATTTGTGCTTCTTGCTGTTCTCGTCTTGGTAGACGGCCAGGTTGTAGGTCCCTTCTGAGCGCACGAGACGGCAACCCTCGCATTTCAGGCTCACCATCGTGCCGCACTGGCAGAAGGGCTCGTCGGTCTGCGTGGAGACCGTACTGGTCTTCTTGACTTCGATCTGCACGCAATCGGTCTCCGCGAAGGGAGATCTCGTCTCAATCCTGCTGGCTGGCAAGGTCAGGTACGTCTGGTTCCTGTAGCATCCTATGGCTCTGAACCTGTCGAATCTGGCGGCCTGTAGTATCGGTATCGACGTGGTCTCTCTGTTCTTCTCCTCGTCTTGTTTTTTGATTCGGTTCTCTTTCCTCAACCGCCTTTTGCATTTGGCTATCTCCTTCAGTCTCCTCTCGTCTAATCTCTTGGTCTTCTCTTTCTCGTCTAGTTCATCATCACAACTGCACTTGTGTTTTCCATTTTCGCTGCACGGAGTCAGCATTCTATCATCTAAGACATTCTTTTCTATAAATACGTATTCGTTTTGGCTCTGGTGCGAAGCGGTCGGTCTCTTGACGTTGCCTGCATCGCATTTCGAGCCTAAGCTGAGATCATTCAGTTTCCCGACCAAATCTTCGTTCAGATTCTGGGGGATTTCTATGTTGAGCTGTCGTTTTTGGCAGGTACACTTGACGTTTGGTATATCTTCGATCCTGGGGAGGCTCTCGAGTACTACTTTCAAGTAGACGTTGTTACCGATGTCGGTCACGGGGAAGTGGTGGTCTGTCGGGGGCTTAGAGAACTCGGTCGTGTTGTAATTCTCGCCAGGTATTTTAACGGAGTAGACGACGTTCAGTTTCCTCTGCTGTTCGTCGGGGAGGTCCTCCACGTCGCAGTTCGATTCGAGCTTTTTGTAATTGCACTTTTCGCGGCTGAGCTTTCTCCTGTTGACAATCGAGATTCGATGATTTAGTGGATTTAGTGCAGCGGTCGGGGAATCGGGGTAAATTACACCAAATAGGGGTAAAATGAAATATTAGGGGGGAAAAAATAAAACTTTTGTGAGTAAAAAGTATATATTGAAGTGAAACTTCTTTAGAATCGTGATTTCAAATTATCATGGGGGCTATAATATTATGAATGATGCTAAAAAGAAGCGATTTCGTTTTTTTTTTGTTCTTCGCCATAGGGGTAATATCAACTTACACAAAAATATTTTGGGGTAATAATTAAAAAAGTTCCCCGACCGCTGATTTAATGTGACTGCTTCAGGGAATTTACTCCACTGGCGTGTCCTGCGAAATCCTACCTTCGTTCAGTGGGATTATCATCAGCACCCGTCTCCTTGAGCCGGGCCAACCACGCCCCGAGCTGGGAGAAGTGCAGCTGTGATCGGATCGCGTTGAGCAGCCACTGCGACGTCGTGAAAGTTGGAGACTCGTGATTTCTGCAAAGAGAAAGAATCCCTTAAGCACTTCTGATTAAGAAGAAAACTATTCACATCAAGAGTCATGACTTCATCGACTCGCCATTAATAAATCTTTAGTCTTTCTAAAGTTTTTATCGCCTTCGTATGCGGAGGAGCATATAGCCAACCCGATGGTAACGGATGTTCATGGGTCATATACTTTGATACATCAATACAATTGACACTAATTGATTCTATGCCCCAAATGATTTGTTGTCTATGGGATCCGATAGGGCAATTACTACGTGAAGCTTTTAACACGTATCAGTGTGGTCTTCTAACGTAGAGATGTATTCACAGTATTCGCAGGACGCAAAGAAAACGATTCAGTGTTTTTTTTTATTGCTTAGATGGGTGGACGAGCTCACAGCCCACCTGGTGTTAAGTGGTTACTGGAGCCCATAGACATTTACAACGCAAATGCGTCACCCACCTTGAGATATAAGTTCTAAGGTCTCAGTATAGTTACAACGGCTGCCCCGCCCTTCAAGCCGAAACGCATTACTGCTTCACGGCAGAAATAGGCGGGGTGGTGGTACCTACCCGTGCGGGCTCACGTGAGGTCCTACCACCAGAAAATCTATGGATGATGGACAACCATCAAATAATGTCGAAGCACCTCACCTAGACAGCAGGCTACTTTGACAACTCTCTCTGATTGGCTACAGAACCGTTCGATATTTACTTGTTGACCAGCGCTTGCATTGTCCACCTTTCGAGCAGCAAGCCCCTGGGCTGTGAGTGCAGCTTGTTGTACGAGGCTTCTTCGTCATCTCGACTTAGTGACATGAAGCATTCCCGGCAGTCTGGAGCCAGGAGTACCTGGAATATAGAAGCCAGGAGTCGGTCAATGTTAACATCCCAATGAAAACTCTGTCGGTACAGAAGAAGTAAGAAGTCGTCGTGGCCTAACGGATAAGACGTCCGGTCCGGTGCATTCGTGTGTAGCGATGCACCGGTATTCGAATCCCGCAGGCGGGTACCAATTTTTTCAAATGAAATACGTACTTTACAAATGTTCACGATTGACTTCCACGGTGAAGGAATAGCATCGTATAAAAAAATCAAACCCGTCAAATTATAATTTGCGTAATTACTGATGGTAGGACTTCTTGTGAGTCCGCAGAGGTAGGTACCACTACCCCGACTATTTCTGCCGTGAAGCAGTAATGCGTTTCGGTTTGAAGGGTGGGGGCAGCCGTTGTAACTATACTGAGACCTTATAACTTATATCTCAAGGTGGGTGGCGCATTTACGTCGTAGATGTCTATGGGCTCCAGTAACCACTTAACACCATGTGGGCTGTGAGCTCGTCCACTCATCTAAGCAATAAATAAAAACAAGACTTTTTACACGATTTCATCTCTTTCTTTATTCTTACCGTAATAGTAGATTGGCGGCGAGGAATGAGGACCAGACCAGGTTTATTATTAGTTAAACGTGGTAAACATAATTAGTTACCATGAAACCCCTCACTCTGACTCTGACGAAATATTATGAATTATTCTGACGTATCTGATGATCATTCAACAGCATCTACCTTCCAAATGGCTTACCACTGAACTTAATCCGCACGTATGAAGCTAATTTTACGGGTTTGGTCAGCTATCGGGGTGGAAAGAGAGAGTGTTCTGTGGGATCCTCACCTCGATGCAAACCGGTATCTGTTCGTTCCATAGGGCGTGGACGTGACTACTGAGCTGGGCCTCTACATTCCTTTTGGGCTTGTCTGTCTCTGGTTTCGGCTGTGTTTGTACCTGCAATGTGTTTGCAGAAGAGTGAGATTTTTATTTTTATTTTTTATTGCTTAGATGGGTGGGTGAGCTCAGAGGCCACCTGATGTTAAGTGTTACTGGAGCCCATAGACATCTACAACGTAAATGCGCCACCCACCTCGAGATATAAGTTCTAAGGTCTCAGTATAGTTACAACGGCTGCCTCACCCTTCAAACCGAAACGCATTACTGCTTCACGGCGGAAATAGGCAGGGCGGTGGTACCTACCCGTGCGGACTCACAAGAGGTCTTACCACCAGTGACTAAAACCAGTAGCTAAAACACTGTTTACAAAGTTATTTTATAAAACAGCGTGTTTCTACCAGGTCGGCGTGCAAATATTATTCAAAATGATTTACATTAAATGCAGTCAGTAAATATGTTAATTAATTAAAATAACAAACAATAAAATATATTAATTGAATAAGAATTAGTTATTTATGTCATAAAACTAAAACAAAGAACAGAAAGAAGCTAATTTAAAAATAACATAATGATTTATCATTTTAAAAATCGTTGTATAATAACATCTTAAGGTTAATAATTTTTTCAAGTTCTTTTTAAATAAAAATAATTTGTCTTTTTTTAAGGCATCAGGTAGCTTATTATATATTTAAGGTGCCATACACAATGTACTTTTTTGCATAAGAGTTGTGTTAGCACTGTGCGCAAAGAATAATTTATTTTGGTCGCGCCGGTTACGTTGTGAAACTTCGCCCTATGGGTTTTAAACAATTTCTTGAAGTACTTTCATGTAGATTTTAAGTCAGCATACTGATCATTGGTTGGGTAACAGGAACGCATGTCGATGTGGAGCTTCTAAATATAGGCACGCGGTCGCGATATTTCGAGCATGTTGCGGGAAAATCGAAGCGGGCCACTAAAGATCATTAAAAAAAAATACCAGGAGCACATACCCCTGTAGGTCAAAATTGCCAAAACAAAGAAGGAAATTATGCATGTTGAGGGAAAATGGGAGACGGGCCACTAAAGATCATTCAAAAAAACTACCAGGAGCACATATCCCTGTAGAAGATCAAAATTGCCAAAACAAAGAAGGAAATTGTTGTGGGAAAATCGAGACGGGCCACTAAAGATCATTCAGAAAATTACCAGGAGCACATATCCCTGTAGAAGGTCAAAATTGCCAAAACGAAGAAGGAAATTGTGCATGTTGAGGGAAAATCGAGACGGGCCACTAAAGATCATTCACTGATTACTGGTGGTAGGACCTCTTGTGAGTCCGCGCGGGTGGGTACCACCGCCCCGCCAATTTCTGCCGTGAAGCAGTAATGCGTTTCGGTTTGAAGGGTGGGGCAGCCGTTGTAACTATACTGAGACCTTAGAACTTATATCTCAAGGTGGGTGGCGCATTTACGTTGTGGATGTCTATGGGCTCCAATAACCACTTAACACCAGGTGGGCTGTGAACTCATCCACCCATCTAAGCAATAAAAAAATAAATTCAAAAAATTACCAGGAGCACACATCCCTGTAGAAGATCAAATTGCCAAAACAAAGAAGGAAATGATTTTCAATTAAAGAAATACATACTTTTGGATATCTTCGGTCTGACCTTCGTAGTGGAGTCGGGGTCGTTATGAAAGATATTTGGCATTCAATTATAACCATGATCAGATTTTGGAAAGAGGTTGTTCATTCATTGAATAAGAAGAAAGTATGGTGTGGTGGTATGGTTCTTTCAGATGAGAGAGAGAGAGAGAGAGAGTATTCTTTATAGTACACAAAAAAACAAATAAACAGTGCGATACATTAAAAAAAAGTACAATTGGCGGTCTTATCGCTAAGAGCAAAGATGACAGCAAAATAGAAAGTTAGGAGTAGCTTGGGGTGCGTTGTGTGCTTTGAGAAATTATTTGAGATGATCCCATCATCTCATTTTTACCATCGCACCGCCCGCCACCGGAGTAAAGACCATCCATACTACCTGGGAGCCACTGCGGTCATTCACAGTGCGTTTCTAGAGATCTTTTTTGCCACGTACCATCCGGCTTTGGAATGAGCTCCACGGTGTTTCTATAGCGCCATGACATGTCCTTCTTCAAACGAGGCTTGTGGGGAGTATTAAAGCTTGGCCGTGCCCGACTGTGATCATTTACCGTCAGAGAGCCGTTTTTTATTTTTTTATTGTCCTTGTAGGCAGACGAGCGTACGGCCCACCTGATGGTGAGTTTTTACCGTCGCCCATGGACTTCAGCGATGCCAGCGGCAGAGCCAAGCCGCTGCCTACCGCTTAATACTCTCCACAAGCCTCGTTTGAAGAAGGACATGTCATAGAGCTCGGGAAACACCGTGGAGGGGAGCTCATTCCATAACCGGATGGTACGTGGCAAAAAAGACCTCTAGAAACGCACTGTGGATGACAGCAGTGGCTCCAGGTAGTATGGATGAACTCTACTCCGGTGGCGGGCGGTGCGATGGTAAAAACGAGATGCCGGTATCATCTCGAACAATTCCTCAGAGCACTCCCCATGGAACATACGGTACAAAATACAGAGGGAACCGAAGTCCCTCCGCAGACCCAGAGGTTCCAAACGTACCAGGATAGCATACCTGTGTAGAGGTAGAAGGCTTCGCAGCGAGCAGTTTAGCGTGTAGCAGACGGTCACGGGTGGCAGCGGGGGCGCGGGAGGCGGGGCTGGTGCTTCTAGCTCTGATGATGAGACGTCCGAGCTGCAGAAGCAGGTTCGGTCCCGACGCCGGCTGGGCTGG
Source organism: Bombyx mandarina (assembly GCF_030267445.1). Lineage (NCBI taxonomy): Eukaryota > Metazoa > Arthropoda > Insecta > Lepidoptera > Bombycidae > Bombyx > Bombyx mandarina. Next base: position 608,167 of record NC_143209.1, on the reverse strand, counting down.
CAGAGTCTCGCAACTGTGCATCTGAAATAAATAAATAAAATACCTGCAATTAAGATCCACTTACTACACACTAGTAAACGCTAGTAATTAAGCAGTAATTTTGAAGTCGTCGTGGCCTAAAGGATAAGACGTCCGGTGCATACGTGTTGAGCGATGCACCGGTGTTCGAATCCCGCAGGCGGGTATCAATTTTTCTAATGAAATACGCACTCAACAAATGTTCACGATTGACTTCCACGGTTAAGGAATAACATCGTGTAATAAAAATCAAACCCGTAAAATTATGATTTGCGTAATTACTGGTGGTAGGACCTCTTGTGAGTCCGCACGGGTAGGTACCACCACCCTGCTTATTTCTGCCGTGAAGCAGTAATGCGTTTCGGTTTGAAGGGTAGGGCAGCCGTTGTAACTATACTTGAGACTTTAGAACTTATACCTCAAGGTGGGTGGGGCATTTACGTTGTAGATGTCTATGGGCTCCAGTAACCACTTGATACCAGGTGAGCTGTGAACTCGTCGACCCATCTAAAGAATAAAAAAGGTGGTATCCAACCATGCGCCTTTAGTGCACCCTCCTGCCATAAAATCCCGGTGTGCGATCGCATTGTAGTGAGGAAAGAACTCTACAATCCTTTCTCGGGAAATATCCTTACGATGCATTTCATTTTACGACATCCACGGAGAAAGATGATCGTTATATTATAGACTATAACGCAAGTACGCAAGTGGACGAGTCACAGACCACCTGGTATTAAAGGGTATTTCGAGGATATCCCACACCGAATACCTCAAGTTGGCTCGCAGAATCCACGTTGCAGTCAGAGGTGGACTCATCTCTTCCGTTATAGCAATAAAACAAACCCTCTTAACAGACAACAAAACCAGTTTTTTCGAAGGCTTTGTTCTGGAAATATACCACGATCTTCTGGAACGACACAATTCCGAAATAGGTCATGCATCGGCGTCGCATTTTTGTCCCGTTTAGTTACAACGACGGGGTCAGCCCTTGACCCGATTCCGGGCACCCCGACCCAGCGACCCAGGAAACCGGGTCAAACGTGACGGGACGATCATTGTGGGACCGCTTTAGGAAGAGCAGTTTCGTGATTTTCATGAATTTCGTGAATAAATCAACATGGCTGTATATATCAATTATGAACGTCGTAACCCTGGGGTGATTGGCATAAATTGAAAGGAACAAAAGCGTTCGTGTCCTACTGAGCAAAACGCCTGTTACATTCCTGACAAGTGTTGCAAATTCAAAAGTAGGAGACAAGTACCAAATTGTTGAAGTCTATAATATAAATAAAAATGAATTGCTGTTCGTTAGTCTCACTAAAGCTCGAGAATGGCTGGACCTCATAACAAAACTTGCTTAAAAAAAATAAACTTAGTACCATTACGAACTTTTTATTTATTGCTTAGATGGGTGGACGAGCTCATGGTCCACCTGGTGTTAAGTAGATGTCTATGGGCTCCGGCAACTACTTAACACCAGGTGGACTGTGAGCTCGTCTAGGCAAAAAAATTATTACAATTCGCTTTAACCCTAAGACACAGGCCACTTCGTTTCTCGTCGAATGTTCTCCTCAGTAGGTCGCGTTTTGCGATCCGGTGGTAGATTCAGCGAAGCACCGCTTTTGCTAGGACCAGTGTTAGCAAATTCACCAGACTGAACCCGGGTATACTATTATAGCCCCTAGAAGTTACTATAATAGGTAGGGAAGAAGAACAAACAACAAGCAATTCGCATTTTTTAAAACGCCATGGACAATAGAATCATTTAGTTTAGTTCACACTAGCGGCCCGCTCCGGCTCCGCTCGGGTCTTTAATAAAAATTTCAACGATATTTGACGTTGTTTTTTTTTTATATAACAACACTTATTGCGGCATAACTATAACAGTTAGACATATGCTGTCGCGTTTGTACTCATCTGCCTACAAGGGCAATAAAAAAAATAAAAAAAGGTAATTTTTTTACACCTTGGGTTCCATTATCGGAGTTTTAGTAAGGATGCCTAATTTTTAATGAAAAAAGATTATATCCTATGTCACTCGAGAATACTGTAGCTTCCAAACAGTAAAAGAATTTTTCAAATCGGTTCAGTAGTTTCGGAGCCTATTCAATACAAACAAACAAACAAATCTTTACCCTTTATATTATTAAGTATAGATACGATTGGCCAAGCGTTGGCGGCCGTCCAGAGATGTCTTAACATGTCGTTTATCTCGCTTATAAGTATGTTAACGAACGCGGAAATAACAGAAATCAAATCTGAATCTTTCACCGAGACCGGGCGATCGGTTACGAGTTAAATATAGTTCATCTTGAAGGCATTCGGCGGCTTGACGCAATCTTTCGACAGCGCTATGGCTCTGAAATTATATATTTAACATTATTAATGCCATCATACCCGATCCTGTAGACCGAATGGTAAACAGTGGACGTCGCCCAAAACACGTCATTACGGATTCTCCCGATCCATAAACAGTGCTTTTAGGTACTTCAAGCACCGGTCACCATCCTCGCCGAACCCGTCGCTTGCGACGTAGGGCTCGACGAGCGAATTAACCCATAGACACAGCCCACTGAGTTTCTCGCCGGATCTTCTCAGTGGGTCGCGTTTCCGATCCGGTGGTAGATTCTGCGAAGCACTGCTCTTGCTAGGGCCAGTGTTAGCAACACTCCGGTTTGAGCCCCGTGAGCTCACCTACACGTAAGGGTGAAGCTAAAATAGCCTCTCAAGGCTATCAGCATAGGTAGGAAAAACAAAAAAATTAATGCGACAAAAAAAACGTGAAAACCCTACTTATCGCCTGACGAAAATACAATAAAAACCATGTCTGGTTTGATAAGAGCAGACCTTGCTATTACTATTACCGATAAGAGTTTATGATAAGTCATTCCTTATCATTTGCGGGTTCGCTATTTGGGTTTTGAGGTTAGTCTGGTAACGTAGCGGTCACCAATCCCAGTGATAGCAAAATTGTGCGACGCTTCACTTGGATCGCGAATCACCTGCAGTTTTAAAGACCCATTTAGGACTGATTTTAAAGACTCATTTAGGTAGAAGGGGGATAGGATTTTGATGCTATATTCGATTACGGACAGGCCATTGATACCGGTCACCGAATTCAAATCCGGTTGTAGTTCCTTCTATCGAAACGGATATACTGTGAAACCTTACCCGGTTAGTCAGAACGATTCTAAATGTTTTTAAGGTACAGCAGCCCCGTCAAAAATTTCCGATTGCGACAGATAATTAGTGCATTCAAATTAAAAAAAATAAAAATCTATAATCACTTTTTTTGGTCTAGTAAACATTCTTTTTTACTTTTTAAATTTCGTGCTCATTAAGACTCAGCAATTAGTGTATTCAAACCTACTAGAAATAAAGGAATAGGTTCCTAATTTTGACTATAATTTTTATGTTTTACCTATGGATTTTTTCTAGGTGAACTGGTTTGATGATTTTTTTTTTAATTTGCAAATTTGTGCTTCTCATGTGGTTCCCATCTATCAAGATCTGACCGTTAGTTTTAGAGCTATCCTTAGTATCGTATATTTAATTGACTTGACGATATTGATTATATTCTCTTTTCAATTTGTTTATGTTTTTTTTTGTACTTCTTTACTTGCGGCAGCACACACGATTTTCACATCCGCCAATGAAACGCCCGCGCACCAACCCGCGGGCTCCCTAGACAAACTAAAAACAACATGGCGTCCGGCGGCATAGCAAAAATACAATTTACTTCATTTTGTTTTCACGAATGCTCTCGATAATGAGCTCATCGTTAAATACACGAAAATATAAACTTATCTCTTTCATTATCGATGATATAGGACAGAACAAATCACGGGACTCTTCAGTTTATTTTCTAAACGTCAAAATATCAGCGAGCGACGTCCGCCATGACACTCTTTTTCTTTCAAATCAAGCCGCCAAGAGCGACCCATCGATTTTTATATATTTTTTAAGTCTTTAGTTTGTCATATAAGAACAAATAAATATCTCAAAACAATAAAATATACAGTCCACGCTCATTTACCACAACGCAATAGGACCATTTAGTATGAAGCGGTTACTGTCGCCCATAGATATAATATAATGCAAATCCCGCGCGATTTTTGCGATGTGACTTCAAAGCATCAAATGTAGGACCGACTTGTTTTTCCTACCAAGCTTATTAGCAGCTATAAGAACGATGCAACGTCGGTCCTTTCAGCCTACTGAGTTTCTCGTCGGACCTTCTCAGTGGGTCGCGTTTCCGATCCGGTGGTATATTCTGCAAAGCACTGCTCATGCTAGGGCCAGTATTAGCAATACTCCCGGTTTGAGCCCCGTGAGCTCACCTACACGTCAAGAAGCTGAAATAGCCTGTCAAGGCTATCAGCATAGATAGGGGTGCCTTACGGCTGAAATTTACAGAATGCTGATACGGTTACATTACCATCAGTAAATGCGCATTAGCGTATTCCCCGGTGACTCGTTTTGCTCCGATGCTCACCGCGCAGACGTGAATTTATTTAAAGGCACAAAAATTATAATTTCAAAACGAACCAAACAACTGGTTACACACAGGCGGATGTTTATCAACATTGAAACACGCGAATGCTAAATTTAGAAGCGGCCGCGTGTCTTCCGCGCTTCAATAGGCCATTGATAACAGCAGACGTTACAATATGCGCGAGTTAATTAGTTGTAGGTACTTTCTGAGGGCGCACTTAGCGTTTTTCGGACGGTCGTCGTGTTCATCGTAGTCACACTTACCGCTTTACACAATAACAGCTGTTACCCGCGACTTCACCTGCGCGATGAAGGAACAATGTCAATTTAGTTTTCTAAGGTTTCCTGTAACACTTTCCCGTGAGATTGACATGTTTTTTCGGGGTTAAAGGTAGCTTAAGTCACTCCTGATCTAAAGTTGTCACTTTTTTTTAAAATCAATAACAATTCATGGCTTAATTTCAACGCGAAAGGATGGTATGACACCTATAAGATCACACCACAATCACTGCTAATAATGTTGCACTTATTATATTTTTTTAAATTAGGAGATTCGCAATTCGACTGTATTTTTATTAACTTATATTTTATACCTTTGAACTTTTTTTAATATTTCTCCTGCGTAAGAACTAACCAGTTATTTTAATGACAATAATGTGCGTAATGTGCACTTCGAAACAATTATTAGTTGAGATTTCATTCTTTTATCGTTCGTAAACATTGAGATCATTACATACATACATAGTTACATAATTACGTGTGCTATTATCTGAGCGACAACTCAGCGACAACAAAGATGAATGCGCTGAGCGACTCACCAACAACGCGTTGCTACGGGCGTTTTAAAAGGCAATTAAGTTTTTTCGTCAATTGGCCAATGAGGTACACGACCCGCCCGTTGCGCCGTTCGCTAAATGGCCCAGAAAAATCTATCTTATTTTATTGTTGAGCAGTGCGCTACGATTTTTTTTATGATTGATAGATTCTTAGTGTCCCAGAGGCCTTTCTAGTTTCAGTAGGGCAGGTGGGCGAGCAAAGGCACAGCCAGGAGGGGTGGAATACTGGTGGTACGACCTCTTGTGAGTTCGCGCGGGTAGGTACCACCACCCTGCCTATTTCTGCCGTGAAGCAGTAATGCGTTTCGGTTTGAAGGGCGGGGCAACCGTTGTAACTATACTTGAGACCTTAGAACTGATATCTCAAGGTGGGTGGCGCATTTACGTCGTAAGTGTCTATGGGCTCTAGTAACCATTTAACACCAGGTGGGCTGTGAGCTCGTCCATCCACCTAAGCAATAAAAAAAGAACAGCTACTCGAGCGCCTCCAAAGGAAACCTCAAAACTCAAAAGTAGCGGCTTCGCGAATGAATCTACTACCGGATCGGAATCGCGACCCGCTGAGAAGATCCGGCGAGAAACTCAGCGGGCTGATGTTTAGGTTAGGTTGCACGTCGACCTCTTTGTCGAGTTCGACGAGTACGGTTACCGGGGTGTTATCCTAGTGCTAGAGCCTAATGTAAGGGTTATTGGATCTGATGGATCTGTAAGGACGTGTCTAGGGCGTCGACGGTGACTGGCTCCTGCGTGATCAGGACTTGGGGAGGCGCGCAATGACCGCATCTATGAAATTTTTGAAAAGCGAGCCATTAGTTCGAAGTAAGAGTTTGTTTATGGTACAATCGAATTTGTAGCGCGTCTCTAAGCGTTGACGTCATTGTGCAAATACCGGCAGGTTCTAGGGTAGAGTGAAATTCAAACATCACAATTTTTTGAAGTGAAAACTTCTTTAGAATCGTTGTGATTTCAAACCGGATGCAACGGAAAAAACGACAGGTAAGAGACACAAATACAAAAATGTGTAGGATGAAGCCAGCAAAGAATGAGACAGAAATATACATACTATTTAATACAGCGCCATCTATGAGATTTTTTAATACTAACGTGTGTATGAAAACTCTTGTTAATTTAGGATTATACGTGAAATTAAAATATCAATTCACAGAGGGCGCTACCTTACAATTATTTACTAATGACAAAATTTTACATATACTTAAGACGTTTAGGATAATTGTATTTTAATTTTGGAAGGTTTCACTTCTACCACGTGTGAATTGCACACATTTTGTTTTTTTAATGCTTAGATGGGTGGACCAGCTCACAGCCCACATGGTGTTAAGTGGTTACTGGAGCCCATAGACATCTACGACGTAAATGCGCTACCCACCTTGAGATATAAGTTCTAAGGTCTCAGTATAGTTACGACGGCTGCCCCACCCTTCAAACCGAAACGCATTACTGCTTCACGGCAGAAATAGGGAGAGTGGTGGTACCTACCCGCGCGAACTCACAAGAGGTCGTACCACCAGTATACCACCCCTAACTTAATTGTTCCTGTAACTTCACTAACTGAGCTTATTCGCGATTTAAAACCCAATGAAACTTAAGCACGACACTAAAGAGAGAGACAACCGAGTATGTATATTTAGGATTTAGTCTGCAAAAGAATGAGATAGAGCATTTCTAAAGGTTTCTACTTGTAACATACCCAAATTGTCACGTATCTTTTTCATTGTTTGCATTATGAACTTATAATTATTTTTTTAATTAGATAAACTAACGAAGGTCGGTTATTCGTATTTCGTAATGGTGTTTAGCAAATCAATAGCTTCGGTGAGTTCCTGCACCGGATCGGAGCCGAGCCGACGGCAGAGTGCCACCATTGTGGTTGCGACTTGGACACGGCGGAGCACACGCTCGTCGCCTGCCCCGCATGGGAGGGGTGGCGCCGTGTCCTCGTCGCAAAAATAGGAAACGACTTGTCGTTGCCGAGTGTTGTGGCATCAATGCTCGGTGACGACGAGTCGTGGAATCTCGCAGAAGGAGGCGGCGGGGCGCGTGAGAGACGCACAGGCCCGCCGCCGTCGAGCGGGGGCCAGGGAGGCGGATATCGCCCAAGCCCTGGCCCCTCTAAGTGTTTCGGGTCCCCTCACATGTCGGCCTGGGGACCGGCGAAGGGGGCCTAAGAAGACGACGTGCAAACTGCTCTGCACGTGTTTTATGCATGAGCATCCGGGTGATGGAAGGCCGGCTATCCTCAACCCACGCTGGTTCTGACACAGCGGGGTATTCCATAGGATAGACCATTCTAACCGGCGCCATCTAGGCGGGCTTCGGATAGCCTGCCGACCGAGAGGGCTGGTGGTCGTGGCGCCGACGACCGCCAGTCCGGCGTCCCGAGGGGGAGGGTGATGGGAGAGATGTGCTCCGCACTAAACGCTTCACTTTCCCCCCTTTGCCTTTTCATGAGTTTTGTCTCATGCGAGGTTTGGACGTTGGTTGTTGAGAGACAGGAGGTTTTAGTCAGTTCGACTCCGACATGCCCTGCCCTCCAGCCCCAGTGAAGGGCGGAAGTCCGGCGATTTCCTCCTGACAAAAAAAAAAAAGCAAATCAATAAACACGTAAACCCTTAAAATCCAATATCAATAAATTACTGAGCTAAAAAAAAACCTTTTCTACTGAGAATTAATTGTGAATTAGGATAATAAGGACGTAAATAACAGTTAGTAATAATAAAAAAAATGTAATAGATAGCGACCGCGTGAGAGCGGGATAGCGAGATGTTCCACCAAGCACGCGCTCTTTCTAATGACCAAACATTAATTGACTAATTGTTGATGTAATTTTCCACACACAAAGGCTAAATTTTTCAATTAAGCTTCGTTGTACAAAGTAATGGAAATAATAAATGTATACGGAAAATAATTGAATATGCAATTTCGAAAAGGGCACATGTCGCATATTTTGTCAAATACGTTTTTTCATATACATGTAGTTTTGAGGCTTACCTACTACACCCATTTTATAATAATTCCAGTAATTTTCAATTGCTAATTAACACTAAAATATATCTCAAAAGTTAATATTTTAAATTTTACACTGCTTTAGAAAATAATCGGTTTTTTTCATTTCCTGAAAATTTTACATTTTCAGAAATGTGCCCTTTTCGAAGTTGCATATTCAATTATAATTGTTGATTTTTGTTTATTAATTACATTAACAGCACCAGTTAATGTAACTGCGCATCGCAGTTGTACTAGGTACTAGGATATCATGGATAGCACAGAGCTCTAGAGTTTTTCTTGAATTATTATTCTACGCTAGTTTAGATCGCAAAACGTAGGTGACGCAATATGTTTTAAGACAAAGACCTTTGTCTTTACATATTACGTCCTATGATTCGTTTTGTGAATTAGTGAATTAAGTGTTTATGAAGTGAAAACTTCTTTAGCATCGTTGTGATTGGAAAGTCGATGAAACACGACACATAAATTCATAAGATTTAATATGGGAGAAAATGAGATAGCAGATATTTAAAAGGTTTTCATAAATTCGTGGTTCGCTTTGTGCTCTGCGTCGCGTCGTACCTAATATTCGTATTTAATAAATTCTGAATAAATCTATGTAATATATACGAATAAAATGTAAAATAATAATTATCAAACTATGATCATTACTAAAACCTACAATAAAAAAATCCTCTTCACGAAATTTTATATTCGTCTCATTATTCTCATCTTGAAGCCAAAATTTTTGAAGGTTTCACTTCTACCACACACACGTGAATTGCACACATGTTTTGTTTTTTAATATTACCTACCTACTTATTTATTTTTATTATTTTTCCTCCAGAGGAGGGCTATGTCCAATGTACCTACCTTAGTTTGCTGAAAGATAAAAGCTATATTTTTTTACATTTGGCGTGTTAAAGCAACAAGAGTACCAGGCTGACATAACATTAAAGAAGAGTTTTATATGTTATGCCATGAAGACCTTCACGGTACGCCAATGTTTTCCGACCATTAATAAACGAAATTAACATTCACTTCTACGACTTAAGGCTCAATATAAAATTAAAGCGGTTACGACCTTGTGAATACGATCGAACACGTTAATTTAATCCGAGCGAATGAAATAATCGAATTTAAACTTTAAATCGAACGAGCGGTAGGTTGTTTTTCTATTGGGGCGCGTATGTGTTCGAATTTGGAACTGTATTCGAATGCAGCGTGACGTCACGCGACCTCTCCCCGAGCCCTTCTGACCTAGATCGGCTGTCGTCAAGCGGAAAATACTTCAAGCGAACGCTTTAAAACTATTAACGTCCATCGTATTAAATTATTAAAGCGCTTCAATCGCTAGGCGTCTCTTGGTCTAGACTGGTTCTGTGTTGCTTTTACGTAACAAAATGAACCTTGGCGCGCATTAACTAAAGTTCTAACACATTACTAGTGGTCGATGGTCACCTAGTGGTCGAAATTCGAACCTAATTAATTGAAATTATAATTTTTAACATTATTACGGTTCTATTTACAAATACTATACTTATATAATCACAGGTTTCGCCAAGGCTACACTATAGACGAACTAATAATCTATTCTCAATTTGACGACAGACTTTAACAATAAGCAAAAGAGTATTTAGGTACCTATGCGTGTTGTATCAAATACATGGCAGCGTGTAATGTTTTTCTTATCGATTTAATGTATTTTTAATGCATATTTTAAAATAAATATTGGCATGCTGCACTCCTTCTCTATATTCTCTATAGTGTAGGAAATTTCATACTCCTCCGTCCGCGCAATCTTCGTAAAAAGGGATACAAAGTTTTTGCTTCACGTACCTATTAATATATAGATACTAGTGGGCCCGCAGTAGTCGAAATTCGACTATAATTAATTGAAATTATAAGTTTGTACACTATTATGGTCCTATTGTTACAGATTTCGCCAAGACTACACTGTAGACAAATACTCTTTAATATTAAAGATAAACAATACTAACCTATTCTCAATTTGATTCTCAATTTAAGCAATAACAAAAGTTTGACAATAAACAAAGAGTATATGTGTGTGTGTCAAATACATGGTATGTAGTGTGTGTAATGTTTTCTTTATTGATTTAATGTATCTTTTAGGTATTATTTAAAAAAAATATTAGCATTGTGCACTTCTTCTCTATATTCTCTATAAGTGTGGAAAATTTCATACTCCTCCGTCCGCGCAATTTTCGTAAAAAGGGATACAAAGTTTTTGCTTCACATATTAATTTAATAGATAGATAAAGAATCACGTTGCCGGGTTCGCATTGAATTAGGGAACGTTTAAAATGTCAACCCGCGTTGAGGTTAATTAGAACGGATGACGTCACACCTCCACGCAATCATGCAGCTCTGGTACTTGGAACTTTTGTTTAATTGGATTCCGTTTATCTAATCGCGGCGACTGGACATCATTTATAACAAAGATGGCGATCAACTAACGTGTTGAACGGTGTCAATAATTCTGTCAACGTTTTCTGACGTGACAAAGTTATCTTTTCGATTTTTTCTTCAAGCTTCTATATTTAGTGGATCCTCCATTGCATAGTAACATAATCTGTTCAGATAACTCATATAGGCTATAACTTAAAAGATGCTGCGTGCAAGATGATAACAGGAGATCATTGTCACCCACAGAAGCCCACGTGCAACCAAACCAAGATATGGAGGGACTGTCATCAGAATCAACCTTAATGCAATAGTCTGCTGCAAAGCATTCGTATGCTTTTTTTTGGGATGTGGATATGGGAGCCCATAGAGGACGAGAACCCCGCACCATCGATCTTGAGACTCTATTACCTTGTACAACGGCTGCCCCACCCTTTAAGCCGAAACGCATTACTGCTTCACAGCAGAAATAGGCAAGGCGGTGGTACCTACCCGTGCATTCCACAAGGACAGTAAAAGACATCCTGAGATCATCACCTTACGTGTCAAAACGGGTAAACATTTGGCCAGTCACACTGTGAGCTGAGTGTCTATTAAAAAATACATTTGTAATGAAATTTGTTCGCTAATGTGATAGACGCGTTAGGAAACTAGTGACCTTAGACTGTACCACTAGTTGAAGACTGGGTTTCCTATGTTCGACATAAGTGTACAGCCAACTTGTGAGTTTTCAGTGATGATAACTCAGAAGAAAACCAAATTAATGGAACACCAGATTCAGTTCAACACGTAACGATGTTGCAATACGCAATGCCCCATAGCGGTGACGTTGGCAACACCAGAATTCACCGTTCACCGTCCGCCGACGACAAACAACACTCTTCGGCCTCTAAAAGCGGAATCCAAGCTTAACTTTCACTTTTGCACGCCGCCAATTCGTTTGGTTTTAGAAACATCACGCGCTTAATAAGCAGTTGAGCTTGTAGCTAATTTACGCCAGCATGGCTACACATTTATTTTTATTGCTTAGATAGGTGGGGGAGCTCACAGCCCACCTGGTGTTAAGTGCTAACTGGAGCCCATAGACATCTACAACGTAAATGCGCCACCCACCTTGAGATATAAGTTCAAGTCTCAGTATAGTTACAACGCCTACCCCGCCCTTCAAACCGAAACGCATTACTGCTTCACGGCAGAAATAGGCAGAGTGGTGGCACCTACCCGCGCGGACTCACAAGAGGTTCTACCTCCAGTCACCTTTTCCCTTACTTATTCGTTGGTAGCCTATGGGGCTATTTCAGCTCCGCCCTGACGGGTAGGTGAGCTCACGGGCTCAACCTAAGAGAATCGCTCTGTGGCCCTAGCAAGAGCAGTGCTTCACTAAATGTACCACCGGATCAGAATCGCGACCCACTGGGAGGATCGTCGTTCGCTCGTCGAAGGAGGGTGATCGGTGCTTGATGGACCTAAAAGCACTGAGGGGGTACCTAAAAGCTCTGGGGGGTCCGACAAGACATATTCCTGGGTGGCATATGAAATTACCCCAACACGAAGGCAATGTTTTCGGGACACATATGATTCTTTGCCTTATTTCGGTTTCCGATCCACCTCTATAGGAAATAATCGAGCCGAGGTACACGAAAGTCTTGACGATGTCGTATTGACCAAGAATATTATTCTCGTTAAGGGTGCCGTATTTATCCACGATCATGATCTTTGTTTTGGACTGGTTGATCTTTAGCCCCATTTCCTCGCTAACTATAACCAGACGTCGCAGCAACTCCTCCATTTCCTCTTCTGATGACGCCACTAATGTGGTATCATCAGCGTATCGTAAGTTCGAGATCTTTACGCCCCCAACTGTGACGCCACCGTCCCACTCCTCTACGGTTTTGCGCATTATGTATTCGCCATAGATGTTAAAAAGTATGGGCGAGACGAAGCAACCCTGGCGCACTCCTTTCTCAAATCGGAACTCTCTTGATTGTGCTGGGCCGATCCGTACCGATCCCCGTCCCGACAGGTACAGGGCTCTCATCAGCTGAATCAGATGCATGGGAACGCCCATGTCCTTGAGCACATACCATAAATGCTGCCTTTTTTTTTTTCCTACCTAAGCTGAGAGCCTTGAGAGGCTATATCAGCGTAACCCTAACTTTTGTAGGTGAGCTCACGGGGCTCAAACCTGATGACGTTGCTAACACGAACACTAGCAAGAGTCGTGCTTCGCAGAATCTACCACCGGATCGGAAACGCGACCCACTGAGAAGATCCGGCGAGAAACTCAGTGGGCTGTGTCTGAGAGTTAATTTACTCGTCGAGCCCTTCGTCGCAAGCGACGGGTTCGACGAGAACGGTGACCGGTGCTTGAAGTACCTAGAAGCACCGTTAGTGGATCGGGAGGATCCGAGATGACGTGTTTTGGGCGACGTCGACTGCTTTCCATTCTGTCCGCAGGATCGGGGATGTAGTTGCCGGCGGCCACGATGAGAGGGTTCTCGTGTCGTGCCGCTTTATCGAAGTGGCGCATTGACGCCGACTGCATATACTTACTGGTGGACTCTAAGTCCAGGTCGTCATGGAGGTCGACGTTCCTGACGAACCACGGGGCTCCGACGGCTATTCTGCAAAAACGGGATTGAATGATTTGGAATGACTTTAAGTGAGTGCGGGCCGCGTGAGCGAACACTACACTTGCATAGGTCAAGACGGGGCGTATGCAAGTTTTGTAGAGTGTCACCTTATTTCTAAGGGAAAAAATGCTGCCAACTAACGCAGTCAAAGGCTTTTGGTATTCTTGGTCAATACGACATCGTCAAGACTTTCGTGTACCTCGGCTCGATTATTTCCAATAGAGGTGGATCGGAAACCGAAATAAGGCGACGCATCGGAATGGCCAAATCCGCTATGAGCCAGCTAAACAAAATATGGAGAGATCGAAACATACTCAAGAAGACGAAAGTGCAAATTGTTGAGACGCTCGTTTTCTTAATCTTTTTGTATGGGGCTGAGACCTGGATCTTGAAAGAGTCTGACAGGCGACGCATAGACACGTTTGATATGTGGTGCTGGCGGCGCATGTTGCGCATCCCTTGGACGGCTTGCCGGACGAACGCTTCCATCCTCAACGAGCTAAAAGTTGACCAGAGGCTATCCACCAAATGTCTATATAGAGTGCTCCGATACTTTGGTCATATAGCAAGAAAACCCTCTGACAACCTGGAGAGACTCATAATGACGGGTAAAGTGGATGGAAGACGATCCAGAGGCCGTAACCGAAAAAGATGGAGTGACCAAGTGTCTGAGTATCTGGACATGAGACTGGGCCACGCACTTCACTGTGCCACTGACCGACATAAGTGGCTAAAAATTACAAAAAAAAGGTCACAGGCGGGCGCATCACGATGCTCAGCAATGAGCGATCGACTGAAGGAGGAGGAGGAGGAGGATGATTCTTTGTAGTACACCTTTTAAACACGTCTGTAGCGGGTAGCTATCACAGTGTGCTTAGTGCGAGTTTTTTTTAACGTTCTCGATAGCGTAAAAGTTAACTCAAATTTTGTATGGAGTTCGAACGTTTGCCTACTTTTGCCGCTATGCTATTTGCCTGATTCACGCTAACGATATTTTCAAAATTGCATATTGAGGTTAGAAAGGCTATTGTAAAGTTTAAGCGGCTTTTTTTTTTATTGCCCTTGTAGGCAGACGAGCATACGGCCCAACCGATGGTGAGTGGTTGCCGTCGCCCATGGACTTCAGCAATGCCAACAAGAGGGCTATTTTAAGTGTTGAAAAAACATCACGACGATCTTCGATCAATAGTAGTATTATTGATCGAAGATGACGATTATTGATGTTGAATTTAAAACATGGAATTGTTATCCTGTACTTTTTTATCCTGTACTTTTTTAAATCAGGTTTGGGGGAATACCGTTCGAATCTTTATATCACTCCAAGCGAACTGTAACTAGCCGTTGTAACTAACTGAGACCTTAGAACTTATATCTCAAGGTGGGTGGCGCATTTACGCTGTAGATGGTAGGTGGTAGGTGAGCAATGAGCTTGTCTACCTATCTAAGCAATAAAAAAATAAAATATAATAAAAAAAAGCGACACTGGTCACTGGACTATATTTATTTATATTTACTACTCGAGAATCGCCGTTTTTATTACTATCAAATTTCAATGGTTCACGTTTCATAGCTTACAGCAACCTATCAAGTGTTAGTAACGGGTTTCAGTCGGAATGGGAGCATGCGACATTGAAGTCGTCGTGGCCTAAAGGATAAGACGTCCGGTGCATTCGTGTCGAGCGATGCACCGGTGTTCGAATCCCGCAAGCGGGTACCAATTTTTCTGATGAAATACGTACCCAACAAATGTTCACGATTGACTTCCACGTTGAAGGAATAGCTTCGTGTAATAAAAATCAAACCCGCAAGATTTTAATTTGCGTAATTACTGGTGGTAGGACCTCTTGTGAGTCCGCGCGGGTGGGTACCACCACCCTGCCTATTTCTGCCGTGAAGCAGTAATGCGTTTCGGTTTGAAGGGTGGGGCAGCCGTTGTAACTATACTTGAGACCTTAGAACTTGTATCTCAAGGTGGGTGGCGCATTTACGTTGTAGATGTCTATGGGTTCCAGTAACCACTTAATACCAGGTGGGTTGTGAGCTCGTCCACCCATCTAAGCAATAAAAAAATGCGTATAAAAAAAATGTTTTGAACATACATTTTCCTTTTCACCATTGCAGATAGCGTTGAGAACGTTTGTACACTCACCTGTAACAATCAAAATAATATATGATTTATTACCAACTAAAATACACAACTAATCACACTACAAATAAATATTTGTTTATCCTGGTTGACCTGGTCACGATAGGGCAATGTAATGTAATTATTGCATTGTCATCACTCGTTGACACGTGTAGGAAGTTTCAAGTCAATTAAAGGTCTTAAAAAGCACGTTCAAAGATTCCCTTACATGGATTTTTTCCCTACCTATGCTGATAGCCTTGAGAGGCTATCTCAGCTTGGCCATAAGATGTAGGTGAGCTCACGGGGCTCAAACCGGAGTGTTGCTAACACTGGCCATAGCAAGAGCAGTGTTTCGCAGAATCTACCACCGGATCGGAAACGCGACCCACTGAGAAAATCCGGCGAGAAACTTAGTGGGCTGTGTCTATCTATGGGTTAATTTACTCGTCGAGCCCTTCGTCGCAAGTGACGGGCTTGGCGAGGACGGAGACTGGAGAAAAAATCTAATTAAGTATATATCGAACTTCCTAGCCCTTATCAATAAACCGCTGTTGGAATTATAACTCATAAAAGGCGTAAATTATATTGAAAAAAAAAAAAAAAGTTGAAAAGTTTTTGATCGTAATTTGAACCCATAATTCTTCCTCCCCGAATCAGGCAGTCTAGATTCAGTCTAGACGTCTCAATCCCAGGTCAACGTTCAGACTACAAAGAAATCGTACCCTCACCTATATTATTTACCTTCGCCTTATATTATCAGTCTATTTCCTACCCTTTATTGAACAGTATAGACGTTAAAACTAAATTCGTTAATAATTGGATTATTTACCGCTAAACATGCTGTTTAATATACAAATATATTATATTTTAAACAAATATATTCCTTGGAAAAAAAACCCTGAGTTCCTGTTTGAATTTTTTTAGCGCTGAAAATTCATATATACAGTATTTCAGAGATAAACATATGTATTAGGCATTGGTTTTCCTTGCTTTTTTCTTTCAGTTAGCGTTTTTAACGCAGTCAGATTTATTTATTTATTTATTTTTGAGATGTCTGAACGAGCTCACAGCCCACCTGGTTTTTTTATTTATTTTTTATTGCCGTTGTAGGCAGACGAGCATACGGCCCACCTAATAGTGAGTGGTTCCCATCGCCCATGGACTTCAGCAATGACAGGAGCAGAGCCAAGCCGTTGCCTACTGGTTAATACTCTCTACAAGCCTCGTTTGAAGAAGGACATGTCATAGTGCTCGGGAAACACCGTGGAGGGAGCTCATTCCATAACCCAATGGTACGTGGCAAAAAAGGCCTCTGGAAACGCACTGTCGATGAACGCAGCGGTTCCAGACAATATGGATGTACTCTGCTCCGATGGCGGGAGGCGTGATGGTAAAAACGTTCTGTTAAAAACGTCGATTTCTAGAGACATGCCTTTATTACTATTATGATGTCGCCAGGAATATTAATCCCTCTCCAGACCCAGACCTAACCTATTCCGATCAGGGTCTTATCAATGAGCAGGTGTGTCCGTATCTAGAGATGCAACTACACCGGGCTCCAAATCTCATAGCGGATGCTTCTTTTACTAAACAAACATATCTAAGATATGTTCCCGAGGCACCACCCTGCGTGTTCTGCCCAGAAGCAATCCTTCGTCCAAGTCCAAAAAGCTCGCATTGTCAATTCGACAAAACTTTTGTCTTACAGCGAAATTTAATCTTGTTGCTCCTGACATTTAAAAAAAAAGCTTGTAACTAATTTGTCACACGAGACGTGGATATAACGGATTTTAAATTTGCCACTAATTTATTGCTAACGTTTTGAATAGTTAATATTTCATTTAAAAATATCATCGAATAAGAGTTTTAATCAAATACTTTGTTTTTATTTTTAAGTTTTTTTGTTCAGCAACTATAAAAAAAATCTAGATTTTTATATTCGTTTAAATATAAAATTGTCAGTAGCCAGCCAAATGTATATAGGTCTGTTTTTAAATTTCGCCTCGTGTCCCGGGCGAGGTAAATTAAGGTTACATCTGCTCTTACAATGAGAGTTTATGACACAGAGTGCATGACAAAGTTTTTTTTTTATTTCCCTACCTATTCGCTGCTAGCCTAACAGGTTATTTCAGTTAGATCCGGACGGGTAGGTGAGGTCACGGGCTCAACCTGAGAAAATTTGCTAACACTAGCCCTAGCAAGAGCAGATCTGGCGAGAAACACAGTCAAATTCAAAACTCGCCTCCTATGAGTTAATTCACTCATCGAGCCCTTAGTCGCAAGCGTCGGGTTCGACGATTTTTTTTTTATTGTTTAGATGGGTGGACGAGCTCACAGCCCACTGGTGTTAAGTGGTTACTGGAGCCCATAGACATCCACAACGTAAATGCGCCACCCACCTTGAGATATAAGTTCTAAGGTCTCAGTATAGTTACAACGGCTGCCCCGGCCTTTAAACCGAAACGCATTACTGCTTCACGGCAGAAATAGGCAGGGCGGTGGTACCCACCCGCGCGGACTCACAAGAGATCCTACCACCAGTAAGAGAAGAGTCCAGTACGAGGACGGTGACAGGAGAAAAAATCTAACTATAAATGAGGCTCTCAGCGCAAAAGTGGCTCAAATATAAAAGACCAGAAAGAAAACTAGAAAGCGGGAGGTCATCGCATCTTATCCAGCGCAAAACACTGCTGTGTGCCACCAAAATAAGTAGAACAGTTAGCATTTAAATCGCAAACACAACATCGCCCTGCAATATTGTAACAGATGTTTCTGGAAGGTCGACGTGAACCGCTCAATTGTTCCGAAAGTCAACAGACGTACTCTTTGCATTTTAAATCAAACAATAATAGGTTTAGCAGCACACAACCCACTGAAGTTCTCACCGGATGTTCTCAGTGGGTCGCGATTCCGTTCCGGTGATAGACTCAGCGAACCATTGCTCTTGCTAGGCCCAATGTTAGCAAATGATTGAGACCGTGAGCTCACCTGACAGTCCAAGCGTAAGTAGAATAGCTAGCTTGGGATACCACTCATTAGATAGGAAAGAAATGTCAGTGAGAATCCAGGGGTCATGGGGACGCCGGTAGCTACCCAGTTATATCTTAATCCTGGTAGACAAAGAACTCGGGACAACTCTTGTGGATAATCCTTCCAACAACAATTTCTCTATACAAATAAAAACCATTAAATTAAAAGTTTTTATCGCGGATACTCCATTGGCTGTGTCTGAGAAGGTAGCGAACGTTGTGATAAAAGTTGCAATAAACCGTTTAAGTGTATTTAAAAAAAAACACTATGTTGCCAGTGCATTAAAAGACTGGCCTAAACTGTGCAAGTCGTTAGTATAGACTGACATATGACTTACATATAGGGCATTTTTTGTATTGCCGTTGTTGGCACACTAGTATATGGTCTTCCTGATAGGAGTTACCGTCGATCATGGACACCGGCAATGTGAAAGGTACAGTCAAGTCGCTGTCTGCTGCTGAGGACTCTTCTCAAACCTCGTTTGGAAAAGGACGTGTTATGGCACTCGGAAAACACCTTGAAGGGTAGTTCACAGAGCCGGATAAAGAAGGCTAAAAGGATTATTGGATTATTTTACTAGTGGTAGGATCTCTTGTGAGTCCGCGCGGGTAGGTACCATCACCCCGACTATTTTTGCCGGGAAACAGTAATGCGTTTCGGTTTAAGGGTGGGGCAGCCGTTGTAACTATACTGAGACCTTAGAACTTTATCTCAAGGTGGGTGGCGCATTTACGTTGTAGATGTCTATGGGCTCCAGTAACCACTTAACACCAGGTGGGCTGTGAGCTCGTCAACCTATCTAAGCAATAAAAAATAAAAATAAAAACGTTCGTGAACGCAGTGACTACACACGGTATGGATATACTCTGCTCGGGATTACCTACTGGATACAGTATGAAAAGCAAAGATAACCGAAGCCACCCCCGTGTAGACCTAGAAGTTCCAAATGAGAACTGGATAATCAACGGTCCAAACGAACCTCGTCACTATAGGATTTAATGGAAGTAGCTGGTATTTGAGGGATCCACTCCACTCCACTCTAAGGCCATTCATGAAAATATCTAATCGACTTTACAAAACTTGCATAAGGCCCGTCATGACTTACGCGAGTGTGGTGTTCGCTCACGCGGCCCGCACACACATAGACACCCTCCAATCCCTAAAATCCCGCTTTTGCAGGTTAGCCGTCGGGGCTCCGTGGTTCGTGAGGAACGTCGACCTACACGATGACCTGGGCCTCGAATCAATCCGGAAATACATGAAGTCAGCGTCGGAACGGTACTTCGATAAAACGATGCGTCACGATAATCGCTTTATCGTTGCCGCCGCTGACTACTCCCCGAATCCTGATCATGCAGGAGCCAGTCACCGTCGACGCCCTAGACACGTCCTTACGGATCCATCAGATCCAATAACCTTTGCATTAGACGCCTTCAGCTCTAACACTAGGAGTAGGCTTAGGGACCCCGGTAACCGTACTCTTCGAACTCGACAAAGAGATTGACGTGCAACCTAACCCATACATCAGCCCGCTGAGTTTCTCGCCGGATCTTCTCAGCGGGTCGCGATTCCGATCCGATAGTAGATTCATTCGCGAAGCAATTGCTCTTGAGTTGTTAGGTCTCCTTCGGAGGCGCTCGGGCAGTTGTTAGCAAATCCCACACCTCCTGGCTGAACATTTGCTTGCCCACTTGTCCTGGTGAAATTGGAAAGTCCTTCGGGCCAAGAGTAATCTTTAAATAAAAAAAAAACTAATCGAAATCCTTAGAAAACGATAATTAAATGTTTTAAACAATATTTATTATCAACCATTGCAAGGCGCTACGAAGCGAATTGTTTTCCCATAGCAAATAGATTCATTATAAAACGCGGGTCGAACGGTAAACAGTCGACGTCGCCCAAAGCACGTCATTACGGATCCTCCCGATCCATTAACGGTGCTTTTAGGCATCACAAGCACCGGTCACCGTCCTCGTCGAACCCGTCGCTTGCGACGAAGGGCTCGACGAGCGAATTAAGCCCTAGACACAGCCCACTGAGTTTCTCGCCGGATCTTCTCAGTGGGTCGCGTTTCCGATGCGGTGGTAGATTCTGCGAAGCACTGCTCTTGCTAGAGTCAGTGTTAGCAACTCTCCGGTTTGAGCCCCGTGAGCTCACCTACACACGTTAGGGTGAAGCTGAAATAGCCTCTCAAGCCTATCAGCATAAGTAGGGAAAAAAATAAAAAAATAAAACACGAAATAAAAATTAATGATCATAATGTAAAATTAAAAAATATAATAACCTGAGTAATATTGAACAGTATAATCATTGCACGATGCGACTACGCCGGCATTCAAATCCCGAGGGCACGTATCAATCCTTCTAATGTATCTATTACGTACTTAACAAATGCTCACGAGTGACTTCTACGGTGAAGGTGATTGTTTAATAAAAATCAGACCCTGAATCTTGTAATTACTGACGGCAGAGCATACAGATCCGCGCGGGTGGGTAGTGCCAGGATGCCTGCTTCGCAGTACTGCATTTCGGTTTGAAGGACAGCTGCTATACTATCTATATATGTGGGCTCCAGTAAGCAACGAAGACCAGATCAACCGTGAACTAGTTCACAAGTCTAGACTTGGCAATGCATAGGAAAAGTCAATTTAAATATAAATCTATAAACACTTACTAGCTCCAAAAAAACAGAACATCATCACTGATTAAACTTAAAATACATCACAGAAAATTTGTATAAAAAGTAAAAAAAAAAGTACAAGAATGACCGCGATTGACGTGCTTTCGCTTCCGCGTTCGCGATTGAAGTGACCCGCGCAACGTGGTACAAGCAACAGGTGGACGTCGCCTACCTACCTGCCGTCTAGACGGGGGGTGGGGAGCCGGCGGTGCATTGCTTTTATCTTTTGTTCTCACGTATCGCAAGGACGAAAGTTCATGACATTTTAAGATATAACTATAGAATCGACTATAATTTTTTTTAAATACGTCATTTATGCTAGTCCAATTAGCAATATTTTAAAAACTTCAATTTCGGTCTCTTTCGAAATCTTTCAACATAGCTTGCATTATAGATTCAGAAAAGATATCAGTTCCAATTATATTATTATGCTATTGACCTTTTAGTCTTGAGCTTTCGAGGATTTTTGCCCAGAGAGTCGATCGTCAACGCAATGGAAATGTCCTTCTAAAAACAAGGAAGGAGTCCTTACCGAATATACAGCCAGTTTGCATTGACCCCAGTATTATTTGTGTAATTTTCAAAGAAAAAAACAATCATTCGTCGAAGTACTTACACGGAACTTTACAACCTTGATGGCAAAACACGATGAACAGAGTAAGTAGATTGTAGCGAAAGAAAAAAAAACCATGCGTATAGCCTTTTAATTTTCATCACAAAGAAGCTAGCAATCATTACGTTCAAAAATGACTATACATACAGAAGCGCATAAGCTTTGTAAGTTTTACACCAGAAAAAAGAAAGCACTGTTGAATTATGACGTCATTGTTCACGTACATAAATTGTGCTTTTTTTATTGCTTAGATTGGTGGACGAGCTCACAGCCCACCTCGTGTAAAGTAGTTACTGGAGCCCATAGACATCTACAACGTAAATGCGCCACCCACCTTGAGATATAAGTTCTAAGGTTTCAAGTATAGTTACAGCGGCTGCCCCACCCTTCAAACCGAAACGCATTACTGCTTCACGGCAGAAATAGGCAGGGCGGTGGTACCTACCCGCGCGGAATCACAAGAGGTTTTTTAACCTTTGGCGTCCCGGTAATATTATCTATACATTAATAAGTGAAGCAAAAACGTTGTACCCCTTTTTACGAAAATTGCACGAGGAGGAGTATGAAATTTCTCACACTTATCGAGAATTTAGAAGAGGGCAGAATCTTAATTTGTTTTTTAACTATGCATAAAAAATTCATTAAATCAATTAAAAACAAAACATTACACACACTACCATGACTGTATTTGACACACACGCATATTACTCTTTTATTTATTGTTAAAGTCTGTCGTCATATTGAGAATAGATTAATATTATATATCTATAGTGTAGCCTTGGCGAAACCTGTGATTATAGAAGTATAGTATTTGAGAATAGAACCGTAATAATGTTAAAACTTATAATTTCAATTAATAATTATGGTCGAATTTCGACCATAGGGCGACCACTAGTTTTTGTAATTACAAGTGTACTTCACACCTGAACGCGTGACGGCTTTTTTGGGAGGTATACACAAAAAAACCGTGTAGGCGAAATACAAGGAGTGCCAACATACTTTGAGAAAAAAAAAGCCAAGGTCAAACACTGAGTTGAACTAAATCGGTATCATCTATACATAAATATAACAAGGTGGTTATGTTTAGATGATTGTTTGGTGTTTTTGGCTGTAATAGGAAGACACGTCGACGACCTACGTGATATTAAGCTATTCATTCTCAGACACTACAGTTTCAATTTTTTTTGTCTTTGCTGATAGCCTTGAGATTCTATTTCAGCTTCTCTTTGACGTGTAGGTGAGCTCACGGGGCTCAAGCCGGGAGTGTTGCTAACACGAACCCTAGCAAGAGCCGTACTTCGCAGAATCTACCACCGGATCGGAAATGTGACCCACTGAGAAGATCCGGCGAGAAACTCAGTGAACTGCGTCTATGGGTTAATTCGCTCGTCGAGCCCTTCGTCGCAAGCGACAGGTTCGGCGAGGACGATGACCGGTGCTTGAGGTACCTTAAAGCACCGTTAGTGGATCGGGAGGATCCGTAATGACGTATTTAGGGCAAGTTTCAATGCACCGGATGCGACGACCGTTGATTTCGCGAATTAATTCCTGAATACCCCACCAGGGTTCTCGCCTCGGGAGGATTGGAAGCTTGGGAGAGTGCAGGAGAGCTCCTAATATCCGCTGACCATTCAGTACCCTAGGCGTGAGGATCTAGTAAAAGATTCGGCCCCAAGTCCCGAAAAAAAGGACCTTGTTCCTTCCATAATTGGGCTTTTTTACTTGTGGTAGGACATCTTGTGAGACCGCGCGGGTAGGCACCACCGCCCTGCCTATTTCTGCCGTGTAGCAGTAATGCGTTTCGGTTTGAAGGGTAGGCAGCCGTTGTAACTATACTGAGATCTCAGAACTTATATCTCAAAAGGTGGGTGGCGCATTTACGTTGTAATAGTCTATGGGCTCCAGTAACCACTTAACACCAGGTGGGCTGTGTGTTCGTTCATTCATATAAGCAATAAAAAAAAAACAAAAAAAATACAATTAGTCTCATCACACGACGTGAACACACAGGTCGTCTTACTCGTATACCACCGACGCTGCCTTAACGTTAGACGACCAAGTTATGAATATTAAGGTACCAGGATCACATAAGAAGGCGAGAAGTCTATCGAACTCACGTGCCTGAAACCGATCTATATAAAACACTCGAGACACGTTAAGGGTGCATTAAACTTTCGACCAAAGACTCTTAAAGTGCGTTCACACGGGCCAGAGCGAATTAAATTGATATCGATGTGTTTTGGCATACGACCCGACAACGAAAACATTTATTCCGCTAAATTCGATGAATTTGATGTGATATTATTTTGAGGATCTGTGTCTTTTGAATCGTTTACTTCAAGACAAGAACAAGGGCTCAGAACAAGCAAGTAACAGGCTTTGGACTAAAACGCGATAAATAATTTGAAATTTAGTGTAATTGTGGTAGTACATGTTCAAAGTCAGACCACACAATACAACTGAGATTTTTATATCGTGTCTGAACATAAAACATCGCGATTCGCGTTATGTAGCCCAAGGACTCCTGTAACTGCATCGCACAGGTGAGTGGTGAACTCTTTCACTCGAACGTATAATAAAATAATAATTTAAAAAGTCCAACTTATCCTTACATGTGAACCAACCTTGGAAATTGTTGACGCGGAGTACAATGCACTTTCAGATCGGCGCGTCCTTAAAATATTAAAAATACGACGAGAGCACGAGTCTGCCCTTTCAAAACTATCACATCCGTGTTCATGAGTAATCATGAGCACTCATAATAGCCTCACTTAGAAATTTCAAATGAGAATTTCCAAGACGACATTACCAGGATATCATAATCCGCAGTAGATGTCGTGGTATAGTTGGCAGGTGGTTTTATTTTTTATTGCTTCGATTTGTGGAAGAGCTCACAGCCCACCTGGTGTTAAGTGGTTACTGGAGCCCATAGACATCTACAACGTAAATGCGCCACCAACCTTGAGACATAAGTTCTAGGGTCTCAGCGCAGTTACAACGCCCCACCCTTCAAACCGAAACGCATTATTGCTTCACGGCAGAAATAGGTAGGCTGGTGGGACCTACCCGTGCGGACTCATAAGAGGTCCTACCACCAGTAACGCATTATGTGTAGGAGAAAATCCGGATGTTAGCACCCACACCCTTCCACTTACACTCGGAATTGAGACATTAGAATTTGTCTACATTACGATTCCGATCTGGTGGTAGATACAGCGAAGCACTGCTCTTGTTAGGGCAGATGTTACCAAAGTCTTCTAGGATGAACACTGCGAACTCTCTACACTTTCAGTGAAACTATTAGAACCTGTCCCTAGCAGTAGGTAGGAAAATAAACCATTCAGCATTCACAAAAGTTGATAACACAGTTGGTCACTGGTTGGTTGATAGGTGGTTTGGTCAAAAAGATGTCGCCGGAAACTTATTTTGTGGAATGCCGGACAAAGGTTAGACAAAGGCGGATTCTTATATTACACTACATGGTAGAACGATTTGACCAAGCACCTGACATTAAGTGGTTACCGGACCATATATCCTATATCCTTATGAGCTCATGTGTCCCATGCCTTTGTTTTTAGGGGCACGCCATATCGGGACACGATTTTATATTTTCAAATTGACAATCTCAAAATTCAAACTGCATTATTCATGCGACCCGTATAAGGGTGAGGTATCTTTGAATGTTTTAACTAAATATTGCGGTCTCTTATTGTGAGGGTTCACGGGTAAGTACCAACAGCCTGCTTGTTGTCAGAAGTAGTTACAGGTCCTGGTTTTTGACCTTATACCGAGGGATGAGAGGTGTTTTAAGGGACATTTTTGCAATTATACAGGAGAGCCATTTAAAGATTAAAATTTGGAAGAAAAAAACATAATCAAATTACAGCAATTTGAATGGAGTAAACTTAATTGAAGTTCAATTAAAAAAATCGAATTGTTGATACTAATCTATACTAATATTATAAAGCTGAAGAGCTTGTTTGTTTGAACGCGCTAATCTCAGGAACTACTGGTCCGATTTGAAAAATTATTTCAGTGTTAGATAGCGCATTTATCGAGGAAGGCTATAGGCTATATAACATCACGCTAAGACCAATGCAAGCGGAGCACTAATAGAGAATGTTTCAAAATCGGGGTTGTTTTTTCCTTTTGAGAGCTTCCGCTGCGTGCGCTGCGGAAACGGTTAAATTTTCGCTAAAATAATGTTTGACAGAATTATTCCCCTTTAAAAGATCTAAAAAAAGTCCGGGACAGCATATGTCTATATGTTAAGGTTGGCTCACTATAACGTTTTTTATGCTAACAAAAGCAAAAGCAAAGGCAAAAGCTAGTAGTACGAAATAAAATGGATCCATAATAACAAAGAAAATTGTCGCGTATTAAGTGAAATGTCGCTTAAACCAAATAGCCTTTCACCTATGTACGGCCGGTATGCAATATTGATGAAGAAGGGGCAGAAAACATATCGCGAATGAGCACAAAGGTTTCAGGGAGTAGATATCTGATATGATCCAGGACCATATCAGATATATCATGTTCGATGACACCACGCAGAACATACATTAAAGGCACAATCGCTTCATAGACCCAGAGATTCCTTTTTCGGGATGGAAGATTCGCAACTGGTCCAGAAGACTTGCCGCTTGGCTAGAATGGATGGGCGAAAACTAGAGAAGAAGACTAAGAATAGATACTTTTTTTTTCTCTACCTATGCTAATAGCCTTGAGAGGCTATTTCAGCTTCGCCATAACATGTAGGTGAGCTCACGCGGCTCAAGCCGGAGTGTTGCTAACACTGGCTACCACCGGATCGGAAACGCGACCCACTGAGAAGATCCGGCGAGAAACTCATTGGGCTGTGTATGAGGGTTAATTCGATCGTCGAGCCCATCGTCGCAAGTGACGGGTTTGGCGAGAACGGTGACCGGGAGATACTTAGTTTCGATAACTTCAAACGATATTGTTAACTACACTTAACTATATAAACAAACAAAGGGATTTCCGTGACATAGTCAAATCCTATGTTGTTGCATTAGACCAGCGATGGCCGTCGGAACGGACGGAAATGTAATGTCCGCAAATTATTCTTACCTCCGGAATAATTAAAAATAAGACGGAAAAGCACAATCGAAGATCATACGCGACGAATAAAAAAATTAAATTAAAAAAAAAACCATGACAACAGCACGAGGTCAAAGACCTTACAGCAGCACTAGTGACGCGGGCATCTTTATCGAAAAAAGGTTAACGTATCGATAATTATTAATCTTACGGGATATTACCAGTTTCATTATGTACGAAGCCAATCTTGTGCCAACGTTATATACTATAATTACTTGTACCGATTGAGTGATTCACCAACTTTGAAACTGAGCCGCTGTATCTACAAACATGAATTTTATTGCAGTTTATGCTTTTTATGTACACATATAGCAAACGAAATGATATCATCATCTCGTTTTTACCATCGCACCGCCCGCCACCGGAGTAGAGTTCATCCATACTACCTGGAGCCACTGCTGTCATCCACAGTGCGTTTCCAGAGGTATTTTTTGCCACGTACCCTCCAGCTATGGAATGAGTTCCCCTCCACGGTGTTTCCCGAGCGCTATAATATTATGTCCTTCTTCAAACGAGGCTTGTGGAGAGTATTAAGCGGTAGGCGGAGGCTTGGCTCTGCCTCTGGCATTGCTGAAGTCCATGGGCGACGATAACTACTCACCATCAGGTGGGCCTTATGCTCGTCTGCCTACAAGTGCAAAAAAAAAACATCCACCAAGGAGTGATTATTGAAAATCTCACTTCTAACGGGGTAAAACAAATACATGCATATGTACATAATATATGTAGTTTGAAAGCTAAAAAAAACACGTCTAATTTTTTTTATTGCTTAGATGTGTGGACGATCTCACAGCCCAACTGGTGTTAAGTGGTTACTGGAGCCCATAGACACCCACGACGTAAATGCGCCACACACCTTGAGACATCAGTTGATCAGTCAGTAAGGTCTCGGTATAGTTACAATGACGAACCCACCCTTCAAACCGAAACGCATTACTGCTTCGACGAAACGATATAGGCAGGGCGGTGGTACCTACCCGTGCGGACTAACAAGAGGTCCTACCACCAGTAAAGAAATCAATATTAGAAACACATAATCCTACAAACTTGCTTCTGTATATCGATGATTCTTCTTAAGTAATTACGCCTGAAAGGCGAAAGGGTTTTACATTTGTCCTCTACGATTTTCTAACCCTTTCATCCCATTCTGATTGTACTGTTGCTATTGGCACTATAAGGAAGTTTCCTGTACAATTAACGAACAATAGGTGGATCGCGAGTAGCTTCAAGGGATCTATGTTCTTCATACACTTAGCGACAGAGCCAGCGAAGCATGACCCGCTTCAATAGTAACGGTAAAATTGCATACGCCTTTGTCAGGGGATCCTTTGATAATGGTACCTCCAGGTTTTGGTCAAAGGGTATGGACAGGTAATGCGTAGAGAGGAGATGGACTAGGAGATGTATGGAAATGGCAGTGCTAGGTAGAGTAGTGAGTGATGACGGCTGATAGAAGAAAATGGAATAGAAAAATTAGCTGTGCCGACCCCACAAGTGTGATAAGGTGGAGACAAAGAAGAAGACGAAGTAGTTAGAACATAGGCAACGAAGACATCCTCAGACCCCCCGCTATTTCACGATAATTATAAACTCACATGTAAGGGATGTTCATCGACTGACCCGATGGCGAATTACTTGGCGAATTACCCCACTACAAGAGCGATGGTCGTGAATTCAATTCCCACTATCGGCAAAAATTCATGCGGCGAACACTTTTGTTTGTTCAGTGAGCAATATGTATATATTCAAACGTATATATGTTGATCAGTCTCTGGTTCCCCCTGACTATTTTCCGTATGTTTATTTAATGTTATTGACGAAAATCCGCTTATTTTGTGTTAGGACACGCGAAACTGGCCGCCAAGTTGTGGTGCTCATGAGCTTTTTTTTTTTATTGCTTAGATGGATGGACGAGCTCCCAGCCCACCTGATGTCAAGTGGTTACTGGAGCCCATAGACATCTACAACGTAAATGCGCCACCCACCTTGAGATATAAGTTCTAAAGTCTCAAGTATAGTTACAACGGCTACCCCACCCTTCGAACCGAAACGCATTACTGCTTCACGGCGGAAATAGGCGGGGTGGTGGTACCTACCCGTGCGGACTCCCAAGAGTTCCTACCATCAGTGATTACGCAAATTATAATTTTGCGGGTTTGGTTTTTATTACACGATGTTATTCCTTCACCGTGGAAGTCAATCGTGAACATTTGTTGAGTACGTATTTCATTAGAAAAATTGGTACCCGCCTGCGGGATTCGAACACCGGTGCATCGCGTCATACGAATGCACCGGACGTCTTATCCTTTAGGCCACGACTTATTCCAAGACCGCATATTGATATTAACAGAGTTTAATCATGAACTCTCCTGCTCACTTAAACTAATAGCAATAAGCGAAACGTTACCGTTCCGTAGTTTACGACCGGCCCGCTGTTATCGGTCTGTTCGACATGATTAATGACAATGACAGTCACCGGTGGCCACTTATGAGCCGTCGATACTTAATTATGCCCATCCTGTTTATCAATAATTATGTTTGTGCAAACACAATAATGTTTTGCGCTATTTGTCATTCTTAATGAACTATTCGCGAGTGAATCATATCCTATAACACGTATGCGACGCAATGAGAACAATAACAACTGCCTTCAGATGGAAGAACGTTTGGCATCAATTGTTCGCCAGTCATCGCGGCCTAAAAGTTAAGACGCCCGGTGTACGCATATCGAGCGATGCGACTGGGCCAATGTTCGAATCCCGCAGACGGGTAACCAATTTTTGTAATTACAGACATGCCTAACACATGCTAACGAACCTCTTCCGCCGGTAAAGGATGAAATAATTTCGTGCGATAAAAACTAACCTCGCAAAACATAACGTGTTCCGGGACCGTCTAAACATAAGCCGGCAATGGTCCGCTAAGCTGAGTTTCAAAATTTAACAGGCCATCTCTGAAAGCTTAGAGGAAGTTTTATTTACGTTATAACGATATTTCCATCGTCACGGTGCAGAGGGAAGCTTTTTCGAACAGGATCGAACCGTTCAAAAAGTTTGTTAACCTCAACATTTTGAAGTACAGCTGTGAACTTGACGAAAACAAGATATGGATAGTCTTGGCGTTGGGCACTGCTAGCTGAACCCCACACTCAATAACTCGTAAATAAAAAATGGTAATCTGTTTTTTTAACCTAATCTGCCAGTAGCCTAGAGGGGCTAATGTGGCTTCACCTCATTGGATAAGTGAGCTCACAGGGCTCAGGCTCAGAACACTTCTAGCTCTAGCGAGAGCAGTGTTTCGCTGAATTTACCACCGAATCAGAAGCCCGCTGAGAAGATCCAGCGAGAAACTCAGTGGATTTGGTAAACTTTATCACCGGTTCGATCTCTATCCCGAAACTGAAGGAGTATTTCTTCGTTGAAAACAACGAAAGGGAACAGCTTCCAACGAGTGAATGATGATACTCTACAGCTTCTCTTATCTATACTAATATATAAATCGTACAGTGGTTTTTACGGATGCTCCGTTGTAAGTACTGAACCATTCATCCGATCGACTTCAAACTTGGTATCCATGTAGAAAATACATGTACTTAATGAATAGGCTAATATTTATATGAGTGTTGGACTCCCTACACCAGTTGCGGGGGCGTTAATTTAGAAAATCTTTGTAGGGGTGAGAAATAATAATGTTAATTTTAAATGCCCAGCGAAGCGGACGGGTACCGCTAGTACTAGTATTTAGGGTAAGATTATCTTGAAAATGTCGTTGGCACGATACACGCTTTGTACGTATTTCTTCCGTTACATAGCTACAGCTAATTCCTAAAAAAACAATATCGCCAGTTCCACGGCTAGTGAAAGTAAGCTTGATTACGACCCGCGAAGCTGCTAAAACGGAATCATTTCCGTAATGACGTGTTGCCGTCTCTACTATCGATAAAACTTAGGACGTTATGGCTCAGCACTAGTTCGCAAAACTGTCCTAACGATTTTCGGCCGCAAATCACGCATTGCAAAATCGGGACAGAACATCGATTCTAATATCATTGCAGCTCCCATAATTATGTTTGCATGTTCTATGCCATCAAGAAATGCGATAAATGAAAAGTATATACATAAATTTACATTTACATTTTAACGGCCGTCTGGTGTAGTGGTAAGTGACATGGTCACTACACAAGGGGGTCGCGGGTTCGAATCCCGCCAAGGGAAGATATTTGTATGGTAAAAATAAATGTCTTTTCCAGGGTTATGGAGGTAGATTAAATATATGTATGGGTATGATAAAAATCTTACATTTATATCCGTTATCCGGTACCTGTAACACAAGTTCTTTACGAAATTATTACGGGACTAGATAAGGTGGCGTGTTAAAAAAAAAAAAAAAATTGACTTATTGTACCTACATATCTTTTCATAAATCTTTTAGTTGTGCATGCAAGACTGTGCAGGAGTGGGTAACCAGGCTCCCGTACCAGTGAATGCTACTGGAAAACGATATATTCAACAGGCCTTTCATCCTAGTCTGTTCACAAGAACTAGATGCTCGTCACTGGGAAATACTCCCCCGCTAGAAACTACCACAGCATTAGAAGACAGTAGTTCTGATACTTTTGTACCAAAACCACCAGACTGGCAAAGGATCCCTGGAATTAGAAACCAAAAGAGAAAAAGACAAAAACTACAGTCACCCTCACCAGAAAAAATCACAACTAGCAATAGATTTAGCGAATTACCCCTTGATTCCAAAGAACACACGAAGGAGCCAATGGAGAAACGACCTAGTAAGCCACCTCCTATAATATTATATGGAGTAGAAGATGTCAACAAACTCGTGGAATTGTTGGAATCTACAGTAGACAAAGACTGTTTTACATTAAAGATTGTCAATAGAAATCAACTGAGAGTAGTCTGCGTGGACACAGAAATATACAAAAACGTCATCACCTTAGTCCGGAAAAAAGGCCTTATAGGGCATACTTTCAACTTAAAAGACCAACGCTGCTATAGAATAGTCATCAAACACCTGCACCATACAACTCCACACAGTGCAATCAAAGAAGAAATTGAAAAGACGGGAAACAAAGTCCAAGGTGAAATTATAAACTCTAAGTTTGGACCAGACAAAAAACCAACCTCCACTTTCTTTATTAATATCGAACCAGGAGCGAACAACGAAGCAGTGAAAGACATTAAATATATATACCATCAGTCAGTTATAATCGAAGATCCAAAAAAAAGAACCACGTTGCCACAATGTCAAGGTGCCAGCAATATGGTCACTCTAAAAATTATTGCATGAGACCATACCGATGCGTGAAGTGTGGCCAAGGGCATAAAACCGCGGATTGCCCAAAGAAGGACCGCAATACACCAGCAAAATGCGCCCTTTGCCAAGGCGCACATCCGGCTAATTATAAAGGTTGTGAAGTTTACAAAGAAATTCTAAACAGACGTATGGCTAGGAATCGGACCTCCAGAACTAAAACACAAGTGACAATCAGGACTGTCCCAATAGACATTCGACCACAACCTCTCGAAAAAACACAAGAAAAACTTCTCTACTCGGATGTACTTAAAAAGGAAGAAACCCAGCCAACTACTACAATTAGCGTGAATAACAAATTAGAAGAATTACTCATCAAACAATCGGAGAAATTCGAATTAATCCTACAACAGATGAGCACTCTCATGAGTCTCATAGCTACTCTAGTCGAAAGAATATCAAAATGACCGCACTGAGGGTGGGTACCTGGAATATTAATGGTCTTTCTTCGAGCAAGACTGAATTGGAACTGTTGATGAACAATAACCAGCTTGATGTTGTACTTGTCTCTGAAGCTCACTGTACAAGTAAAAGCAAAATTAGCATCAAAGGATGCCACATCTATGTGACTAATCATCCTGATGGAACTGGCCACGCGGGAACAGCCGTTGTGATAAGAAAATCAATTAAACATCAACTGCTGCCAGAATTTAGGACAAACCATATCCAAGCTACCACGGTTGCAGTCGAAACCCGCTGTGGACAATTGAATTTGTCAGCGGTATACTGCCCACCGAGACATACAATTAGCGCAACAAAGTTTACAGATTACTTCGCTACGCTGGAGAGGAAATTTGTGGCTGGTGGAGACTGGAACGCCAAAAATACATATTGGGGCTCAAGGCTAACAACAACTAGAGGCAGACAACTAAAGCTAAGTCTCGAAGAAAACGGCCTCAGCACTGTCTCGTCTGGAGAACCAACTTACTGGCCTACGGATACAAATAAAAAACCAGATTTATTAGACTTCTTCATAGTAAAGGGACTCTCGAGAAATTATCTCAAGGCAGAGACTTGTCTAGACAGTAATTCTGACCACACACCTGTTCTCTTAACTATTAGTACGACGATTATTCATTATGACAAGCCTGATACCCTCTACAACAACCGCACTGATTGGGAAGGCTTCAAAGATTATATTGAAAACAATATCGAATTGAAAGTATCGTTGAAGACACCTGATGAAATAGATGAAGCAACTCAATATATTACTAACCTCATCCAAAAGGCTTGCTGGACTAACACACCCATTCCAAGGAAAAATTCTCAAGTGGTTGGAAATGTACCTCTCGAAGTAAAACACAAAATTTTAGAAAAAAGAAAACTGCGTAGAATATGGCATCAAACTAGAAACAAAAGCGACAAGACTGCACTTAACAGAGCTATTAGAGAACTGAAAACCCTAATAGACGATGTGAATAATGCCACGCTACAAAATAATCTGGAAAACCTAACGGCCACAAAATCAACGGACCATTCACTCTGGAAATTTACAAAGGCACTGGTCAGACCACAACAATACAAATGTCCCATTAAAACTGTTTCTGGATGGGCTAGGACAAGTACAGAGAAAGCGAACATGTTTGGAAAACATCTAGCCAACATCTTCAAGCCGAATGATAGCAATAATGTGGAGTTTGAAAATGCAGTTGAAAGTACACTGCAGCAAGACCTGCAACTCTCCACCCCACCAAGGCCAGTTACGATACAGGAGCTGAAAAGGACCATAATTAAATTACAAAATAAAAAAGCCCCTGGATTCGACCTCATCACCAAAGAAATTGTCACAGAGCTTCCCAAAAAGGCATTGGTCTTCCTGGTGACTCTCTTCAATAGTGTGCTTAGAGTGCAACATTTTCCCAGATTATGGAAAGTATCCATAGTGACAATGGTTCACAAGCCTGGAAAGCCCCCGGAAGAACCCACATCATACAGACCCATAAGCCTGTTGCCTGTGCTGTCCAAGATGTTTGAGAGGATTCTCTTGAGTAGAATATTACCCATACTCAATGAAAACAAAATTGTACCCAGACATCAATTCGGTTTTCGACAACAGCACTCTACCATAGAACAAGTGCATAGGGTCTGTGAAAAAATTCGATCATCCCTTGAAAACAAAGAATACTGCTCTGCCGTGTTTCTGGACATCCAGGCTGCGTTCGATAAGGTGTGGCATAAAGGCCTACTATACAAAATAAAGGCATTCCTACCCCATAGTTATTATCCACTGATGAAATCATACCTGATAGATAGAATTTTCCGGGTGAGAGAAGACGGAGAGCTATCAAATATTCACGATATAATGGCGGGAGTCCCACAGGGTACTGTGCTGGGACCCGTCTTGTACACCATATATACTGCTGACCTTCCTGAAACACAAGGCGTTACCACAGCTACATTTGCGGACGACACAGCACTACTTGCAAGCAGCACGGACCCAGCTGTTGCCTCTGCTACCTTGCAGAACAACCTTGACAAAGTGACTGAATGGCTCCAGAAATGGCGAATAAAGGCTAATACTACAAAATCCGTCCACATAACATTTACGCTTAGGAAAGGAAGCTGCGCATCGGTAAAAATGTGTGATATCACCCTGCCACAATGTGATACAGTCAGATACCTCGGTATGCACCTGGACAAAAGACTGACATGGAAAAAACACATCCAATCAAAACGAGATGAGCTAAACATGCGGTTCAAAAACATTTACTGGCTGATGGCACGTAACTCGAAGCTTTCCACTGACAATAAGCTCCTAATCTACAAAATGATCCTGAAGCCAATATGGACGTATGGATTACAACTGTGGGGAAGTGCATGCGACTCCAGTTTAAATATAATGCAAAGAATGCAGAATGGCATCTTAAGAACCATAGCAAACGTACCATGGTTTGTGACAAACACTGAGATCCATGAAGCCATGAACATGAGAACTGTTAAGGAAGAGATAAGGTTGACAGGGACTAAGTACAGAACTCGGCTGGAAAACCACCCAAATACCCTAGCTAATGCGTTGACAAAAGTCAGTTACATCAAACGACTGAAACGTCATGATATACAGGGAGTTGGTGACAGATGGTGATTGATGAGGAGTCTCCTGGTGAGGAGCCTCTTCGACGCGATGGCACACGCAACGGATCTGCTCATAGTCCAGGACTGATCGCAGATAGGCACATAATAAAAAAAAAAAAAAAAAAAGTTGTGCATGATTTTTGTGTGTCACACAAAATTAACTTTATTTCTTTAACCATATCAGTTATAATAGTTTAAAAGAATATTTCTGAAACTCAATCATTCATGTATGAACGATAAAGCACACTAGTTTGAACGGAAATTGTTAAATCGGTTTACTGGTGGTTGGAGGTCTTGTGAGTCCGCGCGGGTAGATACCACCGCCCTGCCTATTTCTGCCGTGAAGCAGTAATGCGTTTAGGTTTGAAGGGGGGCAGTAATGCGTTTAGGTTTGAAGGGGGCAGTAATGCGTTTAGGTTTGAAGGGGGGTAGTAATGCGTTTAGGTTTGAAGAGGGGGCAGCCGTTGTATTGTACTGAGACCTTAGAACTCTTATCTCAAGATGGGTGGCGGCATTTATGTTGTAGATAGATGTCTATGGGCTCCGGTAACCACTTAACATCAGGTGGGCTGTGAGCCCCTCTAACAAAAGGACTAGTTGATTAATAGTGTTTATAATGTGTGTTGAATTGGGATCGCGGCGAATAAAATAAAACTATTCCACTGTTGCAGTTTAGTTGTTCTCTTCCAAAATCTTCTCTGATATAATATTTATATATAAAAATGAATTGCTGTTCATTAGTCTCGCTAAAACTCGAGAACGGCTGGACCGATTCGGATAATTTTGGTCATGAATTATTTCTGGAATTCCAGAGAAGGTTTAAAAGCTAGATAAATATGAAAATGCTCGGAATTAAATAAAAATAACAATTTTCCGGACGGATTCATTTTGTTTGTTTTAAGTTTATTTTATACAAAAGCTTAGGTCTTTTATTTATTGATTGAGGCACTACGAAGTCTGCCGAGTCAGCTAGTAATTAATAAATAGACATGCTTTAACAAAAACTGACTTCAAAAGAAAATAATATTATATATTCCAAAACAAATTAATATACACTAAAAAAACAATAATCATCGAAATCGATCGGCGTAATATTAAGTCATTGAGTTATTCATCTATTTGTCGCGCACGTACTTAATGCAAATTTAAGACTTATATGGTTTTCTGATGGATACCATTATCAGAACTGGACTAAATTTAAATGGGACCACAAGGGCAGCGTCAGCTTTCTAATAAAAAAAAAGAATCAGCAAAATCAATTCACCCAGTCAAAAGTTATGAGGTAACAAACATAAAAAAAAAAACATACAGTCGAATTGAGAGCCTCCTCCTTTTTTGAAGTCGGTTAAAAATTAACTGACACGTTTTTTTACGCCTTGCTCGTTCAGTCGTCCTCGCCATCTTGGTTTTCTCTGTCATTATCTTTTCCCTTTCTTACCGTATTCTCCTCTCTCACTCACACCTTAACGCTCCGTTCCACACTCTTTTCATGCGTTCCTTTCTTCCTACAAGTATACAGTTGTTCAAAACAATGCCAATGTCAGTTTCTCCCAAATGTTACGAATCATAAAATCAAACCGGCACAATTATAATTTGCGTAATTACTGGTGGTAGGAGCTCTTGTGAGTCCGCGCGGGTAGGTACCACCACCCTGCCTATTTCTGCCGTGAAGCAGTAATGCGTTTCGGTTTGAAGGGTGGGGCAGCCGTTATAACTACACATATACTGAGATCTTAGAACTTATATCTCAAGGTGGGTGGCGCATTTACGTTGCGGATGAGCTTCAGTAGCCACTTAACACCCACATAATGAATAAAAAAAACTTCGATAGATGAGGTTTCATTAATTCTCTCCCATCTGTTTCAGTTCTACTGGCCGTAAGACGCGCTTTGGGAGCTGATGCATCTATCCAACCTATTTCTGCCGCGAGGTAGTGACGCCGCAGTTTCCAGTGCGCTACAGCAGCTACAACTTACAAACAACAATAAATAAATAGCTGTTACATTTCCCGGTGCCCTTTGTTAATATTCAAGTTTATTAATCAGTCAAAAACGTATGTATGCTACATTCGAATCTCATTATTAATTAGTTACAATTGTAATTGTCAATTAACTTTTAATTGCACGAAAATGCGAGCCCCGCAACAATGTAAACTTTATAGAACAATAACGTTACGAGGCGCGACCGAATAAGGACGGGGCGCATGTTGTCCGTCGAACAAGACATGTGACGCGCGCCGACGCTAATACGCTTTGCACTTGACCCGGCTGTTGGGAGCTTGATGGACCATCCTTTTCTAACGCTCAGTTTAAATAGAGATAGAGAACTACACCAGATGCGATACAGCACTGCGCTCAGACTTTGTGGACACAATACTACCAGTTTCGTAACCAGACCATTGGAATCTCCATCCAACCCCACCCGAGAAGATAAAGATGAGATCGAAACTATTCCGGTTCCGCAAATCCAGTTTCTTCTTTCTTTCTCTTCAACGTGATAAGACGCGAGCGACCGGGAGTCTACAGTCGATGACGTCACCGACGACACGGATTACACTTGTTCAACACATTAAAGAATTGGAGCAACTATACTATTCTTCGATTGAAGGTTAGGAAGGCAATGAAACGAACAAATTAGATCCATCTAAATTAATACATTAGTGAAGAGCTTATAATTGACTTAGTGAAAGTGGGGGTGGGCATTCATATGTACCACCGCCCTGCCTATTTCTGCCGTGACGCAGTAATGCTTTTCAGTTTGAAGGGCGGGGCAGCCATTTTACTTTAAAACTTAGATTTATAGGAACCTTGTCACAAAGTGGACGGCGACATTTGCGTTGTTGATGCCTAGGGGGCTTCGGTAATCATTTAACAATAACTGGACCGTGAGCTCATTCAACCATCTAAGCCAGCCTTTGCCAAAGTGAGCGATAACGCCCCCTTGTGGGAGCTGCAGGCCTAAAGAGGGGCGGTAAGAGACCCAGAAAAAAAGGGGACGTTATGTAGAGGCTTGGGAGGCGATTTGTAATTTTATCTAGGAGGACTCGTAGACACGTACTGAGCTCTCGCCATAGTGGTTTTTAAGTAGGTGAAAAAATAGGGGCGCTAAAAAATAATTTATTCTCAAAGTGGACAGTAGACAAAATAAGTTTGGGAACCCCTGATCTAAGCAATAAAACAAAATCATAACAAATCGATAGCTCTATTCGATTTACTTTACTACAGTTTACCAAGTGACTCATTGGCAGACTATGGTGGTACCTACCGGTGCTCACAATTACCCCTACCAATGGTAACGCAATAAAAGATTGCTTTGCGACAGACTAGCTTCACGGTTGCTCCAAAGTGGACCGGAAACGCTCCATAGAGGTCCTTCGCGACCGAGGCATCCACAAACTAACGATGCCACTCGTAATACGTCACCAGGCGATGCTATCGTATACACCAGCATCTTCTTTTTCCCTACCTATGCTGATAGCCTATTTTAGCTTCGCCCTAACATGTAGGTGAGATCACGGGGCTCAAACCGGAGTGTTGCTAACACTGGCCATAGCTGACAAGAGCTGGGCTTCGCAGAATCTACCACCGGATCGGAATCGCGACCCACTGAGAAAATCCGGCGAGAAACTCAGTGGGCAATTGCCAGTATCACTGCTATAGATCCCGAGCAAGACTACTGTTTTTAATTCACAAGTACTCTAAGAGCTTGGTTTACTCCTTAAATCCCTGATACTCTTAAATATCA
This sequence comes from Bombyx mandarina, assembly GCF_030267445.1. Lineage (NCBI taxonomy): Eukaryota > Metazoa > Arthropoda > Insecta > Lepidoptera > Bombycidae > Bombyx > Bombyx mandarina. The sequence continues at coordinate 569,040 of NC_143209.1, read as the reverse complement.
GATGTAGGGTATGTTACTGCACGGGTGAGTGCCGTCATGTCTATTCCTGATATCGTTGTTTGAAGAGTTTGGAGCCATTTTATCAAGGCAGTTGACAGTACGGTCTTTTGCGTCAATATAGACAGCGAAGCTCACTTAAACTATCTATGGGTAACAGTAATAGCAACAGTGAAATCTCTAAGCCTCAACTGTCAATTTTAAATCACCATCTTTACGGAAAATTATGATTGTTTAAAAATATTAGCTTATCGTAAATTTTGACACTATTCTGGTGTGTTGTAAACACGATTGTATTCTTAATTTTGCTTCCGTATTCATTTCATATGTACCTTAATTACATTAGCATTGTTAACATTACATATTCGTAAAAACATGTAACAATAAAAAAGGAATACTAAATGTGTAATTAATAATTATCAAAAACAAATGAAACAAAAATAAGAAATAATCGAACTTTTATTTAATCGACAACGTCATGGCGCAGCCCTATAGACCTGTCCATTCCTGTATTCGGATGCCGTTATTCATTGGAAAACGAAAAAAGGAACTTGGCCGCACATTGAAAGTTCCTTTGCCTTTGTCGATGCAAAAAAAACTAATCAACAGCTGATTTTTCATTTTTTAACTAATTATGATGACACTCCGACCACTTTCTCTTCGACAAAAATATGGCTGTGTTTAAAAGTTTATAATGTTACAAGTAACGTTAATATTTCACGCAGGCTGTTGTGATAATTATTGTGACGGAAATACGAACTTTGATTGTAACACAAATGCGCAATACACACGTATAACTAAACATATGTTAGATGACCAACTTTACTCACCTTTACGAACGGCATACAACTCGTCAAACTCCTAAATAAAACACCTGGGCTATAATATAACACTTCGGTAATAGTTTCTTTTTCTCTTAAAATACATTATTATACTTTTTGACAGCAGTACGGACGCGGAAACGCTGTCCAAATTATATTTCAGCGTTTTTTTGGGGTCGCGCGGACGAGCTTACACAGCCCGATCAGTCAAATTACTAAAATGTCAGCTGTGAGAAGTCCGTTCTCATTGGTCGAATCGATTGAAAATCTGTGATGCACACATTTATTTTCATTGACCTCTCGCTCTCGCATTGGGTTTCTCTTTCTAAGTTTAATGACCTTGATAGGGTTTTTCAGTAATTTTGAATCATATTTCACCATATTTGTATGGAATTACGTATTTTTTTTAGTTTATTCGTGATATAGTCTTGTCTTTGAAGCACTTCAATCGTTAACTTGCTCATATTGAATCATATGGGAAACAAAGCGATGTGTCAACAATATTTGTATGTGTGCGTTAGGGACAAAGAAAACAATCTATTGACATTTGCAAAATACTCTGATTGGTCTAGATTCACAGCTGTTTTTGACAGTCCAGCTTCCAGCTTCAGTTTCCCAATGCATCAAGAGATGGCAGCACACTCTGACTGACATCAACTAATTCCAAATTTTAAGCATACCTAAATAGTTTTAGAATGTATAAATATTAAATTAAATATTTTTTTAAATAATACTGACATGTATTACACCCTTTTTAGTAGGCAAAGGTGGTAAAAAAGACTAAAAACGATTTGAACTGAATACGATCCTATACAGTCAACTGACCAACCTAGTCCATGTAGCTATGGCAACGAAATTGTTTGTTGTGATGTTAAACGGCCAAATCAAATTTCATTTTACATCGTAGTGAAACATAATAAATAAGGACTTTTCAAATTAGCAGCATACTACAATGTCTAAATCTAAATGAAATACAGCAACCAATTTCGAAGTGTCGAGAACTATCTGAATATCGTTCATTATTCTTTATTTAACTTATTTCATAAGCAAAAATGGATTCTATTAATCTACTAGCCCGTGAAGATGAGTTCAAAAAGCTGAATAAACAACTAGAGAAGAAAAGTGAGAGCTTAATGAAACAAATAGAACAAGTACTGGTATGTATGTTTAAAGACCTTATTATTATTATTATATTATATTTAATAAATTATATTACATATTAGTTAGTATTAACAAAACTATTTAGTAATTAGTTAGTATTATATACCCAAATTCAATGTTTTCTTACCCAGTTTTCTTTTACGGTAAAACTTTTCATATGCCTTAAATGAGCAGAGGAAATAATATAATGTCAATAATATACCAGTGTTTATTAATAAAAATGGCTTTAATTGTGTTAACGCCTCGCGGTGACTAAAGGGAATACTAAATAAAATGCATCTTGAGGCGTTAGTGATTAAAGTCGAATGCTAAAACACTGGACGATAATTAATTTACATCATATCAGTGTATTCTCTTCCTATATCCCAAAAATAGACATTTCTAAAACAAAAACTCAACAATATTTGATGCATTTACATTTTGTTTCAGCAAAAACCGGATACATATTCAGAGTTCACAACACCAACAAAGAAACATTCATGTGATATTCAAAAACAATTAACACAAACACATGCACATAACGAAACAAGAAATGTTAAAAGTAGATCAAAAATATCAAATTCAGTATCTGAACAACAAGTAAGCAGGTCAATTGATGCTGATGGATCGAATAATAACATGAATAACGGCCCACAACAAATAACTGTTGCTTCGAACAGTGTTAAAACTGTGTGTGACTGCTGCAATGTTAAATCTAATGATATGGAATTCCTATATGCCTTTGTTTGTGTACATGTTAAAGATAAATTACTCCCGCAATCGTATGCAAAAGGTGTGTTGTCTATATTGTGGTTATGCTCAATAATAATTAATGAAATTAATACTTATAAATAGTACCGAGTGCAAGGTTCAGTAGTACCATTGTCAAGTATGGCAATGGTTATCCAAACCATTTTTGGTAGGACTGGTAGGACCTCTTGTGATTCCGCGCGGGTGGGTACCACCACCCTGCCTATTTGTGCCGTGAAGTAGTAATGCGTTTCGGTTTGAAGGGCGGGGCAGTCGTTGTAACTATACTAAGATCTCAGAACTTATATCTCAAGGTGGGTGGCGCATTTACGTTGTAGATGTCCATGGGCTCCAGTAACCACTTAACACCAGATGGGCTGTGAGCTCGTCCATCCATCTAAGCAATAAAAAAAAATCTCTATGCCTACAGCCTATTTCGCACAATAATAATAATGAAGTTAATTCTTATAAATAGTGCAAGATTTAGTAGTACAATTGTCCGATTCGGCAATGATCATCCAAACCATGATGCTTACAGACCACTCCACACCTCACTGGAGATTTGACTGTTTTAGGGAAGACCATAGTATACCTAACCATGGCTTGCAATGTATCCTAACTTCATTATTTATCTAGAATTTTCAACTAAATGCTAATTACTATTTTGTAATGAAATGTAATTAGCATTTTAAATGAAATTTATACTAATTTTTTTTGCAGATAACATAACAGTAGAGAAAGTGTGCAAATTTCTGTCTTCAAAAATTAAGTTATTGCAAGAGCAAATTGACAAGTTACAAAGCACAATAAGCGGTAAGGTGAGCCTATCGACATTTAATCACTCAAGATGACATTCAGAAACCTATATTTCTGTATTATTTTATGTAATCAGTGTAGAAGCCACAGTTAAGAAGGGGAGGTGGGGGGAGTCTGCCCTCCACAAGATATGAAGTTATTTGTTCACCTCCACATTACCCATTCAACTTTTCACTGGTGGTAGGACCTCTTGTGAGTCCGCACGGGTAGGTACCACCACCCCGCCTATTTCCGCCGTGAAGCAGTAATGCGTTTCGGTTCGAAGGGTGGGGTAGCCGTTGTAACTATACTGAGATCTTACAACTTATATCTCGAGGTGGGTGGCGCAATTTACGTTGTAGATATCTATGGGCTCCAGTAACCACTTAACACCAGGTAGGCTGTGAGCTCGTCCATCCACCTAAGCAATAAAAAAAAAAACTGTTTATGATGAAATTATGCAGACACATTGTCATCTTCAGAAAGGCTGTAGCCAGATCTTTACTGCTACTAGGTGCTTGGTCCAGTTGCGTTGTATAGCGGTTGACCTACCCCTCGAACCGGAATGTCTATATAAGAGGATTGTGACGACGTTCTTTGTTTTCACACACGATGTTACTGGCTGTGTTATGACCTTGAATAGCATCCCATCTCTTCCCGTGAGTAGTACAGGGTGGCCCATAAGTCCTTTGAAAAGTAAAATTTGAATAAAACGAACAGGGCGCGCGTGAGCGGTGCAGGGGAAGCGGGGGGAGTAACTTCGGTTTCTGGGAATTTAGTCGCGATGGAGCGTTTTACCGGAGCGGACCGTGCGTTTTGTGTGCGCGAGTTTTATAAAAACGACAATTCGGCAACCGTTGCGCGGCGTAAATTTCGAGAACACAAAGGTTTACACAACTTTGACGACACTCCAACTCTTCAAACGATTAAGAACTGGGTTGCTAAGTTCGAGGAGACCGGTTCGACGTTAGATAAACCGCGGTTGGGTCGCCCAAGGACGTCACGTACGGAACAAAACATAGACACAGTGACACAGTCTATTCGCGAAAATCCGACACAGTCAACTCGTAAGCGCGCCAGAGCATTAAACGTATCCAGGACATCGTTACAACGGATTTTGAAGAAAGATTTACATATGCACCCTTACAAAATTCAGTTGGTTCAAGAATTAAAGGAAACTGACGGTATTCAAAGACAAAATTATGCGAATGAAATGTTGAATCGGTTTACTTCCTTCAATAACATAATGTTCTCTGACGAGGCTCATTTCCATCTTAACGGGCATGTTAGTAAACAAAATTGCCACTATTGGAGCCCCATCAATCCAAAACTTAAGCATCAGAAGCCCTTACATAGTCCGAAAGTGACTGTTTGGGCCGCTATGTCAGCCCATGGTATCCTAGGGCCTTACTTTTTTGAGGATGGCAGAGGGCGCGCAGTTACTGTTACGTCGGAGCGATATGTGGCTATGATCGAAGAGTTTTTCATACCAGAATTGCAAAACTTTTCAGGCTTTAATGCCAGGACGTGGTTTCAACAGGATGGGGCCACTTCTCACACCTCTAACACTGCTATGCCCGTTATCCGTCAACTTTTTCCTGGCAAAGTTATCTCTAAGAGAGGAGACATTTCCTGGCCTCCACGTAGTCCAGATCTGACCCCGATGGATTTTTTTTTGTGGGGCTACCTTAAGGCTAAAGTATACGACACAAACCCGCGGTCAATTGAGGCCCTAAAAGAAAACATCCGCAGAGAAATGACAAGCATTTCAGCAGTGACGTGCCGCGCAGTCATCGACAATTTTAGACGTCGTTTGCAAGAGTGCCGTGATCGCAACGGATTACATTTAGGAGATGTTATTTTCAAAAAATAATTCCCGTTTTTTAAGCTTTTTATGTAAATAAAAATTTAATTCATAATGTAATTAGTTTTATTTTAATAAATTTTTTTCATATCAAAGGACTTATGGGCCACCCTGTATAAGGAGACTAAGGGATTTACCAGATAATGGACAGCAGCGTTCTCTGCCTATTTCTGCCGCAAAGCCGTAATGCGTTCCGGATTGAAGAGTGGGGCAGGCGTTTTGCTTTGAATCTTGTTTCTCAAAATGCGTGACGGGATCCACGTTGTCATATTCATAGGCTCCGACTAGCCCATTAACACCAATTAATGCCATGCTTTCAGACAACGCAATGCGAAGCGCACCTAACCAGACTGGCTGATCTGGAAAACGAGAGGATGTCTCTATTGAACAAGAACAGCAACCTGAGGACAACCTCGATCGAGATGAAGGCCAAATGTCATTCATTGCAGAACAGACTCGAGGTGGGTCTACGTCAGTTGGGTTAACACGTTGCAACTGAGACTTGAATATCAAGGCTCTAGGACAGCCTTTCTCAAAGTGGGCGATAACACCCCCTTGTGGGCGCTGTAGCTCTAAAGGGGGACGGTAAGAGACCTAGAAAAAAATGGGGGCGTTGTTGGGGGCTTGGGAGGCGATTTGTAATTTCATCTAGGAGAACCTTTAGACACCGATTGAGCTCGATTGCTTGCATTCTTTTAAATGAAAAATAATATGAAGTGAAATGAGATTGATTTGAGACTTTAATCAATTGAGGTGAAATTAATTTAAAAGAGATGGGATGGGATGAAATGAAGGCTCAGCAAAATAGTGGTTGTGTACTGAGACTTTTTAGTGGACTTTTTGGAAGACCGTATTACTGGTGATAGGACGACTTGTGAGGCCGCACGGGTACCACCACCCTGCCTATTTCTGCCGTGAAGCAGTAATGTTTTTCGGTTTGAAGGGTTGGACAGCCTTTGTAACTATACGGAGACCTTAGAACTCATATCTCAAGGTGGGCGGCTGCATTTACGTTGTAAGTGTCTATGGGCTCCGGTAACAACAGGTGGGCTGTGAGCTCGTCAGCCTATTTATGCAATAAAAAAGTTAGATTTTTATTATTTATTGCCCTTGTAGGCAGACGAGCATACGGCTCACCTGATGGTGAGTGGTTACCGTCGCCCATGGACTTCAGTAATACCAGGGGAGAACTAGGCCGCTGCCTACCGCTTAATACTCTCCACAAGCCTCGTTTGAAGAAGGACATGTCATAGCGCTCGGGAAACACCGTGGAGGGGAGCTCATTCCAAAGCCGGATGGCACGTGACAAAAAAGACCTCTGGAAACTCACTGATGAACTGACGAACTGTCGCCCAGCGGCTTTGTTACATTTTTCCAAACTTGTACACCGTCACAGATACTACACGGCTAATAAACACTTAACACATCAACGATCAACAACACACAATTTCACTTGTCGCGTTCCCACCAAAAGTCTCCAGAGTGGTGACATCAACGCCCCACCGAGGCCTACACTTTACATTGCGCGCTTCAATATTTAAAAGAAATTTCACCATTCGAAGGTTTATTCACTGGCGTGCCGTCTTCTTCGACGGTGTAGTTAGATTAGGGCGCGAACAAATAGTATTGCGTGATCTCTTTGCACTTTGAGAAGGCGGCACGACATGAGAAACCTCTTGTCGTGGCCGCTGGAAACTCGATACCCGACCCTGTAGACCGAATGGTAAACAGTCGACGTCGCCCAAAACACGTTATTACGGATCCTCCCGATCCATTAACGGTGCTTTTAGGTACCACAAGCATCGGTCACCATCCTCGTCGAACCCGTCGCTTGCGACGAAGGGCTCGACGAGCGAATTAACCCACAGACACAGCCCACTGAGTTTGTCGCCGGATCTTCTCAGTGGGTCGCGTTTTCGATCCGGTGGTAGATTTTGCGAAGGGTTGCTCTTGCTAGGGTCAGTGTTAGCATCACTTCGGTTTGAGCCCTGTGAGCTCATCTACTAGCTAAGGTTACGTTAAAATAGCCTCTCAGAAAAAAAAAGATCTCTTTGCAGGAGAAAGATAAGCTTTACAAAGAGCAGAGGAGCGTCGCCGACGCAGCCTCCAATGAGCTTAAAAAGTTCAAAACGAAAGTCGTCGGCCTGGAGGCGAGGTGCGCGTCACACGAGGAAGTCATCGACAACCTGAAGCAGCAAATTGAGACCTTGAAGATCAACGAAAAGGTTAGTTTCATTAACTCGTTCGACTCGACTTTTACCTTTCTTTTTATTGCTTAGGTAAGGGGATGAGCTCACGGCCCACCTGATGTTAAGTGGTTACCGGAGCCCATAGACATCTGCAACGTAAATTCCGCCACCCACCTTGAGACATGAGTTGTAAGGTCTCACTTTTAACAGTACAACGGCAGCCCCGCCCTTCGAACCGAAACGCATTACTGCTTCACGGCAGAAATAGGCAGGGTGGTGATACCTACCCGCGCGGACTCACGAAAAGTCCTAGCACCAGTAATTACGTAAATTAAAATGTTTACGGTTTTGATTTTTATTACACGATGTCATTCCTTCACCGTGGAAGACAATCGTGAATATTTGTAAATCTTGTAAATATCACGTGTAAAGTTGTCATTATTATTAACGATGTTTCGGTTTACTTTACGGCTTTCGTGGTAATAGGCGACTACCGTCAAATCTTCTATGAAACTTGTCAAACCCGGTGAGCTTTTCTGACCGATCCTTGATCCAGTCGCTACCAAACTTGACAGGATCACCCGGTAGACCAATCCGAAGTTTTCCCGGAAATTTCAACGAAATCGGTCCTGAGGTTTTTTTTGTCTTTCTAAAATGGTTACGAGACGAGCTCACGGCCGACCTGGTAAGTTGTCAGCCCATAGACATGAATAACGTTAAGTCTATAGGGAAGAAGTTTGGAATCTATAGATAACATACATCAACTTGTAAAGAAATCCCGAGTGTTATGACATGTCCTTCTTCAAACGAGGCTTGTGGAGAGTATTAAACGGTAGGCAGCGGCTTAGCTCTGCCCCTGGCATTGCTAACGTCCATGAGCGACGGTAACCACTCACCATTAGGTGGGCCGTATGCTCGTCTGCCTAGAAGGGCAATAAAAAAAAATATGATAAATTGACTTATTGAAATCTGTGGTCTGGTTTTGATCTGACGGTTTTGGTGTTATGCTATTTTAGTATAGGTCGATGAGCTATACTGGTGGTAAGCCGTTACAGACAATAGACTAAATGTAAAGCTGCTACTCGCCTGCCTAATGTCGAAGTCTCTGATGCACTGGAACAACTGACCCGCTCCACGGAGTCAGGGCGACGCCAGCCGAAGCGTTACACTTTACCATCACCTCTAACTATGCATGTGAAAATATTTGTTGTGATGTCGCGCGCACCACCTATCACACGCTGACGGAAATGCAGCAGAATTCATTCAGGTCATTACGAATCCTCCCGATCCATTAACGGTTGTTTTAGGTACCACAAGCACCGGTCATTGTTCTTTTCGAACCCGTCGCTTGCAACGAAGGGCTCGGCGAGTAAATTAACTCATAGACACAGTCCACTGAGTTTCTCAGCGGATTTTCTCAGTGGGTCGCGTTTCCGATTCAGTGGTAGATTCTACGAAGCACTGTTTGAGGGGTTTACAACGAAAGGAAAGGTCTTCCACCGAGCGGGTGATATTGCTCGGTAGACCGACGGTCCTGATGTTGTTGTTCGGAACTTGTATACATGCGAGCTTATCTTGAAAATGTCGTAAGCGAGATTCGGGCGTCTGTCAAATATCTTGTGTTCTGTGATGGCTACCCGACACACACTGCTCTTGCTGGGGTCAGTGTTACCAAGATTTGAGTCCCGCGAGCTCACCTACTTGTTAGGGTTACGCTGAAATGACCTTTCAAGGCCATCAGTTAGGTAGGGAAAACAATAGAAACCATCCCCAAACACAAACGTGTATATATTTATTTATACGTTAGTTTCATTATATATTTGGAAAATAAATGTCATTATTGACGACGCGTAGGAGCTACGCGATTCAACCCGGAACTTGTCGTCCGCGAGCCAAGCCAAAATAGCCAAGCTAGAAGCACACGTCAACGCGCAGAACAAACAAATAGACAGACAAACAAGACTCATTAGTAACCTGAGGAGGCAGATCAGTCTGATGTCCACAAGTGGGGCTCTGAAAGTTTTGGAACAAGAATATTGCAAGCTTTTGGATGAGATCTGAGGTCAGTATAGATTCTTACAGACCGGTTCCTCCACTCTGCGTGCTTCTGAGACTTGGACCTGGTGTCTCAAGGCAGTGTGTCGTCGGTGAGACTTGACTGCCTATTTCTGCTGTGAAGCAGTAATGCGTTTCAGTTTGAAGGGTGGGGCAGCCGTTGTAACTATACTTGAGACCTGAGAACTTATGTCTCAAGGTGGGTGGCGCATTTACGTTATAGATGTCTATGGGCTCCAGTAGCCACTTAACACCAGGTGGGCTGTGAGCTTGTCCACCCATCTAAGCAATAAAAAAAACCTGTTGCAGAACTCAAGGTCACCGAGATCGGGCAGATGTGATCATGAGCACTACCAGTTAATCCATACCGCGAGCCTCTGCGTCTATCAACTGGACTGTTCACGATTCTTACCGCGCACCAGCTGTCCCCTCCACGGTTTTTGACTATGTCCTTACCAAGGTTATTGTCCTTGAGCGACGACCACCACTCGGCATCAGCGATAGATCAAACTATGAATTTGACGTGTTGATATATTGACCCTCACTGATGTAGCGGTGGGGTAGTCTGGTCATCTTCCTCCACCGTGTAATGAGCAAGCCAAAAAGTACCCTTTCACGTGTAAATAATCAATGTTTCCACTTCCAATCATCGGAACTCTGCCTTCGTTATCGCAATTCTAACTGTTACAACAAATAAGTTTGACATATCTATACGCAAGTGTGTTTGTTAGTTTGTTCATCAGTGAGTTAACCCAGGGACAGGATTTTGGGAATATTGCTTAGATGGGTGGACGAGCTCACAGCCCACCTGATGTTAAGTGGTTACTGGAGCCCATTGACAACTACAACGTAAATGCACCACCAATCTTGAGATATCAGTTCTAAGGTCTCAGTATAGTTGCAACGGCTGCCCCACCCTTCAAATCGAAACGCATTACTGCTTCACGGCAGAAATAGGCAGGGCAGTGGTACCTACCCGTGCGGACTCACAAGAGGTCCTATCACCAGTATTTACGCAAATTATAATTTTGCGGGTTTGATTTTTATTACACGATGTTATTCCTTCACCGTGGAAGTCAATCGTGAACATTTGTTAAGTACGTATTTCATTAGAAAAATTGGTACCCGCCTGCGGGATTCGAACACCGGTGCATCGCTACATACGAATGCACCGGACGTCTTATCCTTTAGGCCACGACGACTTTATGCTTAAATGGAATTCATAATTCAGAGAAGGATAATGGGAGGAGACGGTAACGACCCTCAGACATGAGAAATGCGCCTCAAGGAGCAAAGGATGAACGACCTCACGGCCCGCCTAGTGTTAAGCCGTTACTTTAGTAGTTTAAGTTAAGCTCATAGACTTTAAAATCCGTCACCCGCTTCGAAACACGACATGAGATTTAACTCAGGAGTTATGGTAGCGAGCCGTGCGGACTCACAAGACACCTTACCAACTTTGGACAGAGTCTTTAAATGTCGATAAAATCACAGACTTGACTCATTCATTTTGTATCAGTAATTGAACACGAGCGAAGCCACATGTCATCTCTAGTAATTAACACGAAACTATTCTAAAATTGAATAGTAATTATTATTGCGCCATAGTTAAGTTGTTCACAGATTTAGTGATATGACAATAATTCATTTGTTTTTCTGATCAACGTCGGTCAGCCGACAAGCTCACGAAGTCGCCACCTACCTTGAGACAAGTTCTAAGTCTCAGTTTTACAGTACAATAGCTGCCCTACCCTTCGAACGTGGTGGTACCCATCCGTGCGGACTCGCAAGAGGTCCTACCACCAGTAATCACGCAAATTATAAATTTTCGGGTTTGTTTTTATTACACGACTAGCGGCCCACTCCGGCTCCGCTCGCGTCTTTAACAAAAATTTAAACGATATTTGACGTTATTTTATTTTTTTAAATAAAATTAATCGTTATGCCTTTTTTACTGTTACACCATCTTTATTTCTAACGCCACAACTGCGTTCCTCAATGCGTTTCCAGACATAATTTTGGCAGACACCATCCGACTCTGGAATCAACTTCCCTCGTTGCTCTCATTGTCCTTTAAATTAGGTTGGAATGGAGTCGGTACCTTGGCAATGCACATGGCATTGATAATTTCCACAGGAAATGGTCACTTCATACCATGGGCGACATAAAATTGTGGTAATGTGTAAAACAAGTTTGTAAATTCTGAAAAACGTTCTTTTGTTATTATGATCGTATTAGTAATGCGATAGCCTTTTGCACTTGTGTTTATCGTGATTTAACTAGTGATGTACTGGAATACTATCGATGATAAAATTGATTAATATTTTTTCCGGATTTAGACAAAGAGCATTTTCATAGCTTAGATGGGCCGGTGAGCTAAATATCTCGTTTTCTAAGGCACCTTCTTCAAAGCCCTGAATCTAAATAGAACTGCAGATAAATAGTGTTGCAGTTCGAACCAACATTTCCCATGGAACGAGTCGATAACGATGATTCGCATTATTTCCGTTACGTCTTTCAAAGCTAGACTAATCTGAATTGTTTTTAGGGTTGTATTTTCATATTTTAAAAACGTTTTGGTCATTTTTTTAAGACTGCTAAAAAGGAGCTACTTCCGTAATATTCTTAATTAATAGAATGATTAATAATTGTTAACGAATCAACGTCACGTGATACATTGATGGCTGTCTCCGGTCACCGTCCTCGCCGAACCCGTCGCTTGCGACGAAGGGCTCGACGAGCGAATTAACCCACAGACACAGCCCACTGAGTTTCTCGCCGGATCTTCTCAGTGGGTCGCGCTTCCGATCCGGTGGTAGATTCTGCGAAGCACTGCTCTTGCTAGGGCGATGTTAGCAATTCTCCGGTTTGAGCCCCGCGAGCTCACCTACACAAGCTAGGGTACGCTGAAATAGCCTCTCAAGGCTATCAGCATAGGTAGGAAAAAAAAAAAAGATGGCTGTGATTGGCCAACGATGACGTCATATCGCACGAACCAATCACAAAACAGGAAACGCAACAGTGGCACCAATTGTCAAAATTTAAAATTATTACCGTACAATGGGGTAAATAGGGACAAAATCGACCTTCAGATTGAATTTTAAAATAGTTCCAATTAAATAGTCACTGCTCAACCAAAGAAATAAGTTGAGTCTTGAACGTACCTAGGTGATAAAAACCGTTACATTATTTTAATTATTCATTTTAAAGAAATAATCGGTAAAATAATGGCCGTCCCAATTTACCCAGCGTCCGGGGTAAATTGACACGGTTAAGGGTTAAATTGGGATATTTGTAAGGGTTGTCAACTCGCAGTACTGCGATATATAGGTAGGTGCCATATAATTATATAAATGGACCGAAATGATGAATACAATCCATAATTTAAGCACAATACACAACATAGTGTAAATTAAGCTGGTTTCTATTCCGAAGCGATGTGACGTGAATGATAATCAACAATACAATGATCAAAAAAAGTACGTGCATGTTATATTTTAGAAAATTATTATTTAATTTCCTTAAAAATCACAACTCTGAACCAAAATCATAAAATAGAATAAAAAATAGAAAACAAAAGGACTGGAAATGCATTAATACAATTTTATTTAATCAACATTTTCAAAATGATCTTTGAGCAAGAGTAAGATATTAGGTGAATAAGATAAAAAAACAGCTTTATCTGATTACTGCCAATAATAACAAAAATAAAAGAAATTCTTTCTAAGCTAAATAACTAAACTCAATTAATTCACTCACTCATAATTGGATATCTCGGATTTTTAATTAATGTTACATTTAAAATCTGAGGCCTGTTTTTATTTGTGTGTGTTCGTTGTGAATGTTAACAAAATCATGATTCGACGCGTGAATAGATTCTGAAATAACAAAAGTTTTGATTCGATTGAGTTCTTTTAACTTTTAATTTTTTTTATTGCTATAAAGAACATACGACCGTGCAGATATTACAAGGTAAATGTCGCGAAAAAAAGTAATTATATATATACTTTTCTTTTACCTATAATACTTACATAAACTAACTGATAAACACATTAACCTTCTTTACATCACGCAATTAAGTGATAGTATAGGCTAAAAAATCTATTATAAGATATCAGTGACAACCCTAACAAGCCATCCCTATTTTGTCTTTTGGCGTTCCAATTTTGTGTTTTCTCGTCCCTAATTTTTCCAGTCTCGTTTCAAATTACCCTACATACGTCCCAATTTTCCCCAAAAAGAAAGGAAAAAATATACATTTTTTATTTTGTCGAAATATTGTATTTAAAATAAGAATATTGCAACTTACCGTTTGTTGTGGTATTTCCAGGTGTATTAAAAACTTATATAAACTGTGATCTTATTGAAAAAACAACGATAATATTACTTTTTTTAAAAGTTCTTTAAGCTGTTTTAAAACTCACTTTTCAACCACTATTTTAAATTTAATTTGACGAATTTTTGGGACCAACTTAACTCATATTTAGTACTTCCATAGTTAACTTGGTTTTTCTTCTATACATTGATAAATATTAACATAAACAAAATTAGGTAGATTCCGTGTTACAGGTACTTTGAGAATCTTCCGCAGGTTTGTCCCAATTTACCCCAGGATCCCAATTTACCCCATGTCATGGTATAACACGAAGAAAAAAGATGGACGCGCATTTCAATTTCGTATTTGTAAAATAATTAAAAACAATATAATGAGTATTTGAAGAAGTAAACGCATTTATTCATTTTCTTGGCCACCTCAAGATACATCTAAGAAATAGACGCAACAATAATAAAAAATATAGACACAAAATAATTGCGCTATTGTCATCAATCACCGAAAAATATGTTCGAATGGATGCCAACGGACCCTATAAAGCACTAGAACTAGAATAGCGGTTATCTTTTCACATGGTGAATGAAGGGCATGATCGTCACACTATATTTAAGATATAGGAAATAAAAATGGCGGAATTCAAACGGGAAAATATTTGCCCATATGAATATATCGATACAAGGTGTTAGTGACGCTGTATGTCCGGGGTCTCTTACCCATATCTGACAGCAAAAAAAATAAATTAAGCGGACCAAAGTAGCTAGTAAAAGGACAAGGTTACCTAAGTCATTTTTACATCCGGGTGATGGAAGGCCGGCTATCCTCAACCCACGTTGGTTCTGACCCAGCGGGGTATTCCGTAGGATAGACCATTCTATCCGGCGCCATCTAGGCGGGTTTCGGATAGCCTGCCAACCGAGAGGGCTGGTGGTCGTGGCGCCGACGACCGCCGGTCTGGCGTCCCGAGGGGGAGGGTGATGGGAAAGATGTACTCCGCACTAAACACTTCACTCTCCCCCTTTGCCTTTTCATGAGTTCTGTCTCATGCGAGGCTTGGATGCTGGATTGGATGGTTGTTGAGCGACAGAAGGTTTTAGTTGGTTTGACTCCGACATGCCCCGCCCTCCATCCCCAGTGAAGGGCTTAAGTCCGACGATTTCTTACTGACAAAAACAAGTCATTTTTTAGCCTCTATTCTGCTACAACACTACAGCTAGTCCGACCGTCCAGACTGAATATCAAAAATGCATTAACAAACGCATCGTATCCGTCTGTGTACCAGCCCCGGGGCTCAGTTGCAAGCTCAACTAATTACCAGACCAACGAAGCGACCAGCGAATCAACAAACGGCGTGGTGTAGTGGCAAGGGACATGGTCACTACACCAGGGGGTCGCGGGTTCTAATCCCACCAAGGGAAGTAATTGTATGATAAAAAAAAATAAAAAATGTATTTTCCAGGGTTATGGATGTATATTAAATATATGTATGTGTATAATAAAAATCTTACATTTATTTCCGTCATCTGGTACCTGTAACACAAGTTCTTTACGAACTTACCACGGGACCAGTTAACGTGGCGTGATTATTAATAAATATTTATTTATTAATTTTAACTAGGAGCATCGATAAAGTCAAATCCATCCCAACCCTACTAGCCCGCGCAATACCTCGCGCTACCATTGTAACTCGAATTTCCTCCCAAAGCGCACGTCTTCTATCGCAATGAAATCTCTCGTGCTCCTCTGTCTGTCCTTGTGCGTCTGTGTTCACTCTTATCATTTTCTTGTCGGCGATATATCCAGTTCCTTGGTACATCACAAGCTGGTCCAATACAACGCGATACCTTTCATGAAGCGTGTGAAGAACTACTTCTACAGCAGTGTGGATAATAAAATTATTACAGTGAGTTATTTCAACAATCAGTTACTGTAAGGAAACCGTTGGGTTTCTGGCGTCGCAATCTCCTCACTGTGCTTAGTGCGAGTTTCTTAACGTTCTCGATAGCGTAAAAGTTAAACCAATTTTGTATTTTACTGGTGGTAGGACCTCTTGAGAGTCCGCGCGGGTAGGTACCACCGCCCTGCCTATTTCTGCCGTGAAGCAGTAATGCGTTTCGGTCTGAAGGGTCGCGCAGCCGTTGTAACTATACTTGAGACCTTAGAACTTATATCTCAAGGTGGGTGGCGCATTTACGTTGTAAATGTATATGGGTTCCAGTAACCACTTAACGCCAGGTGGGCTGTGAGCTCGTCTAAGTAATAAAAAATAAAAATAAAATGCAGTTGGAACAGCGCCTCTAGCGGCACTAAGCACACATGGGCGACATGCGTTCGTATAGGTTGTGGAGTCACCGCGTGACCACGCGAGAGGCGCACTCGTTCTCTGAGCATATGTGTTTTTTTTGGATGGAATGGATGGAAACGCTCTGTGGATGGACGCAGAGGTTCTAAGCCGGTGTTTCCCCACATGGGGACCACGGGGCTATTCATAATTCAGGGGGCCAAAGCACTAAATTAATATAGAAAACCTATATAAAAATTATTTTGAATTCGAATTTCAGTTTTTTTATTATATGTTTTGAAATATTAGTTACTGTATTTTGATAACAGTTTCATAGTGATTTCTTCCTAAAACCTATCATTTATGTTTCTTAAGTGAACAAATATTTTTTTTAATGTAGGGAGGGGCCATAAAAATTTTAGAAATTTTACAATGGGGCATCGAACAAAAAAGGGTTGGGAAACACTTTTCTAAGTTGTTGGATGAACTCTACTCCGAGAGCGGGTGGTATTGAAAACAACATAAAGGATCATCTCAAACAATTTATATATCGTGGGGTGAAATATATAAGCGACTAGCCGTACTCGTCCGCTTCGCTGGGCATTTAAAATTAAAATTATTATTTATTGTTATTATTATTAGGAAGTCCAACACTCATATAAATATTAGCCTATCCATTAAGTACATGTATTGTCTACATGGATACCAAGTTTCAAGTCAATCGGATGCATGGTCCAGTAGTTATAACGGAACATCGTAAAAATCACTGTAGATTTATATATTAGTATAGATATAGATAATTTCGAAAGAATCTTCTTTTTCTCCACCTTATCCCACTAGACGGGGTCGGCACAGCTAATTTTTCCCTTCCATTCTCTTCTATCAGCCGTCATCTCAACACTCACTCCTCTCTCTCTCATATCGTCATTCATACACTCCATCCATGTCTCCTTCGGTCGACCTCTTCCCCCTCTACCTTGCCCCACCATTTTCATACATCTCCTAGTCACATGCATCTTCTCTCTACGCATCATATGTCCATACCACGCTAACCGTCCGCTCCTTAATTTGTTGTTTCCGTGGCCACTTTCACACTTCCTCTGATATACTCATTCTTTATCTTATGCATTCTTGTCACTAATTTGGAAAGAATATCAGAACAAAATAACTTCTTTATCTATTTGAATGGAATAAACTTAATTGAAGTTTAATTAAAAACATCGAACTGTTGATACTAATACGAAATAAACCGGACATTTAATTACAAAGATAAATGTGATATAAATGATAAACCAAATAACCTTTTAACCTTTCGATATATTGATGCTCGTGTATCATCATCATTCATCATTCTTTCCCATTACCAGTGGCGGATTTGCAGTCTCGGCCGCCCTAGGCCCCAAGCCATCAGCCGCCTCTTTCTCAGCATCCAACATATAGACTACATAATGAAATTACTCTATTGCCAACTTTTATCTGAATAGATTTAGAAATTTAGGAAAAAAAAATTGTTTTATGCGGTCCTTACTGGTGGTAGAACCTCTTGTGATTACTGGTGGTAAGACCTCTTGTGAGTCCACACGGGTAGGTACCACCGCCCTGCCCATTCCTGCCGTGAAGCAGTAATGCGTTTCGGTTTGAAGGGTGGGGCAGCCGTTGTAACTATACTTGAGGCCTTAGAACTTATATCTCAAGGTGGGTGGCGCATTTACGTCGTAATGTCTATGGGCACCAGTAACCACTTAGCACCAGGTGGGCTGTGAGCTCGTCCAACCATTTAAGCAATAAAAAATAAAATAAAAAATGCCATCTTTTATCTAAATAGATTTAGAAATTTAGGAAAAAAATTAGTTTTATGCGGTATGTATTGCATCATGCAGTGCAGTCCTCCCGCCACACGTTATAATAAGTTTTTTGACACAATTGGGGCCGCCCCTAAATCTGGCCGCCCCAGGCCCGGGCCTACTGGGCTTTAGGGTAAATCCGCCACTGCCCAATTACCCCTCTGCTGGGGTGTAGGGCTCGAATCAAATCCTTCCATTTACATTCGGTCTTAAGGACCGATGACAATTAAATATAAAAAAAAAATTGTAAAAATTGAAATTCAACTAAAAAATGAAAAATAAATCTTATACCTATAAACGAGCAATTCTTGTATATTAATACATATAATCTGAATCTCGGAAACGGCTCCAACGATTTTTATAAAATTTAGTATACAGGGGATTTCGGGGGCGATAAATCGATCTAGCTACGATTTGTTTTCAGAAAATGTTGTTTTATTCATGTTTTCAATAATCAACTCTTCAAAAAACTAACAAAATACGCTTTTATAGAAAATCCAACTAAAAAATAGAAAATAAACTTTATTATTATTTATTTATTTTGTTTCACGGCTCGTTTACCTTAATATTTATCGTACAGGGTATCCAAGCGTTGGACTCGCTCAACAGTAAGGCGACCGTGAACATTACTGCGGGCGGTGTCGGCTATCCGTACGTGAATATGCGCATGAAGAGTGAACGTGGATCCGGCCTGAGTTACGACATCGGAATATACGTCAACCAGAACTACTTAAGAATAAATTGATTTTAAACAGTCACGGTCTTATTTATTGCTTCTTCGTCAGGCGAGCCCACGAGCGAGACTAGGTTTCCGAAGATAGATGGAAGAAGTCACTGTATTTTTTTTTGGGTCACTTTTGGTCAATTTTATATATTACTAGCTGACCCGGCAGACTTCGTAGTGCCTCAATCGATAAATAAAAGACCAAGGTTTTGTATAAAATAAACTTAAAACAAACAAAAGGAATCCATCCGGAAAATTGTTATTTTTATTTAATTCCGAGCATTTTCATATTTAAACCTTTTAAACCTTCTCTGGACTTCCACAAATAATTCAAGACCAAAATTAGCCAAATCGGTCCAGCCGTTCTCGAGTTTTAGCGAGACTAACGAACAGCAATTCATTTTTATATGCTTAGTCTGGCCATAAATTAAAAATAAACAAAATATTACATTTGAATTTGGAATCTGTCATTTTTATATGATTGCTCATTGAGTTTTCTCATTTTGGCGCCAATACATTGTAGAATATTTTGCGATATTAAAATGGAGTGGGGTGATAAAGAGAACCGAATCGTTGTGATTGCATTATACAAAGTAGGTATGGAGCCAAATGCAATTTTTAAAACTCTCCATACGCTTGGTATTAGAAAAATGTTTGTGTACCGGGCAATAGGTGCAATGAAACCTCCTCTGTTTGTGACAGAAAAAGGTCTGGCCGTCCACGTAGTGTTCGCACGAAAAAGGTGGTCAAAGCAGTAAGGGAAAGAATTCGAAGAAATCCTCGGGAGAGGAAGATAGCACCTAGAACCATGTCGCGTATTTTAAAAGATGACTTAGGACTTGCAGCCTATAAAAGACGTACTGGTCATTTCTTAACTGATAATTTAAAAGAGAATAGGGTGGTAAAATCGAAACAACTACTGAAGCGGTACGCAAAGGGTGGTCAGAGAAAATTTTTGTTTACGGATGAGAAAATTTTTACAATTGTGCAACATTTTAACAAACAAAATGACCGTATTTATGCTCAAAGCTCTAAGGAAGCTTCCCAATTAGTCGACAGAGTGCAACGTGGGCACTATCCGACTTCAGTGATGGTTTGGTGGGGTATTAGCTATGAAGGAGTGACTCAGCCATACTTTTGTGAAAAAGGTATCAAAACATCGGCACAAGTGTATCAAGATACCATTATTGAGAAGGTAGTGAAGCCCCTTAACAACACCATGTTCAATAATCAAGAATGGTCCTTCCAGCAAGACTGCGCCAGGTCATAAAGCTCGGTCTATGCAGTCTTGGTAGGAAACGAACGTTTCGGACTTCATCAGAGCTGAAGACTGGCCGTCCTCTAGTCCCGATTTTAATCCGCTGGATTATGATTTATGGTTAGTTTTAGAGAGTACGGCTTGCTCTAAATGCCATGATAATTTGGAGTCCCTAAAACAATCCGTACGACTGGCAGTGAAAAATTTTCCCATGGAAAGAGTGCGTGCTTCTATTGATAACTGGCCTCAACGTTTAAAGGACTGTATTGCAGCCAATGGAGACCACTTCGAATAAGCTTTTTATAGTTTAAATTGTTTTATATTTATGTATTAAACTAATACACTGTAAAAGTAATAAATGTTGTTTGCAATAGAATTTTTTTTTCCTTTGTAACAGTATTTATGGCCAGACTAAGTATTTCTTCTGTGCGTATGTTTGTCAATAAACTCCTCCTAAACGGCTGGCTGGATTTGAATGTTTTTTTTGTATGCGTTTGGATGGCGCCCTGGATGGCTTAGATTCACAAATCAGCCCGGCAGATGGCGCTGCAGTCGGTATCTAGGCTATTTATCTATACTCCAACTAAACGGCGGTTCCGTTAGTCTAAAAATATTTTTTGTTCATAGACAAGTCATAAAACTTCCTGAGAAACAATATTTACATTGACGTAACTTAAACAATAGAAGTCTAAGACGTTTCGCCTCTCAAATGTGTATTTCTATTGAATTTACTTTAGTTTATATTAATATGATTGTGAGTTTAGCATTTGGCTAATGTTATTAATCAATTTTTTATGGTAAGCAAACTTTTTTTTTTTTCTTGAGAAAACACCGGTTCATCAATGTTATTCTTTGAGAATGTTTGTGTTCGTTACATTTGAACTTTGGTATGGCATTAGTATTGGCATCACAGTACCCTGTACTCAACATTTCGTGTCTGGTACATGTTTCTCCTGCGAAATAACGCTTGTTATTGACAATGGCGGTCGACTCTGGTAAGCTACTGACGGAGTTAAACTCAAACATTGTCCATGTCAATTTCTGGTACTTCAGACATTGTATGTCTTTCAGAAATTCTGTAAATATATCGGTACACGTTTGATTCGTCTGCAGCAATGATTCTGAGGCTTGTTTTTAGTTGATTCTAGTCTTTAGGAACTCCTGAATACAAATCATTTTGTCCGCTTCATTTAATACAAGAGGTTATTTGTTCGTTGTCGATATTATTTAGCACGTGTTGATTTATTCCAAAAATTTACACAACAAAATTCATATCGACATTAATAAGCTTTATTAATAAATACCATAGAGTTAATGAAAAAACAATACTTGCACAAGGGCCCTTCCTAACAGTTACTAACCTTACTTTTATATTTCAGTTTACTATATCTAATGGTGCCCACCGAATGTTACACTATATCTAAAAGCAATATAAACAATAATAGATTGGATGACGGGATTGGCAATTTCAATCTCTTCGACGACGCAACACATCAATTGGCAGTACATGACCGTAAAACTTCGTTTAAACACAAAAAAATAAAACACGAAACGCAAAATGAAGCTTTATCAAGGAAAACTACAAGAAACATTGAAATTGCTTATGATAACACTGAATTAAGACCTAATTTGAATAGCAACGAAAAATCTAAAAGAAACCTAGGTGGATTTTGGAGAAAACTAAAACCTAAAAATCACAAATCCAAAATTAAAACTACAGTTAAAACTTCAATGAAAAGCTCGACAAAAAATTACAATATTAGCAGACTAACATCTCGTGTTGCTCAAAACCAAATGCTCAAATTTACTAAGAAAAAAAGAGATATTAACACTAGATTGACAACATGGAGACATCACAGTAAAAATCATACAGCAACACATAAACACGCTAACAAAACTCAAAAGACTACAACCAGAAAACAAACTTCGAAAGTAGATGAAAATCTTCATAGCGTACTTGCAAATTTAACTACAAAGCTGTATAAACTAAAAGATAAATACGGAATCTACAACGAAGAAATTGGAATACCAGCAACAGATGCATCAACGACTAAATTGATGCAGTTGAGTGATGATGAAAATTTTGGAACAGCAGAAATTGAGGCCTTGCTGGACGATATGAGGAGTAAAGCTATTTCGACGATGGCGGAACAAAATCTAGGCGTTACCGATTTAATAACCAGCTCTGTTACTGAGGCTACCTTTAAATCTGATCCTCTGTTGAAAAATCTAGAAATTATTCCCGGTCTTGCCTTAAGTACTTTAGTTTTCGCCAACAACGGAGCTAATCTCAATGAAACGGTGGGAATTGGTTCAACTGAATCACATGACGTCAGAGCTAGATCAGTAAAAGATGAGGCTCTCTCGACCGCACAGAAGATAGAAGATAAGATACAGAAAGGATTTAAAGGTTTTTGCAAGAAATTGAAGAAGAAAGTTACACGCGATTTTCGTAAAAATGATTTACAATCAACGTTAAGTCGTAGGAATCCAAAAAAACATCACACTCCTAAACTGGTACCGACATCTTCAATATCCCATACAGTTCCATCGACTGCGCCTAAAACTCATACATACAGCACCCCAAGTCCTATCCTAAAGCCCAGTAAATTTGCGCGGAAAAATCGTGAAATGAAATACAATGACTACAACAAATATGTTAATAATTATAAAGCTGGTACCGCACCAGCGATGGATGATGCATCTATGCTGCCTGTTTACGAGAGAATGCTTGAGAAAAGCCAAGAAAACAACATAATGAATATACTCGCGACAAAAGACAACATTGATAGAATTAAACGAACTAAAAACGATATAGAAGTCACGAAAAGTAATAAAAATACTAACATTGAATTATATGAATATGGCGAACAGATGCCTGATGATTTATATTATAATATGGATAAAGCAGAGACAACGAGCACGGATAACGATGCTCCTATGAACTACGATGATGTGACATCTCCGAATTACGATATGAGCAATGTCGATAACGATGTTGGTACTTCGACAGCTCAGCCAGTACCAGAGGACACGAGCTACGAAGGACTGTCCGACAAAATATCGTACAAAGCCTACGTTAACGGTTACAAGCATTATCTGAATTTTCAAAGGGAGCAGGGCAATCAAAACTTTTCAGACATGATCAAATACCAAGCGCATAGGCATCACAATGTGGACGATATCGGAAAATACATTTTGAACAAAATACCGGAATTGCCGCGCGTCAAGAGATTCTTTGACGATACCGATATTGAAGATCAAGATTCTTCGACGAAAAGCGACGAATCATGGTTCAGAAAGCATTTTTACATATTCATCGACAATAATCCCCCGAAAAAATATCACACCTCCGAAACTGTCTCATTGAAATCGCCCACGACTGAAAAACTGGTTACCTGTCAACATAAAAACTTGTCTGAATTGGAACTTAAAGATAGAGTGAAGCTAGATCTAGATAAAGATAAGGATGATACTGAAGATTTTAATTTGGACGAACTTGAGAAATCTTTGGAGAGTGATTCGATCGCGAAGTCAACGGCAGGTAATTTTATGATTTTCGTATCATTAATTAAAACAATTTAAATACAATAAGTGGTGTACGTGTTGATACAGGGATGTTTTAAATCTATGGACTACACGATAACTCTTTTTATAATGTTTACTATTTGTTTATAAATTAACAGAATTTCATCACTCGTTCAAACGTTGTTAAACTACGTTGACTAGATACTCTGACCTTATATCTCGAGAAGTTCTTATTAGGTCAAGATAGGCCTATGTTCTAATTGGGTGATATCCTAAAATAACAGTAGGTCGTGGAGTTCAAATAACACACAATTATTATGAAACTGTCGCACTGTATTTACTCTATATTGAAAATCCGAACACGCATCAATATTATGTACCTTGCACTTTTCAAATATTTAATTTTACCGTACTCGCGTTACGTATGACGGGTCACAATGAACGTGCCATGCACGCACGCACATGCGTTATAAAATTATTATGCTATCCAAAAAATTTCGCTCTGTAATTCAATTTTATTTGTTGATATAAAATGCGTGAAATCGATCTATTAGAAAAAATTTAAACTAGTTACTCTTCTAATATGGAGTAAATACAATACGGCTGCTTAATGATATAAAGTTTTTCATAATTAATCGTAATACAAAGTTAATCTAACCTAAAATTCTTGCTGAAGAAAAAAGCACAATGAAAGAAGTCGCCACCGAAGACCATCTTAATAAAGACAACACTGATGAAATAACGTCGCAGAAATTTCTAGACAAGTTATTCAGATTGAATAGAAAGACGACCAGAGATGATTTAATAGATTACGATAAAGATTCAGATATTCGTGTAAATAGCTTCGACGAGACATATGATGATGACTATAACACAGAATTTATATTCGCCGATGCTAATGATAGGATCAAGCGCGACGAGAAGAAATCAACTATATTCGAGATTACAAATAGAATTTTTAAGACAAACAACAGTAAACTGGACACTAAGGATATGAACGGCGCAAAAATCTATACAACTATGCCCACAACGTGTTCGAAAGACGATAACACAACGGCGAATTTAATTAAAGATATTTTACACATATTTCAAAATAATAAAAAGGATGACAATAAAAACAATAGGCACCGAAGGTTCAGTCCGTTGAAGCGTTTGAAAAACATTTTTCGTGTTAAAACCGATGAGAAATACACGAATGTAAATTACAATATTCATGAGTATGAACTTATGACAACTGATACGGACGTCACTCCCATGAAGTACCACACCCCGGCAAGCGTTGAAGATATTATTGAGCAAATACCTAATATAACTGCTGATGAGTCTTTTAGCACGAAAACTGATGAGCACGCAGAGATAGCGCAAGCAGCAGATACAAAGGGAACTCAAGCTCTCCCAGAATTCAATGGAATTAAGAAAGACGCATATTTTCGAATAGGTAAGTAAGGTCAGGCTTAAATACTTTTTTTAATAGCTTTTTTATTGCTTAGATGGATGAACGAGCTCACAGCCCACCTGGTGTTAAGCGGTTACTGGAGCACATAGGCATTTACAACGTAAATGCGGTACTCACCTTGAGATATAAGTTCTAAGGTCTCAGTATAGTTACAACGGCTGCCCCACCCTTCAAACCGAAACGCATAACTGCTTCACGCCAGAAATGGGCAGGGTGGTGGTTTCCTGCCTATTTGCTGGTAGCCATAGGAGCTATTGGAGCTTCTCGCGGATGAATAGCTGAGCTCACGGGCTCAACCTGAGAGAATTTGCTAACACTATCCTTAGCAAGAGAAGTGCTTCGTTGAATCTACCAATGGATCTGAATCGCGACCTACTGAGAAGATTCGACGAGAAACTCAGTGGGCTGATCAAATTATTAAAATACAGTGCTATTATGTGCCATAAGTAGTAGAATCGCATCATCTTATACTTATGTATTACTACATCTATATAAGGATTCTTTGTAAACAGCGACTTAGATGTAACCTCAATCGTTTATACAGACAAAAAATCCCTTATTGTCAACAACTGTAAACCGATTTTTCATTCCATTTTTTTCTAGCTGAACAGATTTTGTTTATTCTTTTTGTAAGCCGGCGCTTCTCCTGTGGTCCCATTTAAAATCATATTAAGATCTGAACAGTAGTAATCACTAGTGGTAGGACGTCTTGTGAGTGCGCACGGGTAGGTACCATCACCCTGCCTATTTCTGTCGTGAAGCAGTAATGCTTTTCGGTTTGAAGGATGGGGCATACATTGTACTGTTAAGACTGAGACCTTAGAACTAATGCCTCAAGGTGGGTGGCTGCATATACGTTGTAGATTTCTATGGGCTTCGTGTAACCAGTTAACACCAAGTGGAGTCGTCCAACTATAAAGCAATAAAAAAATTAAAAAACTTCCCTGGAAGTGATGAAATTCTCATTTCACTTTATCGGTTTGCGTACTGTGACAGATGACTTTCACGTGAGCACCACGAACAAATTGAAAACGAAACCCAGAAAAGTGTACGAGGACAGTCTGATGAATGTAAATGTCAAAACTGTGACCGCTCCCCGTGAATGGCTACAAGCCGACCAAGGAAACGAAGCATACACGAAACAAAAGGAATACAACGTGCAAGGTAGGTAGGAGGACGTGATTATTTGCTTGTGGAGAGTATTAAGCGGTAGGCAGCGGCTTGGCTCTGCCCCTGGCATTGCTGAAGTCCATGGGCGACGGTGACCACTCACCATCAGGTGGGCCGTATGCTCGTCTGCCTACAAGGGCAATAAAAAAAACTAAGGCAGAGTTTGAATGGTATAACCCAGGGGTCGGCAACCTGCGGCTCACGAGCCACAAGTGGATCTTTGGATATGAAACTGCGCCTCTTTAGGAACGCAAATATTCATAAATTAAAAAAAAAAAACATTTAAAATTTTTTCTGAATCGACTAACGAGGATTGGGCACCGTTTCTATCTCTCAGCCCATTGTTGTAAATAAATGTTTGATTTTTTCATTTTTTAGTTAAATAATAAGTGATTATCGAATAATACCATAATAATTTAAATCTAGTCAATAAAAAAACAGTACACACGCTACCATGTATTTTATTTGACACACACCCATATATACTCTTTTGTTTATTGTTAAAGTCTGTGGTAAAATTGAGAATAGATTATTATTATTTGTCTATAGTGTAGTCTTTGCGAAATCTGTGATTAAAGACGAGAAGCCTTTGAAAATAAAACCATAATAATATTCAAACTTATAATTTAAATTCATAATTATAGTTGTATTTCTATTACTGGGCGACCACTAGTAAAGATAACATATTTTCAATCCGCTCGGTACCATCAGCAGCAGCAGCAGTCAAAAATGACATCTCACGTGGTTTTTGTATCACTTCCTCATTGACGCCCAGACTGTGGACTTGCTTTGACTTGCGCCACCAATTGAACACACGACCAAATGTAAAAATTTGATTGCAGTACCCGATCGAGACATTGTATTTAAACAGTCGCAACTAGACAAGATTCCTCTAGCAGTAATAGACAAGGGTGTAGACGAATCTAATCGAGTTGCAGAAAAACCACAAGTTTACGAATCGATCGACGGAGATTACATCGAGAACCGTCCCAACGACACGTTGAGTTTGGAATATAGTTTGTTCAGATTTAAAAATGCAGCTAGAGATTTTAATAGGAGTCAAAAATCTACGCCTTTCCCACTAGATGAGGTGAAACCACAGGAAATGGATAAAAAGTTTACGCCGCCCGACTATTTTGGGGATCTGCTAATCTGGCATAATGATATACTAAATTCTGATGAAGTACCGACGCCTTGGAAGGACGCTGTATTCAATTTCGAACATTCCGAATACAAAATACCTAAAGTTGATTATTTGAAAGAAGGCAAAGACTATTTAAAGTCGCTTGAAAGTAAAGACAATAGTGCCAAAGAAGAAAATGCCAAATACAAAACGAAAATCAATGAAATTTCCAATAAGGCGGCCAGGAAAGTTAAGAATACTGAATTTTCTCAGAAATTTGATCAAATCAAGAATGATTTCGATAGAAAACAAATTAGTTTTAACGATTTTGTGAATAATAGGGGCCTTACAAAAGCTCCAGTTTTGATGAAAACTAGTGAGAGGGTAGGAAATAGAAGAACAAATAGTGCAAGTATGGGTATTTTTTTATTCGTAATACCTATTTAATAAGCTAAGTACATTAAATTCTCAGTATACATGCATAACATAGATACCAGATCATTCAATCCGTTTCTGTAGGATAGCCGTCGAAGCACCGTGGTATGTAGGGAATGTTGATCTTCACGACGACCTAAACATAGAACCGATACGTTAGTACCTCAAAGTAGCATCAGAACGCTACTTTGAAAAAGCAGCGCGACACGATAACCCTTTTATCGTGGCCACCGCTAACCTATATCCTCGACCCAGGCGACGGGGCAACGCAAAGCCGCCGTCGCCCAAAGCATGTTTTGTCGGATCCCCCAGATCCACTCTCTCTCTCTCCTTTTAGGCTCTTCAAGCACCGATCACCGTCCTCGTAGAACCCGTCGACTCCGACGAAGAGTTTGACGTGCGAATCAGCCCATGGACTGAACTAGCCCACTGAGCTTCTCGGCGGATCGCGTTTCTGATCCGGTAGTGAATTCAGCGAAGCACTGTGTTGGCTAGGGCTAGTGTCAGCAATTCTCTCACGCTGAGCCCGTGAGCTTACCCATCTGCGTGAAGTTTGAATAGCCCCTTAGGGTACCAATGATTAGGTAGAGACACATACATAAGGTAACATTTATTTGTCGTAAGGCCAATTAAAAACGAATTGACAAACTGATGAGTGTCGTCATTTACAGAGAGCGTCCCGAGCAGGGACTCCGCTATCCTGGTGGACACAACCCTCCTCTCGTACGATGATGACGTCGGCTTCCTGACCAACAGCTTGAGGCAGACCGGTGAGTTTGAGGTCATGTTTCCTCTTAAATTTGTACCACATTTTGTATTAGACTTGTTCCACCAACCAGGTGACAGATTTGTTTTTGTTTGTATGAGTACTGGACGGTAGATATAGGTATGATGGTGGGGCCAAACCCTGCGGGCTCAAAACATGCTTTACCCATCAATAGCTTATAAATTATCGCGGGTTTGTGTACTTGCCTGCGGGATTCGAACGCCGGCAGAGACGCATCCCTCGATACGAATACACCGGGCGTCTGTCCGTTAAGCTGCGATGACTTCAAGTTTCAAAAACAATTCAATTATCAAAAAATATCATCATCATTCTCCTGCCCTTCTCCCTGTCAGCTAGCGTGGTGCAACATGTTTTCTCCTTCCATATCTACTCCTGTATCGTATATCATTTCTTCGCTCACTCCCCTCTTACACATATTATATTCAGTCTTTCACGCAATCCGTCTATTTTATTAGGTCTACCTCTTTCTCTAAAGCCTTCCATATTTATAGTCAAAACCGTTTACCAACCTCATGATCATTTCGTCACATCACATGTCCATACCATCCCAAGCGCGCACTTCTCAACTTCTCTGTCACAGGTGCCACTTTCAGACTTACTCTATTATATTCATTCCGTATTCTATCCATTCTCGTTACTCCACACATCCATCGCAACGTTCGCATCTCTGCTGCATGCTATCGCCTTTCAATTATTAAAATTACCCAGTTAAAATCAATTATGCCGCTTTTAGTCCGTGGATGTCTTGGACATGTTAAGGTGTGTTAACTTTTATATGCAATTAGGGACTATGCTCTTAACTGCTCTTAGAGTTCATTGGAATTGCTTCAGCGCATGGGGCTGCGACCGTTGCTGGCCTTCTCAACCCCTTCTGGTAATGTCTCCGAAGGATTCAAAATTAGCAAAAGACCGGCTTTACCACTGTCCACTTTGAAATACAATTTATCACATATTTACTGCCTACCGGTAGGCAGCAGCTTGACTCTACCCCTGGCCTTGCTGAGGTCCATGGGCGACTGTAACCACTGACCATCATGTAGTCCATATGCTCGTCTGCCTACAAAGGTAATAAAAAAAAATCTGCTAAAAGTCGTACCGCGCAGACTGTCAGACCAAATATTTATATCAGCTTTTACATACCGTAAGGACCTAGTGGTACACTGCGTATGGTTTGTGTCTCCAGTCCTCCAGATTCTCCAGGACACAGACCTTACGCTCGTGGGTGATGGAGATTAATAACAAATGCTATTGAATTGCAGCCAAGAATTCACCAAGAAGCAGAATATATTCGAAGAAACCGGACGCTACATCGGTAGGTTGTTTTAATTTTTATAAATGATAAGAATACCGGGTCTACGGAATTGACTCTCTATACGAAGACAAATTTGACTGATTTTGATTGCTGGTAAATAAAAAAATCGCCGTCGCCAAATATTTTGTGCCGCGCAATGTATCACAAATAAAGCCGAATTGTACTGAGTATGGGGTCAACGGACGCGCTAGAACACCAGACCGTCCACTAGCTTGGGGGTAAACAAAAAAAAATCGAAATATCTTTGTGCTTAAATGTATGTTATTTTCGATTTGTGTAAAGATTATTCTTGCTACGACTTCATGATCGGTTGCCTTATACCTTTTCGCAATTCTCTGGTTACCTTACATTAAATATATTTTACCAACTAAGCACGGGTTCTGCAGTATATGAAGTCATATTGGCCCGTGCTAAACATGAAAAACAATGGTTTGTTCATTTATGCAATAGGATTGAGATGACAACATCAGGTCTCTAAATAGGTCGTAACATTCATGTTTCAATGTCTATGGTATTCGGTAACAATAGTTTAGGTCTTTTATATTTTATCGATTGAGGCACTACGAAGTCTGCCGGGTCAGCTAGTAAATAAATAAAATTAAAACATGCAAAAGGAATTCTTCTTTTCTCTTTAAACTAAATATAAATGTCAACAAAAATGTTTTTATTTATTTATTGCTTATATGTGTGAATGAAATCACAGCTCACCTGGTATTAAGTGATTACGGGAGCCCATAGACATCTACAACTTAATTGCTGCCACCCACCTCGAGAAATGTGTTCATGTAGTCTCAGTTTTTACAGTACAACGGCTGCCCCAGCATTCAAAACGAAACGCATTACTGCTTCACGGCAGAAATAGGCTGAGTGGTGGTACTTACTCGTGCGGAGTCATAAGCTGTCTTAAAACCAGTAAAAGTGTCGTTCATTTTAAGCTAAGGGTAACATAAGACTAATATGACCTCATAAGGTATCGGAATAACTTGGCAAAACTTACTTCTGGGTGTATATGATCGAACGCATGTTTTACTAGCAAATAAATCTCGCATTGCCGTTTTAAGGTCATCACCAAGACGAACCGACAACCAGTTCAGTATTTTACAACACCGCTTCCGATGACGATGAATGACTTCGAGAAATTCCTGAAGGACAACAGTCTGGATGTGGAATCTGTAACGTCTCCCATAACGGACCTGCCCACTGACGACGCTGAAACACAGAAGGCTAAGAGAATGAAAGCAATCAATCAAGAAATCAACGACGACAATAATATAAAGATGGATCCAGAAAATGTCTTTAATTATTTAGATTATTTAGAAATTGGTTTATTTGATGACAACGATGCAGGATTGTATAGGGACAAAAGGCAAACTAGTGTAGATGAGGATTTTGATAACGGAAACGATAGGTCAAAAGGGACCACAGCAACTGATGATTTGTCAAAGAAGGATTTCGATATAACGATAATTAATGTTGACGACAAAAAAACCGCTCAACATGACGGGGCCGATTCGCAAGTGCTCGACAAAGCAGAATCGACTACGGAACAGATTAACGCAAAGACGGGAATGTCGAATTTGAACAAAATCGAGAAGGCAGCTAAAGAGTTTGACTTCTTTAAGAAACTACACAACAATCAAATGTACAATCGTTTGTTTCCTAAAAACAATAAAATCGAGAATACCGCTGGCGTTCCAGAAGCCACTACTAAAACAATTATGGCTTCTGAAGAACTATTTCAGAAGCTGCCCATTAAACTGGGCAGTGACCCGAAAAGAGTACGGATTAGTAGCCACAGCTATAAATACGATATCATCTATCATCGGCCGAAGAAGAACCAGAAGGGGAAAGGAGAAATAAGTGCAGGTAGAAGCTTTTATTAGTAATCAACGGCTTTCATATGACAACTAAGATTTAATACATGGTAGTTAGTTAGTATTAAGTTAGTAATTGCGCACACAACTATTTCTAATTCTCCTACTGTACAAATTTAGAAATAAACGACACAGATTTGCAAATGATTGGAGATTTATCCTGAGAGTTCACTAAACCAATAGAACTGAAGAAGTTCATTGTGTTGTGTCTCAAAGATTAACTGTCTTGTGTGCCAAGATGCATACTTATTTATCCTCTTTAAGCTTTGTTTTTTTTCCCTCCCTTCACAACTCACATGCCCCGGGGACAGACGTGACCATCATTACTAACAAAAAAGTAAATTTTAATAAATACCTGTCTTATTTTCTTCAAATCCCCTTAACGGTGTTCCGGGAGCCCTATGATATATCTTTATTCAAACAAGGCTTGCGGTGAGTACTCAGCCATTTTGCTGTATCCCTGGTTTGGCTGACTTCCATGAGTGACAGTAATTTTATTAGTAACCATCAGACTTGCCATATTCTCGCCTGTTTACAAAGGCCAGAGCTGTCTGATGAACTCATCTTTGTTTAATACTTAACCATTAAATTTTATTGCTTTTTGTTTATTTCACTTTTACACTAAACACAATATTTCAAATTACCCGAGCACAACAATGGCGGAGAATTTTAGGTGCGTGAGAGCAGACGTAGACACTAACGCGCATGCGCACTTGTCAGTACCCAGGGAGGAAAATTTACACTTTCTTCCCTGTACAGCGGGAGGAAAACCGAACTTCGGCGTCGGGAGGAGAAAAAATATAAATATTCCCGTACATAATTCCACTCTGTTCTAGAGACACAGGACTCTAGTAAATAATAACGTATTGATACATGGTAGTATTGATTTCAGTCAATCCTATCTCGGAAGTAACCTACTGCACCGAGATTGAGGAAGAGGAACAAAATAGCGATGACAACAGTGAGTAAGTCGCCATTTTTTTTCTACAGCCCGGATTTTCTCTGACCAAAGTAGTGGCTCCCCAATGTTTTCGCTCGCGTTAAACTTTTAATTGTAAAATAAGGCAATAGGTTTGATTTATTCTTTGCAAAAATAATGCTGATTCGTTTTTTTTTTTTTTGTCTATAAAAAACAGGATAGACTGTTACAAACTTGCGATCATAATATTGTGTAGAACGAATATCTCAGAAATTATGTCAGTTCGTTTATTCACGTGGAAATGTAGAATACAATACTAATTCATGAAAAGTTTTCAGTCTTCCTAAAAGGAGTCGCGTGAGGGAAAATACCGAAGGATTTATTAACGATGGTACGTACCTTATCTAGGTGTAGTGGCTGTGACGAGTCTTTGTGGACTAGTTTTAGTCTTCCATGTCTTTTGCCAATCGAATGTTTTTAGTTTTAAACTTCAGGACCTTAGTACGGTTCCTAAGAATTTCTCGGTTATCTCTAGGGTTCGCGATACGTCCAAAAGTGCTTAATCAACATTATTGAACATTTCGATCTAGTTCCAAAATCCAAGTCACTCTGAAGTCTCAGTTTCAAAACTCTGTAGCCAGGTGCGGAAGGACTAGAGCTTTTTGTGTTTCATGTCTTTAAGGGTGCTCTAAGAAATAGTCTGAGATCCCTTCATTCTATTTTTACAAATTGCACCTCCTATCGGCACAGTGTTTCAAACGAGTTTTGAAAATAACTCTCAGCCTTAGGTAGAGATTTGGCTGTGTTTGTTACGCTTGCTGATGTCCATGAGCAACGTTGACCACTCATCAACAAATGAGCTATATAATCGTTGGCCTTCCAAGGCAATAAAAGTGCATTGATTCTCAACACCCGAGTCATACACGGGGCGACATGAAGTGTGTTTTAAACCTTTGCTTTTACCGATTTTATTTCAGTCATTGAAACAAGTGTTATGCCAATAGAAGATTTTGACGTAAAGCTTGCTGATAGACAAAAACGTGATGCGAAAAATCAGACATTCACAGCTAAAGACGTAGCGGCCATAGAGGTGATCATCGATCTGATAAAGAACACTGAAGACAAACACACCACGCAACCAGACCTGGACGATGTCGCTTCGAAATATCCTGTCAATTTGAGTAATTCCATTCAAGTACACATTGGAGTTCCGGGAGCTTTTATTAGTGACAAAAAGAGGTCGTTAGAACCGAATAAAGTCAGGAAGGTCTTTTCGGCCAGAATGCTGACTCCGGTCGACGTTGTGTATCAAGTTAATTCGTTTGACACGAACGATGTGACTTCTAAAACAGTTGATGAGCATCCGAGTTTATTGCCAGGCGTTTATTTGCTAGTTGATAGTTCTTATCCAGAAGGTTTCGCTCTGAAACCAGTCGCAGCTAGCTCGGATAAAAACGTTAAACGTCCGAATGTCACGGTCGAAACTGCCACCAGCGCACCGCCCAACGCCATATCGAAGGTGACTTTGAGTAAAGATTTAATTTCCGCAATCAATAAGCAACTGATGCAGCTGTACAATAATCTAACAACAGCCACAAAAGACAAAAATGCTACAAAGCATCGTAAGAAACGAAGTATTAATTGGAAAGCAATCAAAAAGTATTTTGGATACGACCGAGTGTGCAATTGTAAATGTAAAGCCAACAAAACTATGTGCAGGGCGTGTGCGGCTAGCGACGCCGTCATAAAAGAGCTTCTGTTTGAATTTGACAACCTGGGCAGGTACATGCGCGAGCATTGCACTGAAATCCAAACGTATTTCTGGATGAATCCAAGCGGCGGGAAAAAATTGAAAGATTCCGTTCACAATATTGATAAAGACTTGCATGATTATTACAAGAGGGTCAAAGGTAAGTGCCAAGGGCGCACATGTGATGCAATGGGCATTATAGACAAGAGAGACCTGGTGAGAAGTGATACTTTGAAAAGTAAAGACCCAGGGGTGATCTTTGTTAGGAAATTAGAACAATTAGCGAGAGATGTGAATGTGGCCTGTAAAACTGCGACGTGTTACAATGAGAAGCTTATCAAGGGAAGCAAACGACTCTTCGACGCGGTCGCCAATTGTATATCTAGTAAGTCCTTCGAGAAGAGATCTGATTGTAAAAATGAAAGTTATTCCGTTGAAAATATAAGCGTTAATATAATTTGTAACGATGCTAAAACGAGTGTTGATGATTCTAATGACTTCACTTCGAATAGCCCCGATACAATAATAACAGAAAATTATAACTCAGACATTTGGAATCTAGAGAAAAGAAACGGAAAAAAACATAAAGGAATTAAAGGTTTATTTAAAACAAAACACAAATTGGGTGCATTGAACGACGAAATGACAAAACAAATTGATATTGAGAAGAGAGAAGTCAATCAAATCGATTCTCCATTAATATCGGACGCCGGTGGTAATTTCTGGAATGATTACATCAATAGGATCACTAGAGATGATAAGTCGGCTGACGAGAATTATATCCCTACTATTGGTGTTGGTATCACTGTAGTACAAGATGATATAGAGGAAAATAAAAATTACCTATCTAACGTAGATGGCACTGCAGTAAACAAAGATGAAGGCAACAATGAAAATGTTTTTTCTAGTGTTGGCAGTACAGTTATAAAAGCTAGAGCTGTTATGGCAGAAGCTGGCAACGGATTTACAGAGAGTACAAAAATACCTGAACTTTCTAGTGTGAATGACTCATTTGATGATGACCCCGAAACAGCTGACATAACAAGTAATATCAAGGAGCTATTGAAACTTTTCGATACGTTAATAAGCGTTGGAAAAGACACAGAAATATCTGAATATGCAAACGAAGTTACAACTCCATCATTTAGCACGGCTAGCTTCAAACTGAATACTATACCAATTGTAGCCCAAAAAATTACACACCCTATAACCGCTAAACAAACAATAAAGTATACAGAAAAACCGGGCACAGAAAAAAAGGAAATACATACGTTAACAAGTCAAATACCAGTCAAAGATACATCAGATATAACCGACCCCAGATCTACACTAACAACTACGTACTTTGTAGAGAAAACTGCTTCAAAAGCGCCAACGGATAATACGAAAACAAGAAAGGATTATATTAAAAACATCACCGAAACTAGTACTGAGTCCAGTGACGATACTTTGATAGTAATGAACGAAGTAAAACGTGATAAATGCAAGAATCTGTTGCTTGCGATTATAGACTTTGAGATTAACAAATTGAATCGCGAATGGATTGAGTGCGCCAACGGTGAATTATACAAACGGAGACGATGCAGTGAGGAAGATGATAAGAAAATTGGAATTGAGAACACACAGTAAGTTTTTTATTTTATTTTGGGGAGTGCTCTGAGGAATTGTTCGAGATGATACTGTCATCTCGTTTTTACCATCGCACCGCCCGCCACCGGAGTAGAGTTCATCCATACTACCTGGAGCCACTGCGGTCATCCACAGTGCGTTTCCAGAGGTATTTTTTGCCACGTACCATCCGGCTATGGAATGAGCTCCCCTCCACGGTGTTTCCCGAGCGCTATGACATGTCCTTCTTCAAACGAGGCTTGTGGAGAGTATTAAGCTGTAGGCAGCGACTTGGCTCTTCCCCCGGCATTGTTGAAGTCCATGGGCGACGGTAACCACTCACCATCAGGTGGGCTGTGTGTTCGTCTGCCTACAAGGGCAATAAAAACAAAAATACTTAGTAAAAAAACCTCCTAGCGTAATCTTCTGTTCAATCGTGACGCTAAATTTTTTTCCGTAACTATGTACCTACAGAATTATTCCGCAATCATATTATTATTATTATTATGATGTAGTATTTTTTTCGGTTTGCGAGGGCTTAGACAAATGAAAACTGCCAAACCTCAAGATTCTATTAGTTCGTTGTGTGTAAAACTTGAGATATTTTTTTAAATAGAAGCTAATTATATAACACAATCATCAAATGTCGACGTATAACATTGGTCATCGGTGACCACGAAAACTTAATAATTATAACCGGAGATTAAAAAAAACATGCCCGCTGAGTTTCTTGCCAATTCTTCTCAGGACGGAGGCTAATTCTTGTGAATTGGCGGTAATTCTTTTGACGTTCAACAAGTATGTACTTTCATTTATGTTGAATAAAACTTTTTTGATTTGATTTGATTTGATTTGAAAACATAAATATAGTTTTAATTGTATTATTGTGTTCGCGAACGTTCTCTACAATGCAGGAATAGAATCGTCGAATTAAATTAATGTATGACTGCGTATTAACTGGTAGTGTTGCAAGCCTAAATAGTTTACCAAAAGCATCATCTTAGTACCTACATTTACCTACATTTTGACTTCCACGGTTAAGTAAGGCCTCTTGTGAGTCCGCGCGGGTAGGTACCACCGCCCTGCCTATTTCTGCCGTGAAGCAATAATGCGTTTCGGTCTGAAGGGTAAGGCAGCCGTTGTAACTATACTGAGATCTTAGAACTTATATCTCGAGGTGGGTGATGCATTTACGTTGTAGATGTCTATGGGCTCTAGTAAGCACTTTACACCAGGTGGGCTGTGAGCTCGTCCACCCATCTAAGCAAAAAAAAAAAAGATCTATAACTCAAAGACATCACTTGTGATTATTATCGACGTAAATTCTTGATCAACAGCACAAGTTTGGTAAATGCGAATGCGAACAGGAATATCACGACTGAAAAAACTTCTGAAAAATCAAAGAGTACATCTCAAAACGCAAAAGTTAAAGGGATTTTCAATAAAATTGCTAACAAACTAGCGAATAAAGTTGCCCGCGGAACTAGAAAAGGTAATTAAACTTTAAAAACAATGTTTCCGTTTGGAAATGTTATATCTTTTTTTTGATTGCCCTTGTAGGCAGTCGCGCATACGGCTCACCTGATGGGGAGTGGTTACCGTCACCTATGGATTTCAGCAATTCCAGGGGCAGAGCCAAGCCGCTGACTACCGCTAAAATAACTAACACGGACAGTTCATGAAAAATCTAGAAAAGTTTTTGCATGATACCATGATAACCGGTCCAGCTTTTCATCGGGTATGAGACCCTAGTATCCGCCTTTAGCAGTACGTACTAATATCTCCTTGTTGTATCTTCCTTGAAAAGAAATAGAAGCCAGCACTATCAAAAAAATCTAATATTTACAAAAAAAAAACATGCCCGCTGAGTTTCTTGCCAGTTCTTCTCAGGACGGAGGCTAGTTCTTGTGAATTGGCGGTAGTTCTTTTGACGTTCAACAAGTATGTACTTTCATTTATGTTGAATACATTTTTTATTTATTTTATTTATCGAAGAGATCATGCTTGCATACAGTTGCTCGATCATTTTAAAGTCCTAGACACGTCCTTACGGATCCTTCATACCCGATCCTGTGGACCGAATGGTAAACAGTCGACGTCGCCTTCAACACGTCATTACGGATCCTCTCGATCCATTAACGGTGCTTTTAGCTACCTCAAGCAAAGTAAGAGTAATAATTTTTATTTGTTCAGGAGACAGCTGATTCAGATCACATACAGAAAGTGAAATCAAGAAGAATTCAATAAACATAATTGATTATTAAGCTCGGTAGCTTAATGAAATATCTCCTAATAGTTTTAAAATAATATTTATTAATGCCGGCTGTGTTTTGATATTCTGTGTACTCCCATTTAACATAACTAAAGCTGATATTTATTTGGTAATTTTAATGTTGATCTAAAATGCTCCTAGGTTGTCTGTGTGTTTGTTTTTAGATGTAGATGTAATGTTTAAGAGGTGCGTTTTATTTTGTAAGTGTTATATTTAATTTTATTGTCGATTACGTGTTTGCGAATGAAATTGTTTTCATATTTGACATAAGTTTTAATAAATGTAGTTGTATTTTAAAAAGTATTATTTTATTTAGTTGTATTTATGTTTTTCGCGTATTTCAAATTGGCACGGGTAGGTACGACCGCCATGTTTATTTTTACCGCGAAACAGTTGGCGTTCCGGATTGCAGAGTGTGACATGACAGTTAGCTTTATCATAATTCGTAATACGAACACTTGATTAGATGTTTATAAAAATGAACTAAACGGCGTTGGTAATTTTAATTACATTCGTAATGAAGTAATCAAATGAGCACTTGACTACATCTTTATAAAACGAACTAAATGGCGTCGGAAATCTATATATTAATACGTGAAGCAAAAACTTTGTATCCCTTTTTAAGAGGATGAAATTTTCCACACTTATAGAGAATATAGAGAAGAAGTGCACAATGCTAATATTTTTTTTAATTAATGGATAAAAGATACATTAAATCAATAGTTAAACGTTACACACACTACATACCATGTATTTGACGCACACACGCATGCTTATTGTCAAACTTTTGTTCTTGACGTCTGTTGTCAAATTGAGAATAGATTAAAAAAATGTTTGTCTTTGTTAATATTTTTTATAGTGTAGTCTTGGCGAAATTTGTGATTATAGAAATATAAAATACAATCATAATAGTGTATAAACTTACAATTACAATTAATTAGGTGGTAGGACCTCTTGTGAGTCCGCGCGGGTAGGTACTACCACCCTGCCTATTTCTGCCGTGAAGCAGTAATGCGTTTCGGTTTGAAGGATGGGACCGCCGTTGTAACTATACTTGAGACCTTAGAACTTATATCTCAAGGTGGGTGGCGCATTTATGTCGTAGATGTCTATGGGCTCCAGTAACCATTTAACAACAGGTGGGCTGTGAGATCATCCACCCATCTCTTATCGGATCCCCTGGACTCATTCTCGTTGCTTTTAGGCCTCTCAAGCACCGGTCACCGTCCTTTATTCCGGAATTTATGAAATAAAACGAAAAATTCTTGCAAATTGTTTACATTTCAAGACACATTCCTTTTATCAATGAATATAATCGAACATACAAACATTATTGATATAGTTTAAATACAGTTATCAAAAGTTGTTCTTTACAATTTACATGTAAACACACTTAACCGTTCGCATATGAACAGTTTA
The DNA here is from genome assembly GCF_030267445.1 of Bombyx mandarina. Classification (NCBI taxonomy): domain Eukaryota; kingdom Metazoa; phylum Arthropoda; class Insecta; order Lepidoptera; family Bombycidae; genus Bombyx; species Bombyx mandarina. The sequence continues at coordinate 529,339 of NC_143209.1, read as the reverse complement.
CAGAACACAACGCATTTCGTTCAGTATATATATATTTAAAAAATTGCACCGAATCATATAAAATAATCAAGCTGTAGAATTGGTAGGTTTTATTTCTTAAAAGACATGATACAATGAAATATGTTTTAAATATAAAAAAAAAACTATTAAAATTATTAGAGGCCTTAAAAATTATTTACAATTAAAATGGCTACAGTTTGTTACAGCATCAAACACGATCGAGAGAGAGACTAAATAAGTAAATACACATTAATTGTGTCTAAATCGAATTATAAAAATAATAACAAAGTGAACACATAATATATATTATTATTATGTACCTTGAATACTTTGAAAAATCGTGCATTGATCTCCGAGCAAGTTTTCATAATGATTGGCAACTGTATCGCAATGTGTAAACAATATGTGACGTCGCAGTGTAGCAATAGATAACTCTAAATCAGGGCTGTCCAAACTACATACTTTTGCGCGGGCTAATTAAATTTACTACCAAAGTTGAAGGGCCGCAGAAAAAAAAACAGTTTTAATTTTTTTTTAAGGCATTTTATGACCTGGTAACTAAGACCTTTAAGTCAGTGTTATTATGAAAAATGATAATATGGAGTGAAATGAAATGAAAATGATTAATTTGAGACATTAATCAACTGGGATGAAATGCAATGAGATGAGCTGATATGAGATGAAATATAATCTCAGTAATATTGTGGTCATTTACTGAGATTTTTCAGTGGGCTTTATGGAGTATTCGAGAAGTTACGTCCAGCGGCTTTGTTTCATTTTCCCACATTTGTGCACTTTCACAGAAACTAGACAGTTAATAAACCACCGTTATTACACATTTAATTCAGAAGAAACACTAAATATACAAAATAAAACAATACACCCAACTACATTCCTCGCGTTCCCGCCAAAAAGTCACCAATCAGTTTTCAAGTAAAAAAATAATAATTGGGTAATAAATACTTTCCAGAAATTCCTCCATAGTAAGAGATGATAGCTTCACTTTCAAATGATGTCACGGGAATGAAAAATTACAAGAAAGAAGATAAATTATACCAAATATTGATTTTATTATTTTTTGACAAAGAATTCTACTATCCAAACTTATATTTATATCCAAAACTATTTTCTGATTAAAACATGCTCTTAAAGATCATTAAAATATTAGTGGATGACGATTGAATTATACAACTAAAGTTTAAATGTAAGTACAATGAAAAGTCTTATCGGTTTAAAATAATAATTTGAAAATGATTAGGGAATGTGTGTTTACCTGTGTGCTCAGTGCGAGTTTTTTGACGTTCTCGATAGCGTAAAAGTTAACTCAAATTCGTATGGAGTCGGAACAGCGCCCCTAGCGGCAAACGTAGCCAAACTTTCCAACTCCATACAAATTTGAGTTAACTTTTACACTATTGAGAATATTAAAACAACTCGGACTAAGCCCAGGGAGCCCGCAGATGTAGACCACATGCCACTGCGCCTCACAAGATTGAAGTCTAAGTCTAAAGATGTTCAGGACAGAAATAGACAGGACTCTTGTACCAAAGAGTCCGAGTTCTTGATACATTCAACCGCCATTAATATTTATGGGGAATTAGTAATTAGGGAAGAAGAATTTGTTACAATGTACGAAAGGAATTTAGTGTTAGTAACCATTGCAAACTGAGCATTCACCAGAATAATGAACAAAATATACCCTTCAATAGAAATCAGCCCTAAATTATACAGCACTAGCGACCCGCCCTCGCTTCGCTTCAGAAACTGTAATTTATTATTGATTTCTCCACTATTTAATGGATGTTATTATACATATAAACCTTCCTCTTCAATCACTCTATCTATTAAAAGAACCGAATCAAAATCTGTTGCGTAGTTTTAAAGATTTAAGCATACATAGGGACAGAGAAAGCGACTTTGTTTTATACTATGTAGTGATACAGCACATTTTTGTTAAAATTTCTCTTCTCTTCTTCATCCCATGTCTACCCAATGCCGAGTGTAATAAATTTAGTCTAGCAAGTTTACATTTTATTTGGAATCTTTCAGTTTATTTATATTACAAATAATCATATTATGCAAAATCAATTTTACATTACCTGCACTGCAAGACATGCAGTACAACAATGTGCTCAGAATCACACATAACTCAACCAAGTGAACGGATCTTCATATATTCACCACAGATTACGGTCCGTATTACTCCAAACAACCAGTTTTCTTCTTTTGAAACATCAGTTGCTTCTGCACCACTAATGAAACTCAAAACCTTTGCATTAATTCGACATAAATGATCTAGTTATTACAACTAAAGGCCTAGTTAACACTGAGTTCCAAACAGTAGCAAGTAAAACTTGCGATTACTTTCCAAAAGCACTTTAATCACCTTTCGAGTGGCAAACCTTTTTACACTTTTTTTATTGCCCTTGTAGGCAGACGGGCATACGGCCCACCTGATGGTGAGTGGTTACCGTCGCCCATGGACTTCAGCAATGCCAGGGGCAGAGCCAAGCCGCTGCCTACACTAGTACATTACTACCGGACGTTCTCATCTTCACGGGTTCCAGTAACTGTTGTTGTGTAAATCACTTTTAATACGACTGTCTCACAACCAGCACAGCACGGAGCCCCACACCATACATCACTCTTCCTCTGGCGGGTCATTCACTTCTCCCCCTTCTTCTTCTCTCCTCGCTACCGGCACTAATTCTATGACAGGATCCGCTGTAGCTTCAGCGAGGTTTGTGACGGATTTCGACTTGAAGCACTGAAAGTCTACATGGCGGCTCTTTGCTTCCTCCTTCTCCCAAGACATGTGGATGAACGGCCTCTGGACATAATTGTAGATGACTTCAGCCCTGCCGCCGGGACGTTTGCGAACTTTCTCCTTGTAAGTTGGGTACCCTTCGACGCCAAGCCTTATCTTCTTCAGTCCTCTCTCCTTCATTACTTGTTTTGCTACGTCCCTGTAACATTTATTATATTAATACGCTTTTATTAGCTTCAGACGTATGTATGTTTGTAAAGAATCTTTGAACATGATTTCGACGCCCTTCAAAACGTCGGATTAACTCGAAATTTGGTATACTTATTAAGGACCGATGACAACTAAATATTTAAAAAAAATTGAAATATAAAAAAAAATTGAGAAAATTTAAATTCAACTAAAAAAGGAAAAATAAATAATAGTTTTATTGTTTTATTGTAAAAAAGCGTGGGGTGCTTTTCAGGATATTATCAAAATAACCCTTCTACTTATATCTGTTTATAACATATTTATAACTACTGATACCATGCACCCCATGCTTTTTTTTGCAATAAAATCATTTTTTCTTACACTATTTTTAATTCAAATTTATTAAAATTTATTTTCTATTTTTTAGTTGGATTTTCTATAAAAGCGTATTTTGTTAGTTTTTTTTAAACTATTATTTATTTTTAATTAAAATGTCTTTTATTGTTTAGTCTCGCTTAACCATAGTGAATTTACAACTGTAAATTGATTGGATTGTAAAAAGGAAAATGATCAAATAATATTTCTTTTTATTGCCTTTTTAGGCAGACGAGCATACAACCCACCTGATAATGAGTGCTAACTGTCGCCCATGGACTTCAGCAATGCCAGGGTAAAGTACCTACCGTAAGATTAAAATCCTAAAATTATATACTAGGAATAGAAGGAGGAAGCACCAACAACGTCTTGAGGGTACTAGCTGAAAGACTTGATGGCCCAACCCTGAGTAGATTCATCAAGATGCATGTTCTACATGCTGCTTGATGGGGCTGCCAGGGACGGAATTGATTGATTTATTTAAATACTAACATAGTTCTTAAGTTATTTGTAATATTAACACAATATGAGACTGCTGTCTTGAAATAAAAGTTTTTTATTTTATTTTTTTATTATTATAGTAAAGACCCCTGACCTAGGCTGATTAAATTTCTCACCGATTCTCAATATACTTGAAGAACCTATACAACGGTGTGGACAGCACAGTCTGACTGTATTCGTCTCCCATCTGAGGAGGATATTCCTCGTCCCAGTCCACAGCATCATCATCGAGCAACACCACCACGTGACACTCGCGGTCTCCTCGGCGCGCAGACTCCACCATCAGCGGGAGTACGAGACGCTCCAAGAACGATTCAAACTGACGGCGGGCACCTTCATTGGATAGCTCATGTAATAAGCCACGGAGGTTCTGAAAAAAATTTTTTTTTTATTGCTTAAATTGTGGACCAACTCACATGTTGGTAAGTGGTTACTGGAGCCCATAGACATCTACAACGTAAATGCGCCACACACCTTGAGATATAAGTTCTAAGGTCTCAAGTATAGTTACGACGGCTGCCCCACCCTTCAAATCTAAACGCATTACTGCTTCACGACAGAAATAGGCGGGGCGGTGGTACCTACCCGTGCGGACTCACAAGAGGTCCTACCACCAGTACAAAATTATTATTTACAAAATAGTTGACATTGTTATTGTTTTCTCTACCACATCTAACAAAATAATTGGTTCATATACTCGCACTATATGTAAACATACAAACTAGTTGAATATCTGAGTCGACTAGTATCAAAGCCGGCAATGTGACTTTTGGACAATTACTGGTAAATCAGAAAAACGAATTATTGACTTTGTATTCCATTGGCAGTCACAAAACTCCTCTGAACGACATCTTAGATAAATAACAGGTTAAGTATTAACCTTTATTTAATGCAGGTTTTGAACCGTATTCTTTGAAGAAGACAATTATATTCAAATCAATCTGTATTGACATATCAATAACATTTTTTTGTCCAAATGCACAGATTGCCACCTTTGATAATAGACGACTCATCTGCTTTATCACCAGGTCAATAAGGCAAAAAAAAACCTTTTTTTTTATCCTGATAGTCTAGAGAGACCGTATCAGCGTCACCGAGCTAGTAGGTGCGCTCACGGGGCTCAAACCTGACGATGTTGCTAACACTAACCCTAGTAAGAGCAGTGCTTCGCAGAATCTACCACCGGATCGGAAACGCGACCCACTGACAAGGTCCGGCGAGAAACTCAGTGGGCTGTGTCTGTGGGTTAATTTACTCGCCGAGCCCTTCGTCGCAAGCGACGGATTCAAAGAACGATGACCGGTGCTTGGGGTACCTAAAAGCACCGTTAGTGGATCGGGAGGATCCGACATGACGTGAGAAAGACATGTTCACTCTGTAACAACATTATTATTTTTTACTATTTTCACTCAAATGCCAATAATACGTAATCCAAACTATCCTCCTCCTTTGTTTCAAATGATAGACCGTTCCAATACTTAATTAAAAGGGCTTTGACAGTTTAATAATGTCGATTTCTTTCCATTACATTTTTTTTTGCTTCCATGGTTATTTCCAAAGATTACAGAAGTTAAAACATAACCTCAAATATGTCTGCATATATCCACCGTAAAAAGTAAAATACTGATACAGAAAATCGAGTTGCACATAAGAAGATATACTATTATGTACCTAATAAAAAGTGGAATAAAAAGCATTTGAATAAGACATTTCTAACGTATTCTTGTATATTGGTTTATAATCATTACATGTGTGAAATTGCTTGTTTTTTATTGCTTGGGTGGAGACTGTTTCATCATTAAACCAACGTTTATCATCGCGCCACTTTCCAATCTCGCTGCAGATTTTATTGTCATTTCGAGAGTTGTTCTAATAGGTAACTTAAGCCAAGGTAGTACAGGCCTTTTTGAATTTAAAAGAGTCTTTCGTCTCATATCTCGAGGTAGTATTCCCTTTTTTTGTGCTGAGTTGGGTGGACGAGCTCACGGCCCACCTGGTCTTACTTAAGTGGTTACCCGAACCCATAGATATCTACAACGTAAATGTCACCACCTACCTTGAGACAAAAGTTCTAAGGTCTCAAGTATAATTACAACGGCTGCCCCACCCTTCAAACCGAAACGCATTACTGCTTCACGGCAGAAATAGGCAGGGTGGTGGTACCCACCCACCATTAATTACGCAAATTATAATTTCGCGGTTTTCATTTTTATTACATGATATTATTCCTTCACCGTGGAAGGCAGTCGTGAACATTTGTTGACAGTTGTAACAGTGTGATGGCTACCCCACCCTTCAAACTGAAATGCATTACTGCTTCACTGCAAATATAAGTAGGTTGGCGTTACCTACTCGTGTGGACTCACAAGATGTCGTAACAAACAAGTTTTTGTAGATAATCTAGTTTTAATTATATTTACGACTCGCTAAAACTAAAGTTACAACACCGTACAACATCAATCTCACCTGGCATCTCACTGTGTTAGCATCGAAAGGCACCAACAAATAATCACAGGCCTCTCGCAGCTCTTGCACGGATACTGTGGGGGGACAGCGAATTGTACCTCCTCGGTAATATTCCAGTATAGCTCTGAATACGGTCGCGGAGATACCTTCAGCTACTTCATATTCGCCTCTTTCATTTGGATGTGTAAATTCTATCCCTGAAAATTGTCATTTCTTTTTCTAAACTGTTTATTAAATCTCCCTTGCCAATTCCATCTATATCTCATATTTCAATGTATAAAATAAAATGCGAATCATCTAATACATATCACGTTATAATTTACATGTTACAATTCCAATTGTCATACTTTAGCTATTTTGTTAACTCTGTTTTTTTTTATTGCTTAGATAGGCGGATGAGCTCAAAGCCCCCTAGTAATAAGTGCTTACTGGAGCCCAACAGCTTGCCCCACCCTTCAAACCAAAACGCATTACTGCTTTACGACAGAAGTAGCCAGGGTGGTGGTACCTACCTGTACAGACTCACTAGAGGTCCTACCACCAGTAATTATACTAATTATACTTTTTAGGATTTGTTTTTATTACACTATGTTATTACTTTAGCGTGGAAGTCAATCGTCAACATTTGTTAAGTATGTATTTCATTCGGAAAATTGTGGTTTCAGTTAAGCTACCAGATAACTGTTGAGCCCAAAAAAGCTTACTGACCAATGGCCGATAAATCAGTTTTCAACTATTTGCATAAACTATCAACTGTCTTCATCCTTTTGTGGATTAGCTGTATACTAACCTCTCTGTCATTATTAATTATAAAGCAATGTACATGTGTCTAAGTTCCTTACTGAGTGACTGAATATAAGCTGTTTATTATCTGTCTATTGTTCCCTACCTTGCAGTAATAAAGTAGATGAAGAGTTATCAGTCTGACCTACTCAGGAAGTTATGAAAATATCATACAAAAAAGAGGGCACAATTGAACATTAACAAAGGTGTCCTTTCTATCAGTCTGTCAGTGTTAGGAAGTAGATTGAAAAATGTTTTTTTTTTTTTTTTAATGGCAATCTGCCGATCCTTTCTGCAATTTCTGCCAGTGTCGTGTTATGGCTACACATGGAACATTGTCGAGCTATTTAAACACACTTTATATTATGAAAAGTATCCAATTTTGGCAATAATAATGGTGCCTGGGACTAACACTTGAAAAATGTTATTGAGACAGCAATTTTCTGTTAACTGGGCAGTGACATTTGTGACTTTATGTCATGCTGTAACTACTTAATTAACAAATAGGCAGTAAATCAAAATAGTATTCATTTTCAATTACAGTGTAACTATTAGTATTTTGTAACATTAATTGTTGATCCCATCAACAATAAAAAGGTTTCAAAACTAGCTTTTGATTTTACTTGAAAAAGGCTAGCATAAAATAAGAATGCATTTCACTTCGTTTCTTAATTTTCAGGTATAATCAAAGAAGTTTCTGAGAAACTGTATGAATGCATTTTGTAGTCTAGTTGTATATTAATTATTACTTAATTTCACCAATCAATCGTTTAGAAAGTCAAACTCACCAGAACTAAACATTCTCCCAAGCATTGTGTTGGGATGCGCCGTGAACTGAGAAGGATCGACGACAAACCTCGTATTGTCCACGACCAACGTGATTCGGTCATCTCCGAGTTGGTGCTTCGGAGCGTTTTTCGGAGGTTCTTGAGCTGAAGAGGTCGATGGCATCGGGTTACTAGACGAACACGCCCCGGACTGCATTGTAGGAGCGCGGGGCCTGTTCGATACTCCAGATCGCTTTGAGAGACGTCTCCGACGCTCCTCCGCGTCTCTGTTGTACTCTTCCGAGCCACTGCTGCTATCAGGATAGAAAAACGACCTGCGATCACTCATTGCCTCACCATGTGCCTGAGAGTCAGACATACGCGCGTGCTCGTCTCCGCGAGCTTTTACATCACGGTCCACACTCCGGTGCCTCCGAGGCGGAGATTTATACAAGCCTTTCTTTGAAGATTTCGTTTTGGATAATTGTTTTTCACAATAGAAACTGCACGTCGACACCTTTGTTTGACTGCTGATCATAGATTATATACAAAATAACATTACCTGTCAAGTGTCCATCACTTGAAAAGCTTTGTTTTTATTAAAAGTTACATTTTACTGCATTATCATTCTTTAACTTAAATCTAATACTACACAAATTTTCAGATAATAAATTAAAATGTGTGCCATATTAGTGCAATAGAAGAAATCATAATATGTAACTTTAATTATAAATTGTACCTGCTACAATATCTACTGAATTAAATTATCCTTTGCTATATTATAATTTTCTTTACTCTGACGATTGATCTTAAGCTTTTTGATTTATACAACTACCGTAAATCTCCAAATACTTTTATTATTATTAAAATTTTAAACACCGCTTTTCGTCATGGATGGACAGATGCTTGTTGCTACCAATCATTGATCTGTGGTCACACGGCTGACTGACGGATGTTGGCTGTTGACCGTTCCGTTGTCAAACACGAAAATTGGTTAATTTTGTAAATTGTTTTTACTAAAAATAGTTGTAAATACATCCCACCAAATAAATCTGTGATTTAAATTTATAAGTGAACGTTATAGTAACTAAGATAAGAAGAAAAATAGTGTGACTTAAGATATAGTAAGAGAGTCGTAACAAGTGTACAAAACCAGGGCGGGTCGGGTTTTTGCTTTATAATTCGTTAGAATGGAGAGTAACGAGGAATATCACGACCCGGATTACCCGGAAGTTCCTGTTAGTGTCAAGGAGGAACCTCCGTGTGTCGCTCAGGAAGAGAAAGTTGAAAAAATCAAATCTATAATACGGCGCGAATTTCAGAATGAGCTGGAGGCAAGACAAAGCGAAGTGGTGTTAATTGATCAAAGGTAAAACGTTTATCAATCATTCTACTCTAACATTAAGCTTTCAATTTAGTTCGAAACTTAAAATATATCGGAAACGACGTTATGAAAACACCATGTGGTGTATCAAAACAAAACTGGTAATTTTGAAGGTTATAGAATTGTTTTTACAAACATATACGATTTGGATGTCTCGTGTCATTGTCAAGGACTACAATGATGACAATAACATTTTCTTCCTAGGCGTGTAATTGTTTAAAATTTATAATAAAAGATGTTCCTGTATTTGAAATGGGGTCCTCACTCTCCCATCCTCGAAAACAAACGGCTATATCTTAGGCTGTGTGTAAAATAGCATTCAAATCATATGTTCCCAACTATCATCACAATCTGTTCAGTAGGTTTTTTGAGGTGTACATACACAAATGCACAAACATAAATCAGTGATTTATGAGGAGGTATATTTAAATAAAGTAACAAAAGCTCTTACCTCATTACTCATTGTAAGCTGATTGTGCCATGTCTGCCAGCTTATCTGAAGTTACAACAACAACTATACAGCTTTGATCATATCATACCGTACTTTAAAAAAAAATGAATAACATAAATTTTAGTATTACATATTTGTCAATATCCATTTCTACTGTGTATTAAATGTGTGTGTGTGTGTGGTAAAATCGGATAGACCATATTCTAATGGAAAAAAATTACTCTTTTTTTGTGAGGTTCTCTGTCCATCTGTACTAGTCATTAAATTACATAAATTTCATAATACTTCACGTAATACATCTAAACCAAAAATCAAAACAGAAGGAAGCATTAAAATTTCTGGACTGTTGTTTTATTCTCTACATTACTGTTGAAACTATATATGTCATTGTTAATATTTTGTCACTTTTGAAATATAATCTTAGTGAAGAAAGTTTGGTTGAAACTACTTTTAAAGTTAAATTTCACAACTATTGTTAAGATTTATACTTTAATCGTCTGTAATCACTAAAAACGTAGTTGAATTATTTAAAATAATAAATGTAAGATTGAACTGTAAATATATTTTAATTATGTCTACAATTCGCAAAAACTAGAGAAAATATATAGAGAATAGAGTCGTCGTGGCCTTAAGGATAAAACGTCCGATGCATTCTTATGTAGCGATGCACCGGTGTTCGAATCCCACAGGCGGGTACCAATTTTTCTAATGAAATACGTACTCAACAAATGTTCACGATTGTCTTCCACGGTGAAGGAATCGTGTAATAAAAATCAAACCCGCAAAATTATAATTTGGGTAATCACTGGTGGTAGGACCTCTTGGGAGTCCGCACGGTTAGGTACCACCAGCCCTCCTATTTCCGCCGTGAAGCAGTAATGCGTTTCGGTTCGAAGGGTGGGGTAGCCGTTGTAACTATACTGAGACCTTAGAACTTATATCCCAAGATGGGTGGCGCATTTACGTTGTAGATGTCTATGGGCTCCAGTAACCACTTAACATCAGGTGGGCTGTGAGCGTCCATCCATCTAAGCAATAAAAAAAAAAAGCATTATAGTTTTCATAAATGTCCAAAATGTGCAGTTAATTATTATTAAAATATACAAATACAGTTATATATACAGGTACTAATCTATAACAGTGTTAATGCACTGTTGATCATACTGCGTTATCACTTTTGAACTTATTCACAGAAGTCTGACCTGTGTTGTTGTGTTCCGAACTTAATTACTATAGTACATTAGGTACTTTGATAAGGCTGTGCCCCTGGCATTGCTGACTTCCACAAATGATCGTGATCACTCACTATCATGTGGGCCACATGCTGTCTGCAATAAAGACAATAAAATATTTCTTTATTTGGGAAACAAACAGTACAAGACAGACATATAATATTTAAAAAAAACAAAATGTGTGCAATTCACACGTGGTAGAAGTGAAACCTTCCAAAATTAAAATACAATTATCCTAAACGTCTTAAGTGTATGTAAAATTTTGTCATTAGTAAATAATTGTAAGGTAGTGCCCTCTGTGAATTGACATTTTAATCCTAATTCACTACAAGAGCTTTCATACACACGTTAGTATTAAAAAATCTCACAGATGGCGCTGTATTAAATAGTATGTATATTTCTGTCTCATTCTTTGCTGGCTTCATCCTACACATTTTTGTATTTGTGTCTCTTACCTGTCGTTTTTTCCGTTGCATCCGGTTTGAAATCACAACGATTCTAAAGAAGTTTTCACTTCAAAAATAGCTAAAACAATAACCAAATACGTTTCCACAATCAAAATCACATATAAGTAGAAAGTGAACAGAGAAGATAAATTTAGAAATTTAAGTAAAAAAACAAAAGCAACACAATACGCACATATTATTTTGAACATCAACTTACACTATGAAAATATAGTAATCATCACATTGTTGCTTAATTGTAATCGCCATCCATCCAAGAATGACAGATTACACAAAATGACATCCCAGGGTACTAGTAACTTCTGAGCTTCAGGAGAGCCATCAACTAGCCGTCTGCCCATCTATAAAAATCTGTGAAAACTGGTTTCATCCCATGAGTATATCTGGTATGTTTGGAATTATTAATATTCCAAATAAATAGGAACTAAAGTTATTGGTAATTAGTTGTGCTATATTGTGAAAAGCAGATGTTAATTGTTACATTCCTCGGCTAAAGAGATCCCTGTAATTACCAGGGAAGAGGCCCAGAGGTACAAATCGAGATATTTTGCATCCATGATGTAAACTAAAAAGAAAAATAATATTGATTAAAAAAGAGAAATTTGAAATACCCTTTTTTACATCACTGACATTTGAACCCCATAATATGTGTATGTGTACTTTTATTATTAAATAGTATGTTATGCTAATCATGATCTGTTTTTGTTTTATAATTGCACTAATGTACTTATTTTCCATTTAAATTCTGTAATAGATACTGATAATCAAAAACTGTGTTGACTTAATCTTTGTGTTTGCCTGATAAAATACAACGGAGTCTTGTGTTTCTACTGTTGTATCCTATGATTATTGTATCTTAATACCGGTAACAATGTTCTATACTAATATTATAAAGAGGAAAGATTTGTTTGTTTCGAATAGGCTCCGAAACTACTGGACCGATTTGAAAAATTCTTTTTCCATTAGAAGCCGACATTGTCCCTGATGAACATAGGCTACTTTTTAAAAAAAAAAAAAAAATTATTTTTTTGGTTTCATGTGTGTTTTAATGTTTCCGAAGCGAAGCGAGGGCGGGTCGTTAGTAATTAATAAGTTTGTTGGGATAAGACTCCCCACCCAGGTAAAGAACGTAATAATCTTGGAGAATTAGATAACACGGTATGATAGATAGAACTGTTTTGCTTTGCTTGAATCCTGGATTCCTAGGTGCTTGTGGTCTCCCACTCCATACGTCGGTATGGGGAATGTCGAGGAAGACCAAAAATGTCCAAGTTACTTTTCACGCGATTTGAGAATGAGGCATCAGGTGACGGAAGATAGCGCTTCTCGACCCTCGCTAATTTTGACTTAGAGGTGTACACCACGGGTATGAGATTGCGGCGTCCATTGATGGTCGTGGCCCCGACTACCACCGAATCGTAAATGATGTACTGCTAATTTTTTTTCGTTGCTCCTGAAACATACGTGAATATTGTAGTTTTTTTTTTATTTTTTTTTATTGCTTAGCTGTGTGGACGAGCTCACAGCCCACCTGATGTTAAGTGGTTACTGGAGCCCATAGACATCTACAACGTAAATGCGCCACACACCTTGAGATATAGTTCTAAGGTCTCAGTATAGTCACAACGGCTGCCCCACCCTTCTAACCGAAACGCATTACTGCTTCACGGCAGAAATAGGCGGGGCGGTGGTACCTACCCGTGCGGACTCACAAGAGGTCCTACCACCAGTAATTACGCAAATTATAATTTTGCGGGTTTCATTTTTATTACACGATGTTATTCCTTCACCGTGGAAGTCAATCGTGAACATTTGTTGAGTACGTATTTCATTAGAAAAATTGGTACCCGCCTGTGGGATTCGAACACCGGTGCATCGCTTCAACACGAATGCACCGGACGTCTTATCCGTTAGGCCACGACGACCACAAAGTTTCATGATAGGTTCCTAAACTTCGTTCAATCGTGGGTAAATAATTCACGGTTGATAATATCATTTTAGTTTCATATTATTACTCATTCTATCGACAACCTCGATTTATGACTGCAATTTGAGAATTAGAATGATTTGAGAGCCACTGTTCTAAAAATATGAAGTCTCAAATATTGGACTAAAATAAAATGCGTATATGAGGAAACAGTAGGATCCGGTGCGTCTGTATATTGACGAAAAGTAATAAAAATAGAAAGGTGTTAAATTAAGAAGATTAATAGAACAGAAACCTATGGTTTGTTTATTTCTTGTTCTGTCTGTCTGTTTGTTTGTTCGCACACATCTCCGGTGCTAGAAGACGGACTTCAAGTTGTTGATAGACAGGGATTTATCTGGAGTAGAATATAGGCTTGTTTGATTAATACCGGATGTTGCAGTTAATGATCTTTGCAATTGACAATAATTTTGGTTTTATATACACATATACATATAAATAAAATTAGAGTGTCGTTTGTAGTATTAAAATAACCGCTTTTTACTACGTACATACACCAAAATAACATTTTTTACAATTTTTGTCTGTCTGTTTGTTCCGGCTAATCTCTGGAACGGCTGGACCATCCAGCTGATGATATAAGAAGTAACTTAAGCTACTTTTTTTAGACTAGCTTCGCCCCGCGGCGTTACCCGCAGTTATTGTCGTACCGCGCGCAACATGGCGGGACTCGCCTATCAATAATATAATTTAATGTTTCCGAAGCGAAGCGAAGGCGGGTCGCTAGTAGCAAATACTTTACTGGTGGTAGGACCTCTTGTGAGTCCGCGCGGGTAGGTACCACCACTCTGCCTATTTCTGCCGTGAAGCAGTAATGCGTTTCGGTTAGAAGGGTGGGGCAGCCGTTGTAACTATACTTGAGACCTTAGAACTTATATCTCAAGGTGGGTGGCGCATTTACGTTGTGGATGTCTATGGGCTCCAGTAACCATTTAACAACAGGTGGGCTGTGAGATCATCCACCCATCTCTTATCGGATCCCCTGGACTCATTCTCGTTGCTTTTAGGCCTCTCAAGCACCGGTCACCGTCCTTTATTCCGGAATTTATGAAATAAAACGAAAAATTCTTGCAAATTGTTTACATTTCAGTAACCACTTAACACCAGGTGGTCTGTGAGCTCGTTCACGCACCTAAGAAATAAAAAATATAAAAAAAAAATTATACGAAAGTAATTCTAGTTACTTTATCACACCCGAATTGTTGAACCGATTCTGATAAAATTCGGTTGGTTCAATCAGTTAAATCCGAAGAATGTAGGATAACATTGAGACCACTGCTGAGAAGAGTCTCTTCCCAGGTGATATAGCATAGTCTACGCGGCCCGAAAGCTATCAGTGATAATTTTTCACATTCAGGATGTCATCGTCACGTCGTCTCCTCCACCGCCTTCGATACGCTCTGGTGAGCAACTACTACAATGATCTCAAACTCAAATTATCGAATGCGCAGGTGGAAGATGAGATCGCTGCAATCAAAGACCCCAAGTCGAAAGCCGAGGTGAGTTGGAATCCCCGAGTTCGCTGATATTTTTTCTTTATAGCTTAGATGGGTGGACGAGCTCACAACCCTAATTTTTACGTCTTGAAGTCGTCGTGGCCTAAGACGTCCGGTGCATTCGTATCTAGCGATGCAACGGCGTTCGAATCCCGCAAGCGGGTACAGATTTTTGTAATGAAATACGTACTTAACAAATGTTCACGATTTTCATTCCACGGTGAAGGCATAACATCGTGTAATAAAAATCAAACCCGCAAAATTATAATTTGCGTAATTACTGGTGGTAGAATCTCTCGTAAGTCCGCGCGGGTAGGTACCACCGCCCGGCCTATTTCTGCCGTGAAGCAGCAATGCGTTTCGGCTTGAAGGGTTATATTCGGTTAGCCGTTGTAACTATATTTAGAACTTATATCTCAAGGTGGGTGGCGCATTTACGTTTTAAATGCCTATGGACTCCAGTGACCACTTAATACCAAGTGGGCTGTGAGCTCGTCCACTCATCTAAGCAAAAAAAAATTAACGCGGTATGAACCCGTTGAATAAATGCCGTCCGTTATGCAAAAAGCCACAAAAGCTTATAACAGTTCGCACGTGTACTTATTTAGATATCAACATTGTTACGCGAGGGGCAACGTAACATCCATCCGTCGGTCAAGAAGCTGCTCGGCAAGAAGGAGGTGGACATTTCCGAGATATTCAAAAGCAGAGCTCCGAGGAATAAATCTAAGAAAGATTATTCGGTGAGTTTATCTTCTTCTTTTCCTTTGGGGAGGGGGGGGAGGGTACAGCATGTCCTCAGTTTCCATTCACTTCTATCATACGTCATCTCTGCCCTCACATTCATCTCTCGCTTCTCCGCTTTCACAAAGTAATTAGTCTTTTTTTTCGATGAATTCATATGGTATATGATTTTGGTGTCGATTGTCCGACCTTGACTTAACAGCCTTAAACTCTAAACAAAATTAGAGGGGACCCTGAGGATTTGGCTCGATAAATCGGGATAGGAATATATGAAGGTTTCATGCGTTTATGGTTCTTCGAGCCCATAGCCTCCTTGAGAAATGAGGTTGAATGCTCATTTCGTCTTTTCACATTAAAAGTGTACAATTTCCAAAAATATTCGAAATTGAGTTAATATGAGGAATCATTTGGTATCTCCAGTATTTTTCTCATAAATACTGTCAAAAGAGCGTAGTTTAGTTTTAGTTTTTTTTTTTGTTTACCTATATTTTGACTACTATTAACAAAATTAATACACCATTTTATCTTACTTTAAAAGACAGATAATGTAACTGGTAAAAACTAAAAAAATAAATGTTGCAAAGATGATTAATATTAAAAATATGATATGTTAAACCTTTAAAACACTCTCCTGTAAAATTTTGTAGGGTTTGAGATTATACAGTTTTAATGCGAGAAGACGATTTGTATTATACGACGGTTGGCCCACCCTGCGAATTGAAATTGACTATTGCTTCGCGGTACAGATAGATGTAATGGTCGTGCCTACCCGTGCGGGCCCATAATGCGCCCTACCACCAGTAGGTAAATACGGTCACAGTCCTCTGGTCTCATGATCATCCTTCCCTTAGGCCAGCGGTCGGGGAACCGGGGTAAATTACCCCAAATGGGGTAAAATTTTGGGGGGTAAAAATGAAACTTTTGTGAGTAAAAAGTATATATTGAAGTGAAACTTCTTCAGAATCGTTAAATGTTTAGTTATTGTTTTCTTTTCAAAATTATCACGGGGGCTATAATATGAAAGATACTAAAAAGAAGCGATTTAATTTTTTTTTTGTTCTTCGCCATGGTGTAATATCAACTTACACAAAAATATTTGGGGTAATAATTAAGAAAGTTCCCCGACCGCTGCCTTAGGCCTGTTCCCGACACCACTTAACCGAGCTTTAAGCAGTAACACAATCCCGATGCCATCCGCAGGCCATGCTGCAGAAACGTAACTACACCATCTCGGCGGACTCCACGAAGACCCTCCGCCCCAACATGGAGATCAAAACTGAACCCGCTCCAGAGACGAGTAGACCGAAAAAGATCCCGCGTGCTCTGAAGCCGAGCGCCACTGTGCTGACTTTGGACGAGGGAACCAGGAATCAAATGAAACATAGATATAGAATAGTTATAGGTAATGTGCTAGAGGCTTTCGTACGTAATTTAGCGGTAATATCTATATCCTAGCGAGGAGAGGTCCTGCCAAACTTTTCAGAATACAGATAACACTGCGTGTGTGCGAAAAACAATTGAAATGAGCGCCACTGTGCTGACTCTGGACGAGGGAACCAGGAATCAAATGAAACATAGATATAGAATAGTTATAGGTAATGTGCATTATAGGCAACAATTGTTCACGATTGACTTCCACGGTGAAGGAATAACATCGTGTAATAAAAATGAAACCCGCAAAATTATAATTTGCGTAATTACTGGTGGTAGGACCTCTTGTGAGTCCGTGCGGGTAGGTATCACCACCCCGCCTATTTCTGCCGTGAAGCAGTAATGCGTTTCGGTTTGAAGGGTGGGGTAGCCGTTGTAACTATACCGAGACCTTAGAACTTATATCTCAAGGTGGGTGGCGCATTTACGTTGTCGATGTCTATGGGCTCCGGAAAACACTTAACACCAGGTGGGCTGCGAGCTCGTCCACCCATCTAAGCAATAAAAAAAAAAAAGTACTTTCCACTTGAAGAAGGAGATGTCATAGTGCTCGGAAAACACCGTGGAGGGGAGTTCATGCCAAAGCCGGATGGTACGTGACCGCAGTGGCTCCAGATAGTATGGATGACCTCTACTCTGCGATGGTAAAAACGAGATTAGCTGATAGCGACGGTACATCATTTTTTTTTTATTGCCCTTGTAGGCAGACGAGCTGATGGTGAGTGGTTACCGTCGCCCATGGACTTCAGCAATGCCAGGGGCAGAACCAAGCCGCTGCCGACCAAGAGGTCTGATGTTGATGGGTTTGGTCGCAGGGAACACGTCCAAGTACACGCCGGCCGCGTCCCGCTCGGACCGCTCCACGCACAAGTGGCTGCTGTACGCGCGCGGCCCGCCGCAGCATCCCGACATCTCGCGCGTCGTCACCGCCGTCACCGTCAAGCTGCACCACTCCTACGCGCCGCACCACACCGTGCATCTCAGGTACGTGTAACGGTCCAGCAGATGTAGACCTCCTCCTCCTCGCGTCGTTCTCCTCATTACTGAGGGTCGTGACTCCCCCGCTGCATCAGTTTCTCTCGTACGATTTCCCTCCATCTGCTGCGATCCTTAGCTTCATGAAGGGCATTGTCTAAGTCGATGTTTAGAGAAGATCGTATTTGGTCCGACCATCTCGTGGGACTGCGTTCTCTGGGACATTTCCCATCTACCTTTCCCGTCACCATCAGCTGTTCTAGATTGTGACCCTCTTCACAAGCAATATGTCCGAAGAATTCCAGCACCCTACGAAGGCCGTGGAAAGCCTAGTTTTGATATGAAGCTCTCTCAGAATAGATACGCTGGTGCGAAAGGCGGTCCATGGATGTAGACAGCATGATCTTATTATCTATTCAGGATATTAGGAAAAAGTTATATTATTATTAGGATGTCTTGTGAGTCCTCGCCGGTAGGTACCAACTACCACTCTTTTTTACTTCTTTACTTCTTTTACTTCTTCAAAGTTCATATTATTAACTTGCAGTAAACCACCTTATCACATAACGAGGCGAGGCTGGGGCGAGTTCCCGGCCAAGATCGAGCTGCACTTCGCGCAGCCCCAGCTGAACCGGCCCGCGCTCGTGCAGCACACCATCAAGCTGGACACCGACTGCACGGGCCTGCAGACGTTAGGTGAGCCCCGCATCAAGCAAGCTTTTTTGAAGTGAAACTTCTTTAGAATCGTTGTGATGAGATTTCATACTCGATGAAACGAAATGAAATGAAACGAAAAAATAAGTGCGCCGCGATTGGCTGGCCGAAGCGGCTCCGAGCGGCGCCGACAAATCACGAAGCGCTCCACGTGGTCTCGCGTCCCCGATTAGTTCAGTGTGTTTTTGACGTCCGTGCACGCTGCCGTGGCTCCCGGAGCGCACAGAGATACTTTTATTTCTATTTAGTTTCACTTCTACCATGTGTGACTTTCACACGAACAATTTTTTTTATTGCTTAGATGGGTAGACGAGCTCACAGCCCACCTGGTGTTAAGTGCTAACTGGAGCCCATAGACATCTACAACGTAAATGCGCCACCCGCCTTGAGCTGATATAAGTTCTAAGATCTCAGTATAGTTCCAACGGCTGCCCCGCCCTTCAAACCGAAACGCATTACTGCTTCGCGGCAGAAATAGGCAGGGCGGTGCTCTGCCAACGACTGAACCCACAACAAATGAAAAATAGTAAAGTCAAGATGCCAAGATGTAACGTAGACGTAAATATTTCATTTATTAACTTAATAGTTTATTTATTAATTTTAAAGTTTACATTAATAAAATATGATGTTTGAATGCTCTAATTTCATTAAATACTAAAACAAATCTATCTTATAGACAGCCATAACACTTTTAAGATAATCAGAATTATATTCCGGACCTGACATTGGTATATAATGTTGATAGATAAGACAAATGTTTGTGGTTATCAACTCGGGGGTAAGATTAAATACATTTTCCCTAATATAAATTACGACTGAAGTTTTTATTAAATAAATAAATGTATGTATACATTATACAACACATATGTAAAAAACAATTTACAATGTGGTCTTTAATTACAAGTTGTGTTTACTCATCAATCTTAGAATATGTTTGTATATCGACGCTTGAAAGGCAAAAGTGACTAAGCGACAATAACTGATTTTTACATAAATGATAGGCAATAACCATATTCGATGCGCAAAAAATATATATTTCTAGGTCTATTAAAATCATTTCAATCCTACAGCTACCAGCTAGATTCTACTACAGCTGGATTCATTAAAATAAATTTAGTTTTCAGGTATTTCAACTTTAAATTAGTCTACTGTAAAGTTCACGCATTGTCGCTTAGTCACGTTTGCCTTTCAAGCGTCGATATATATATTATATATGTTATGGTAAATGTACACTCTTGGGAAATGTACACTTTTACCGGTAAATGTGCACATTTGCCAAAAAGTTAGGTATATGTGAACTGAATATAATGTATACGTACATTTCCCGGCAAAGGTGTACTCTTGCCTACACGTTTTGGTAAATATATACTATTACCTTCATGTTTTAAGAAATGTTGGAATACAAATAAATTAATGATGTTGTTACAGTAAAAAAAATATTTATTTAAATAAACATAATACAAGAGGCTTTAATAACGAAAATTATTTTAATAAAAAAATGTAAATAATGTATTTAATCATATTTCAGGTGGCGAAACATTGGTAGATGTTTGGTTATACAGCACGGCAGAAATGCTAAAATATGAATACAAAGAAGACACGCAAACCGACGAACAAAATGAGCCAACACCTGAACTAATACAACCTAAGACGGAGCCAGTAGAAGACGTGGACTCGCAGGCAAGCTGTCAAACGGATAACTGGTTAGAGTTCTTCAGCAACGAACACAAAGACACATCCTTTGATGTCGACGAGATGATAATTAAACCAGAAAAGAAAGCTGAACTCGACATTAATTACTACGACAGTGAGCTAGTCGTGAAAACTGAGCCTCCGGAGCCTCAGACCTGGACAGATCCGTGTGAACGCCTCAACGAATTCCCCGATGAAATACTAAAGAAACCAAATCTACCGAAGAAGCGTATAGTGAAATACATGGAACCCACAACGGGGAAGATTTATTATTTAGAAATGGACAGAACGCTCGATCTCAGTAAAGTGCAGGAAATAGTGATCAATAATAAAACTGCTAAAATCAGTCCGATCAAATCAAACGGCCTGAAGAGTGTTAGAAATAGAAAACACGGTGTGTCATTATTAAAACCTAAGTTAAGTGCTAATAAAGTGAATGATTATTCTCATATACAAAACGATCATTGTTATCTGGCAACGCCGCTTTGTAATGTTGCCGGTGTCAAAAAAGAACATTCGCTGTATGAGTTTTTGTGTTCAAATATGAATAAGTTTGATTGTGTTAGGACCGCTGTAAGTTTTTTAGTGAAAAGAATTCCATTGGTGAGTGAAGACGCTCGGGATCCAGACTTTTTGAAGAACTTTCCATTTGTCGTTGATAATTATGAACGGTTTTGGAAGATGGATTTTGCTAAACGTAGGAATATTGAGGTGAGTTCCCATCGATACATTTTTAACACGCTTGTATTAGCTTCAGACGTATGTATGTTTGTAACGGAATCTTTGAACACGATTTTGACTCCCTTTAAAACGTCGGATTAACTCGATTTTTGGTATACTAATTAAAGACCGATGACAATTCAATATTAAAAAAAAAAAAAAATGATATTTAACTTAAAAAAGGAAAAATAAATAATAGTTTAAAAAAACTAACAAAATACGCTTTTATAGAAAATCCAACTAAAGAATAGAAAATAAATTTTACACTATTCTTAATTCAAATTTTTTTTTTTGTTGGATCTTCTATAAAAGCGTATTTTGTTAGTTTTTTTAAACAATAATTTATTCTATCTACAGACTATTATTTGGTTAATATGAATGAAACCAATTGAAATGTGTGAATGTGTCTGAATTGTGAGTGAGCTCCTATTTTAATTTTAATATATAATATTAGCATATAATGCAATATAAGCATAGCAAACAGCAGCAATATGAGGTCATCGTTCTCGTCTGCGAAGAAGGGTTCGACGAGTAAATTAACCCTCAGACACAGCTCACTGAGTTTCTCGTCGGATCTTCTCAGTGGTTCGCGTTTCCGATCCGGTGGTAGATTCTGCGAAGCACGGCTCTTGCTAGGGTTCGTGTTAGCAACGTCGTCAGGTTTGAGCCCCGTGAGCTCACCTATCTTCTGCGAATCTAGCATAACCCCTCGGGGTTTCTAGAATAAGTAAGAAAAAACAAGTTAGCATCTTAGGAGGCTTGAACGACAAAGGGAAGATCTTCCATCAAGCGGGTGATATTGCTCGGTAGACCGACGGTCCAAATGTTGTTCGGAACTTGTATATATGCAAGCTTATCTTGAAAATGTCGTGAGCGAGATTCAGGCATCTGTCAAATATCTTGTGTTGTATGATGGCTACCCGCGACAGCAAATAATAGTTTTGTATTCTCTTGAGATATTATCTATGTAAGGTGTACAACATCTCTTTGGAAATTTCGGTCGGATAGTCATAAATCGTAAGGAAACAGACAACACTAACATGATAACGTGAATTGAGGTCCGTCTTGAGACACGAGCTTGAAGCTTAACGAATGTTCTTTGGGGTGGGCTCTGAAGAATTGTTTGAGATGATTCCATCATCTCGTTTTTACCATCGCACCGCCCGCTACCGGAGTAGAGTTCATCCATACTACCTGGAGCCACTGCGGTCATCCACAGTGCGTTTCCAGAGATCTTTTTCGCCACGTACCATCCGGCTATGGAATGAGCTCCCCTCCACGGTGTTTCCTGAGCGCTATGACATGTCCTTCTTCAAACGAGGCTTGTGGAGAGTACTCAACGGTAGACAGCGGCTTGGCTCTGTCCCTGGCATTGCTGAAGTCCATGGGCGACGGTATCCACTCACCCGTAGGTGGTGGGCCGTGTGCTCGTCCGCCTACAAGGACTATAAAAAAAAAAAAAAAACCAATAACATTTTTCTTTCTTCGCTTTATATTCCTTTAAAGCAAACAATGTGCCATTACATTACACTTATTACATTACAGTGGTCACGGGCGAAACTAATCAACAAAATATTAAGCGAGCACTTCATTAACAACGAAACAATATGGAGAACAAAGCAAATACTAATCTATTCTAGGCTTCACGGCTACTATCCCATACGCAAGGACTGCCTGAATGACAGATCAGAGACGTCAGACGATAACGAGAGGTTGACATCTGACATTAAAACACTGTCAATCTTCGACCCGGAGTTATACAGCTGTCAGAATGAAGTCCTCAATTTGACGGGATCGGATGACGAAATCGACGTTGTCAACTGTCAGTCGCCTGTCAAAGTCAAAGTGGAGTTGCCGTGTGAAGAGGTGTTGACAGTGCTGCCAGTGGATAACGAAGACGACAGACTGAGGTATTTTTATATTGAGAAGAAATGCGCTGATATCGGTATCGATTTACGATGTGAAGATATTGGAAACGGATATTCTTACAGGTGAGTTTAAGTAGTGATCGATTTTTTTTTTATATTATGCGCAAATTTCTTTTTAAATAATTAATATGGTATTATCTGCTCTTGTTATTAATTAAACTATTCATGAAAAAAAAAACTAATTTATCATGTTTACAATTTCTGTTAACTTATATCTCGTAATTAATAATTATCATTTATTCAATTTATCAATGTAATACCTAGTAATACAAAACGGTAATAATACTAATAGATGTAATATACAGTTGAGGAAAAAAATCGCCCCCACAAAAAATATAAGTAAATGATAATTTCTTGTTATTTTATAATTCATATGATATTTTTATGAGTTTGAAATCACAACGATTCTAAAGAAATTTCACTTCAATATATACTTTTTACTCACAAAAGTTTCATTTGTACCCCCCAAAATTTCATTTTACCCCCTTTTGGGGTAATTTACCCCGGTTCCCCGACCGCTGCTCTACACAATCTCTGGTCCCCAAAGTAATGAGTTAATGCTTTCTATTGTATTAAGCGTCAGATCAGTAAGACTAGGTCCCTTGGTCCCCAGCGCGGTGCACGCTGTGCTGCTGTCTGCGGTCCGCAGCGTGGCCGACGAGCTACTCCGGGGCGCGCTCGCGCACAGCCTCGCCCGGACCAACACCGCCTGGCCGGGGTACGACCGATACACGCACTCTCATATACTGCCCTTAGTATTATTTGTTAAATAAGACTAAAGTAATAAAATCTGTACATTCCCGAAAACCGTGTTAAGTGGAAGTGTGGACGAGCTCACAGCCCACCTGGTGCTAAGTGGTTGCTGGAGCCCATAGACATCTACGATGTAAATGTGCCACTCACCTTGAGATATAAGTTCTAAAGTCTCAAGTATAGTTACAACGGCTGCCCCACTCTTCAAACCGAAACGCATTACTGCGTCACGGCAGAAATAGGCGGGGTGGTGGTACCTACCCATGCGGACTCACAAGAGGTCCTACCACCAGTAAAACCGCCAGTGACTTCAGAGACGATGCCAATAAAATAATGGGCATCGCAAAGTTCTACTATTTTTCAAACTGCGCAATGTAACACAATTAAATGTCGGGGTCAACGACCTCTCTCGACTATAATTGCCTACGATTGCGCGTTCCCTAAACATAAACTAAACGATAAGTATTCATGTAGATAGGGAAATGAATATCATCCCTTTTTGTCACGTAAATGAGCGGTGCCCTACGCGGCGCACTGGAGTAATTATGTCGATTTCTATTAATAAGCGCACCTGGATCGCCTAACATTGCCTTCTTTTTTTTGTTAATGTGTGATTTGGTCCTTTTTGCCTCTTAGAAATAGATTCATTCTCAGTACCATCAGATTCGTCTTTCCTAGAGTATCATCATCATCATCATCATTATCCTGCCCTTCTCCCAGTTACCTGGGGTCGGCACAACATGATTTCTCCTTCCATACTCTTCTATCATATACCATTTCTTCGCTCACTCCCCTCTTACCCATATCGTCTTTCACGCAATCCATCCATTTCTTCTTAGGTCTCTTCTCTTCCTCTATACCCTTCCACATTCATAGTTAACACTCTCTTACCAACCTCATTTTCATTTCGTCTCATCACATGTCCATGCCATCCCAAACGCGCACTTCTCAGCTTCTCTGTCACAGATGCCACTTTCAGACTTCCTCTAACATATTGATTCCGTATTCTATCCATTCTCGTTACTCCACACATCCATCGCAACATTCGCATCTCTGCTGCATGCAATCGCCTTTCCTAGAGTATATATACTACATATTCCGACGCCTTAGTAAGAGGAACTCTTGAGCTGTTAGGTTTCCTTCGGAGGCGCTCGGGTAGCTGTTAGCAAATCCCACCCCTCCTGGCTGAGTCTTTGCTCGCCCACCTATCCTGGTGAAACTGGAAAGGCCTCCGAGCCACCAGTAATCCTTCAATCATAAAAAAAAAAAAAGTAAGAGGATCGAAGAGAAAAATCCGCATAATTACTTCAGTATGCTCTACGTATAATTACGCAGGGCATCCTATGTGACAGTAACCAATAACTTGACGATACGACGATGACCGGGAGTGGCAGTGTTGTATACAGTGACGTCACGGTTGCAGGTCGTCGCACCGCCGCGAGCGCGTGTCGTGCGGCGCCGTGGCGGCGGGCGCGGCGGCGGGCCGGCTCGCGCTGCTCACGGACGCGGCGCTGGGAGCCGCGCCCAAGGACAAACACAACTTATAATATTACATTTATACAGCAGTACAGTCGCCTTTTATTTATTGAAGTGAAACTTCCTTAGAATCGTTGGGTGTGATTTCAAACTCGATGAAACGAAAAAATGAAACGTGAAGTTAAAATGTGAATTCACAGAGGGCGCTACCTCATACTATAAAAGACTAGCCGACCCGGCAGGCTTCGTAGTGCCTCAATCGATAAATAAAAGACCTAAACTTTTGTCTAAAACAAACAAAACAAACAAAGTGAATCCGTCCGACGGGGGATACATCAAAGGAAAAACAAATTGTTATTTTTATTTAGTTCCGAGTAAATGAAACTTCATTAGAATCGTCAGGTGTGATTTCAAACTCGATGAAACGAAAAAATGAAACGTGAAGTTAAAATATCAATTCACAGAGGACGCCACCTCATACTATAAAAGATAATTTACAATTATTCATATCTTGTTTCGAGCTCGAGAACGCCTATCAACTGTGTAACATCTCGACATCGCGATTCAGGAATTGTTGAATTTACGGGCAGCGACATCTGTTGATAACAAAAAAGAAATTTTCTCCTGCTAAATCATACTTATTTGGCGTATCTCTACGTGATCATACAGGCGGTTCCCCCAGGGTGAGGCTGCTCCATTGCACTGCGGAGTGGTTGGTGTTTGACCCTTGCGATTATTCTTATTTTTATAAGTTTCACTTCTACCGTGTGTGACTTGCACACACACACATTTTTTTAGTATATTGGGTGTTGTTGTTCAGGGTAGGGTCAATGGTAAGATCTCGTGAATCCCATGCGCTGGACAGATCAGGTGGAAGACCTTACTGAAGCACCGATTAACGAGTGCGTGTGCCGGGCCTCCAGTTCGCAAACGATGGAAAACATCTGTCAAGGTTTTGATAAGCAAGAATTCCACATGACCACGACTTCACTGCCAAAAGCAACCGATTATAATGATGATTGGGTGTTAGGAGACTGCTTCCGAAAACGAAGACAGACGATATTAGTAATGACAACTTTGATGATGGGACGAAAAAAAAATCGATTCTGATTTAAAAAAAAACATATTTATATAACGTTTTTCTAGTAGTAGTTTCTCTCAAAGTTAGCAGGCTGAAGTGACAATGGGCCGGTCACATCTGTCGAGCCAACGACGCCAGGTGGGGAGGAAAGTCCTCGAATGGAGGCCACGGATTGGTACCAGGAGCGTGGGGCGTCCTCCAACCAGGTGGACTGACGACTTAGTGCGCACGGCGGGAAGTCATTGGATGCGGAAGGCGGAGGACCGCATTATGTGGAAGGCATTGATGATGATGATGATGTAGTTTCATAAAAAATACATCACTTTACTAAAAAAAAACCAGCAATGAAACATAAATCAAAAACAGCTGACGCTCGGGTCAACGAACGCCCGAGCGCGACGCGGCTTAGACTCGCGCGATCATACAAATACCTATTTACAACATTTGTCTTGAAGTATTCCAGATGGTCTGTATCACAATTCGGCACAATCGTATTTATAGTAAAAATTAAAACTATAGTAGAATTATTTTGTCCGTGCAGTTTGGGTCATAAAAAATCGGAGCGGTGCAGCGAGTATTTCGCTCTCTCTTCCACTCACGAGCCTTATGGACGGGCATAGTGATGCGCATTATTGTTGTCGATAAGCGTTATCGATAGTGTATTTAGTTTTGACATGTTGTGGGTTAGTGATAAAATGAAAGAAAAAATCACTAATCGAACACTTACACCACATATCGCCGCAGCAAGTTAACGAGAACGGCAAAAATTAACACTTTTTTTATTCTTATTTCAGTGAAAAATTTAACACATTGTTGATAACAACACGTGCAAATATTATTTTGAATAAATTCTGCCGTTTTGATACAAAACAAAGCAGTAGCCATTGTGTCACTAAAGAAATTCAGAGAACGAATGCATAAAACACATTTCTCTTCGACATAATGTACTACAATTTGCAGGTAAGTACAAATGACTCTAAACATAACAATGTCTCACCACCCTTCGTATACCGCCCCGCCGCCGTGTACCTGCCTTCAATGACTCATTTGTTTTTATCGATAATGGCGTTGCGCCCGCGAACATGCTCACCTTCCTAGCCGGGCTATGTTTTATGACCCAAACTGCACGGACAAAATAATTCTACTATAGTAGATTTATGGGTTCGTTGTTGCTTGACGTCACGCCTTTAGCACAACAGAAGTACCCGGCGTTGCCCGGTTTTTTTTTATTGCTTAAATGGGTGGACGAGCTCACAGCCCACCTGGTGTTAACTGGTTACTGGAGCCCATAGACATCTACGACATAAATGCGCCACCCACCTTGAGATATAAGTTCTAAGGTCTCAGTATAGTTACAGCGGCTGCCCCATCCTTCAAACCGAAACGCATTACTGCTTCACGGCAGAAATAGGCGGGGCGGTGGTACCTACCCGTGCGGACTCACAAGAGGTCCTACCACCAGTAATTACGCAAATTATATTTGCGGGTTTGTTTTGTTTTACACGATGTTATTCCTTCACCGTGGAAGTCAATCGTGAACATTTGTTAAGCACGTATTTCATCAGAAAAATCGGTACCCGCCTGCGGGATTCGAACACCGGTGCATCGCTACATACGAATGCACCGGACGTCTTATCCATTAGGCCACGACGACTTTTAATGTTATTAAAAGGTTATAAACTACGCTTGTGAGAAATCTCATTAGAATCGTCCAATCAATTCTGCGTTGTTCAGTGCCATTGCGCAACAATAGTATTTGTAAGAAATTGCACCAAATGACCATTTAAATATTGAGCGAGTATTTTTGTCATAGATAAAATAGATCGGTCATTCCTAACTCGTAATGTCTACCACAATTTTACAATATTAATATTGATGTATTTTACTATAAAGCACCATCTCGATTTATTAAGAAGTGTCCACTGAGCAAATTAAGATGGCGCTATAGTAACAAGTGGAATGATTTTAAAAACAATGCAATAAACTACCACTTTTCACTTTAATCCAACACAATGAACTCCATTTAAAAGTGGCATTGATAGCGGGTTGGTTTGCATTCTTTGTGGCCCGGTACCATTCCTTGACCCCACTGAGCTACATTAAGAATATTCAGATAGTAGGCAGGCAGCAGCTTGGCTGTGCCCCTGGCATTGCTGCAGTCCATGGGCGACGGTAACCACTCACCATGAGGTGGGCCATATGCTTGTCTGCCTACAAGGACAATAACAAAAAACGACCACCAATAAAACAAGATTGATAGTATAAATATATATATATTGGTAAAGCACACTGTCCGCTGGTGCACTATCTCCGGTCCGTCTTGCCGACCCCACGTTTTCCAGCGAACAGATGCTTCGGCATCTTGGTGCCGATGAACCGGTCCGCCTCTCCCTTGAGGCCCATCTTCTTGGTCTTCTTGGCGATGGCCGCGTGGGCCATCCTCTTTACTTTCACGCGCATCTGTTTTAAAAACATTTATTATTATATATTTTTTTTACTATTAGTGATCGATGATTGGTCAATAATCTCATTATGCAACATACTGCATCAATCGATAAATAAAAGACCTAAACTTTTTTATAAAATAAACTAAAAACAAACAAAAGGAATCCGTCCGACGGGGACACATCATAAGGAAAATAAAATTATTTTTATTTATTCTTTATTTATTTATCTCTATCTATCTATCTTTTTTTATTTATCTGCTTTTTAAACCTTCTCTGGACTTCCACAAATAATTCAAGACCAAAATTAGCCAAATCGGTCCAGCCGTTCTCGAGTTTTAGCGAGACTAACGAACAGCAATTCATTTATTTATATATATATATAGATAAGATAATTAAACTTCGAATACAAACAAAAACATGCTAAATTAGCAAGCTAAAATAAAAATAATCACTAAACCATTGTCGAGTTCAGGTATTAGACCAAAATAATAATATTACTCTATTGTCACCAGTCATTGACCCGTGTGCATTGTCAAGTCAATCTCACGTTTTGAACTTGATGAATGTCACGTTGAGCGGTTCCATTACACAGGCATATAGATAGTGGACGAGCCAGCAGAGACATTATAAAAACATGCAATACTTTTTAATTGGACTAATTTTAATTAAAGTTTGTGGGAAACCTTGTTCTTGTATGTCTCCTCCGTGTGACCAAGGCATACAAGGGTTATTTTGGATATCAAGGACCGGTATACAAAAAAAAACTTGCAAGTATTTTTATTTATTGCTTAGAAGATGTGCGGACGAGCTCACAGCCCACTTGGTGTTAAGTGGTTACTGGAGCCCATAGACATCTACAGCGTAAATGCGCCACCCACCTTGAGATATTAAGGTCTTAGTACAGTTACATGGCTGCACCACCCTTCAAACCGAAACGCATTCGCATTCACGGCAGAAATAGGCAGGGCGGTGGTACCTACCCGCGCGCACTCACAAGAGGTCCTACCACCAGTTTGCGTGTAGAGGTCTCCAAATAAGCGGTAGTGAGGTCAATGTGGCAGGTACTCACGATGGGGTCGGCCACCGGCTGGTTGGAGGGTTCCCGCGCGCGCTTGGCGGGCGGCGCGGAGAGCGAGCGGGAGCGGGAGCGGGGGCGGGCGCGGGTGAAGTGCGCGTCGCCGCTCTCCGACATGTCCACGCCTGGAGCGACACATACAAACGTTATATTCAATAACTTAAAATAACTTAAACAGTATCTCGATCAATATTATCGGGCAACGTTAGTATCCGTCCTACGAGAAACAATCACACAGTCAAATATATGTATATTTTAGGACGCTTAAATAAGCGGCCCTAAATATGACGGCGACAATAATAAAATGTTTATTATATGTAAAAATGTACAATGCTTTTTTTTTATGGGATTTTATGACCTGGTAACTAAGACCTTTAAGTTATGCCTTATTTTAAAATTTAATTTATATTCTCATTTTTATGAAAATTGATAATATTGAGTGAAATGAAATGAAATAAAGATGATTAATTTGAGACATTAATCAACTAGGATGAAATTGAATGAAATGAGATGAAATATAATCTCAGTAAAATCATCATCATCAAAATCGGTCATTTACTGAGATTTTTTTTAGTGGACTTTTTGGAGGAACCCGATAAGTTACGTCCAGCGGCTTTGTTTCATTTTCCCACATTTGTGCACTTTCAAGAGAGAGAGAGAGAGCGATCTCTTCCAGACTCTTTTGCTTCTTTACACATAAATAGAGTAAATAGAGTCCACAAATTCGAAATTGTTGACTCGACTAGACCTCAACAGGTGGGTGCGTGCTCACACTAGCGCGTCGTCCTGGTGTACAACTGAAACACGTACCGAGTTTCTCCATGTCCTTCCTGAGCTTGGAGGTGGATCTCTGCTTGGTCTTGGCTCGCGAGGTGCGCGGCATCACCGGCTTCGTGGACTGCTTCACCAGGCGAGACTCGTCCTTGAGAATGGCCTTCTTGTTGCTAAACACAAGGAGATGATTACAGTAGACTGGGGGGAATTGAGACTAGTGTTAGAATTGGGACAAATCTGGGATGTCACAATACTTTTGTTGACTTGTTAGATTCAACTTTGTTGAATTGAAAATTACTTTTATTTAGTGTTTAAGAATATTAAATAGTTTAATTTAGTCATCAAAGTTTTGTAACCAATAACAGATTCAAAAGTGTTAAGTAGTACCTACCTAACAACTAAATAGTGCCAGCCCTATCGAAAAGCTATTGTCAATAATATAACCTGATGGACCAGAACAGAAAGGTTCAGACAGTCAACAGAAAGGGACAAAATACGGTGTAACTATTCCAAGGTGTTTTTGTATAAAATAAAATACTGATTTCTTTCAAAATTGGCTAGCACTGGCACTGGCGTAGATTAATACTATTAATACGTTTTTCACCTTAAACACAGATTCATGCTAATTTCAAAATTCTGGAACAAATATTTACTGATGGTAGGACCTCTTGTGAGTCCGCACGGGTAGGTACCACCGCCCCGCCTATTTCTGCCATGAAACAGTAATGCGTTTCGATTCGAGGGTGGGGTAGCCGTTGTGACTATATTGTGACCTTAGAACTATATCTCAAGGTGTGTGGCGCATTTACGTTGTAGATGTCTATGGGCTCCAGTAACCACATAACACCAGGTGGGCTGAGCAATAAAAAAAAATCACAATAAATATAAAATTCCGGTATTTTGGAGGCATATCCATATTATCCTTTACGTTTGACGTCAACGACCTTAAATCAATCTACCTACTCCGACCTGTAATAATAACGCATCGTATATAAAAGTTTAAGCCTCCGGAACCATTTTAATCTCAATTTTATTGGTATTAACCCTAAGAAAAAGCATTGAAAATTTGTATTGGATTTGGAAAGGGTCCTGAGTCCCCCCAATCTACAGTATTTAGAACCGGCTACAATGACTCTAGGCGGGTTGAGGGTGCCGGAACTCACCGTATCTGCCGCGCTAGTTCCCTGATCTCCCTGACGGTGTCGTCCAGCTCGATCTTGGGCGCGGCGTACATGCCGCCAGCCTCGCGCAGCTCCTCGTCCTTCTCCAACTCTGCCAGTTTCTGGTAAAATTACGATATCTTTAAATTCTAATCTAAATTTTCAATTTCAGTAAAACTTTGAGCACATATCCAAAAAGTCCAAAAAATAGTTTTTTTTTTTAATACACTAACATAATGTTACGCCGGTAAAAGTAACGCCATCTATCGCCGAATAGTCGAACGAATATCGAAGGACCTAGAACGCTCGAGAATTACAAAGCCATATAGCCAATTACAAAGTCAGATAGCGGAAACTACTCCTAGAGATGTGTGGAATATTCAGTGCTTTAAATGTTGAATACAGTTTTTAGTTGTACTTTGGTGAAATTTTATTCATCCCGAGCCCCAGCGCGTAACAATAATATAGCCTCATAAATATGACTACATAAATAAAAATGTTCCTAAGCCTCATGACGATATTTGACGCAGTCGTGTGGAGACGGTTCCTGTCGAGGTACGACAGGTGGCGCCGGGCAGATCAAAAATATAAGTGGAGGTGTTCCGCACTACCATACGAGCTCAAAGTCCACCTGGTGTTAAGTGGTTACTGGAGCCCACAGACATCTACGACGTAAATGCGCCACCCACCATGAGACATAAGTTATAAGGTCCCAAGTATAGTTACTACGGCTGCCCCGCCCTTCAAACCGAAACGCATTACTGCTTCACGGCAGAAATAGGCAGGGTGGTGGTACCTACCCACCTGGTGGTACCTACAAAAACCACCAAGCAACTTATCGTGAAACACATTAAGATCGGGTATCCCTGTGATAAGGGAATGATACTCACATCGAAGATGTCCGGGTCGATGTAGTCGGCGATGTTGTGTCCCTCCCAAATCTCCGGGATGACGTCATAGCGCTCGTCCTCCGGGATCTCCGTGTAGTTCTTCTTCAAGTCTGCAAAGCAAGAGACAAGTCGTTTTTTCGCGTTAAAAGTGTGCAATTTCCAAAAATATTCGAAATTGAGTTAATATGCGGAATCATTTGGTATCACCAGTATTTTTCTCATAAATATACTGTCAAAAGAGCGTAGTTTAGTTTTAGTTTTTTTTTTTTTAGTTTACCTATGTTTTGACTCCTCCTCCTCGAGTCGTGTTCCTCATGTCTGAGGGTCGTGACCACCATCACCCATGAGCTTCAATCTTAAGATCTTTTTCCACTTTCCCCTGTCCACGGCGTCATGCAGCGCGCTGTACACTGTACTGTCCAAAGCGGTGCGGATCTGATCGGACCAACGAGTATGGCTGCGGCCTCTAGATCTGTTGCCTTCAACTTTCCCTGTGATCATAAGTTTTTCCAGGTTATCGCTGTCTTTCCTCGCAATGTGACCAAAATATTCGAGGATCCGCTTCAGACATACAGTAGACAGTCTGATTTTGATGCCCAGTTGCATCAATATCGACACGTTAGTCCGGAAGGCTGTCCACGGAATTCTTAGCATGCGTCTCCAACACCACATTTCGAAAGCATCGATGCGCATTCGGTCTGCTGCTTTCAACGTCCATGTCTCAGCTCCATACAAGAAGATAGAGAAAACAAAAGTCCGCACCAGTCTGGTTTTAGTTTTCAGGCCTATCCCTCTATTCTTCCAGATCTTCTGTAGCTGAGACATCGCACTTTTAGCCATCCCGATACGTCGGCGCACGTCAGTTTCACATGAGCCTTTGTTGCTGATGCAGGACCCGAGATACACGAATTCGTCTACAACCTCTAATCCAAGCGCCCCACTCAATCTTAGAACATTTGCACGATCCACCACCATTAATTTCGTTTTTGATCTATTTATGGAGAGGCCTAGGCTGTTGCTGATACGTTCCATTTTGCTGAAGAAAAGAGACATTTCAGATTCGTCTGCAGCTAGCAGGGTCGTGTCATCGGCATATCGGAGATGTGTAATATGAGCTCCACCAATGCGCACACCTCCCGACCAATCTTCACAAGTCTGCCGCATGATGTACTCTCCATATGCATTAAAAAGTATAGGTGACAGTATGCAACCTTGCCGGACACCTTTTCCAAAACAGAACGGTTGGGACACAGCTTCATCGATTCTGACAACTCCCTGACTGTAGATATACAGGCTCTGTACCAGCACTATCAGATGATTGGGTACACCAAGAACATTCAATACCTTCCACAAGGAACTCCAGTTGACACAATCAAAAGCCTTGCTGTAGTCGATGAAACACATGATGAATGGAACGTTGTATTCGCGACCCTTCTCGATTAGCTGCCTCACGTTAAGAATTTGCTCACGCGTGCCTCTTCCCTTCATAAAACCGGCTTGTTCTTGCGGAATCTGTTGGTCCAGGTAGTAACGAATCCGGTTGTTCAGTATGTAAAGTAAGATCTTGCTGGCGTGGGAGATGAGTGCAAGCGTGCGGTAGTTATCACATTGCTTCGTTGAGCCTTTTTTGTGCAAGGGAAGAATAATCGACCTAATCCAGTCACTAGGCCATACACCATCCGCCCACACTTTGTTGCAGATGGAGTGCAGAGCAGTAATTCCGTTATCACCTAGCACCTTCAGAATTTCCGCTGATATCAAGTCAGGGCCAGGTGCTTTTGTTTTGACTAGTATTAACAAAATTAATACATAATTTTATCTTACTTTAAAAGACAGATAATGTAACTGGTTAAAAAATTTTGCAAAGATGAATAATATTAAAAGTATCACAATTTTTTTTTATTGCCCATGTAGGCAGACGAGCATACGGCCCACCTGATGGTGAGTGGTTACCGTCACCCATGGACTTCAGCAATGCCAGGAGCAGAGCCAAGCCGCTGCCTATATCACATGTTAAACCTTTAAAACACTCTCCTGTAAAATTAGTCATTTTTGAAATTATACAGTTTTAATGCGAGAAGACGAAGCGTCAGCCGCGCGCACGGATCGCCCGCGGACAGCGCCGCCCCCCGGTGCACTCACCGAGTACGTAGTCGTCGCCGAGCTCCACCTCGATGTCCCTCTCCAGTTTCCTCTTCCGGTTCTCCTTCTCTGCTTGTTTCTCCTTCTTGGCGAGGACCGAGGGCGGCAGCACGGGCGGGCGCGGCTTGTCGTCGCGCGGGGCCGGCACCGCCACGTGGAGCCGGTTCAAGATGCCGTCCACCTGTACAGCATACACTTTGTGGTCAACCAACGCGATATGTACTTAAGGCGTTACATGCCATCTGATGTAAAGCAGTGCCGGGATCTAGGTACTAGGCAGTGGTTGGAATGCCCCTTTTTGGAATCTCCCTAGTGTAGACTGATGTCTATTGAACAGTAAAAGTATAGCGGTGACTATAATCGGACAGCTCATGACAAGTCATATAGAGATTACTTAATGGTAGGCAGCGGATTGTTGCTACCCTTAACATTGCTAAAGTCTATTGAGCGAAGATGACCACTCACCATCAGATAGGTCGTATGCTCGTCTGACAACAAAGACACTGAAAATGGCACGAGTTTGGAAGGAAACGACATAGGGAAGATCTCCCACCGAGGAGGTGACATTTCTCAGAAAACCGACGGTTCAAATATTATTGTTCAGAAATCTTGAAAATGTCATTAGCGAGATTCAGGTATCTGTGAATCTTTTGTTCTATAAGAGTTACCCCGCTACAAACAAAATAAAAAGTGTGTGTGTGTGTGCAAGTCACACACGGTAGAAGTAAAACTTATAAATAAGATATAGATATACTGACTACCCCACTACACAAGAGCATACATATGGACAATGTTCAGTAGACGATAGTGGGGATGCTACGAAGAGGAGAGCGAGAACGTCTAATGTGTTCTATCTCATTCTCTCGCCGGCTGAATCCTATACATTTATGTGTTTGTGTCTCTATGGACTTATTTTTTCGTTTCATCGAGTTTGAATCACAACGATTCAAAGAAGTTTCACTTCTATATTCCA
Source organism: Bombyx mandarina (assembly GCF_030267445.1). Lineage (NCBI taxonomy): Eukaryota > Metazoa > Arthropoda > Insecta > Lepidoptera > Bombycidae > Bombyx > Bombyx mandarina. Next base: position 493,502 of record NC_143209.1, on the reverse strand, counting down.
TTGTTCACCTTCTTTGTCCTCATTTTCTCTGTGACCCGGTGTCCCAGCAGCCTCTCGCAAGCTTCAATTTTGACCTCCTGCACGCCCTCTTCAGTCATAGTGGACATCCGCATCACAGGCACCACGGACAGATCAGAATTTGAATCCGCACTGGAACCAAAAATTCACATTTATCTTTTTGCAATCCACTTGATCTGTGGATAAGCCCACCGTAGTGATCTAACATCCCAGAGAGCAAACTGCAATACAACGGTTTTGTGGCAGCACTAAGCAGACTGGTGGTGCCTACCCTTGCAGGCTCACACTTAACCATCAGTAATTATAAGTCGCGAATAGGTAAATTTTGAAAGTTTTATTAGACTATAATATCACTCTTACATCATTGAAATCACATGTTAACACATTATGTACCCATATGTCCTTAAGCAAAAATGACTAATCACCATCAGCTGGGCTATATGCCTGTCTCCTTACAGCCCCAAGTAAAATACACTTACTTGACAAGATTCCCTTTAGAGCATGTTTCGGTCAAATCGTCCAGCAACTGTTTCTTACTCGGAGATAACTCTTCAGGTTTAACCACATCCATCTTGTTTAACACGACTATTAGAGGTTTGCTTGTGAATAAAGGCTTTATACTTTCGAATAATGATATCTGTAGAAGAAGTTATACTGAATTAGACAATGGATATATATATATTGACGCTTGAAAGGCAAACGTGACTAAGCGACAATAACTGTTTATACATAAATGATAGGCAATAACCATATTCGATGCACAAAAAAAAATACATTTCTAGGTCTATTAAAACCATTTCAATCCTACAGCTAGATTCGTTAAAATAGATTTTTTTCAGGTATTTCAACTTTGAATTAGTCTACTGTAAAGTTCACGCATTGTCGCTTAGTCACGTTTGCCTTTCAAGCGTTGATATATATAAATATCAATAATTAAAAGTCCTTATCATATTTATAATTGACTTGGTGGTGTAGTAGTTAAAATCTCTGATGGTTGGATCGAAGGCTCTGGTTTCGATTCCCACATCTGGTAAACATTAGTCTCTAACAGACTTGTTTTCTCTGAATGTCTAATATTTATAGTTATGTTTATCGATCTCTATGTATGTTGATCAGTTCTGCTATCTATTTTTCCAATATGAAGAACCCAAATGCAGTGGCGTAGCGCGGGTGTCAGCCGCCCGGGGTGGAAGACAATTTTGCCGCCCTTTTTTGTAGTAAAAATTTAAAATGTATCGAATTTCTTCATTAGATTCACTAATCGACAGTACGAAAAATAAATAAAAATGACACATTTTCCTAATTTGAATTTGGAATTGTCTTCTTTAAAATTTAAACTTTTAATGATACCAAAACCAGCCAGATACAAATAGTATAGCCAAAGAGATTTTATTACAAGTTCATACATACTATAATGCGAAAAGACTTTCTCCAACCTATTATGAAATGGTTTAAATATTTTTATTAAAAACTGCCGCCCGGGGCGGGCCGGCCCCCCTGCCCCCACCACGCTACGCCACTGCCCAAATGTTAATATACCTGGTCTTCAATACTGTGGCCACACTGCTCAGACGGATCGATGAAGTACAGTATGGCAGCTCTGAGATGAGCCAAAGCGGTGACGGCTTGCATTTCTATAACATTGCGTTCTTCCAATGGATGATCCAGGATCCCAGGGGTGTCTATCACCTGGAAAATAAAGATTACAGTAATCTCCATATGTATAATTATTGTTGTAAATAATTAATTTCAAAAAATTTGTCATTTAAATGGTTAGTGGACTTTTTGGCGGGAACGCGAGGATTGAAGTTGTGTGATTTGTTTTATTTTGTCTATTTAGTGTTTCTTCAGGTTGAAATGTGTAATAACGGTGGTTTATTAACTGTTTAATATCTGTGACAGTGCACAAATGTGGGAAAATGGAACAAAGCCGCTGGACTAGCTTCTTGAAGTTCACTGAGAAAATCTCAGTAAATGACCAGCAGTTTACTGAGATTATATTTTATCCCATATCATCTCATCTCATTTCATTTCATGCCATTTTTCATATTAATCAACTTCATTACATTTCACTTCATATTATCATTTTTCATAAAAATTATGAATATATATTAAAATAAGACTTGACCTAAAGGTCTTAGCTACCAGGTCACAAAAACACTTAAAAAAATATATTTATGGTTGGTGTGAGCAAAATTGATATTCTGAACATATCTGGCAGTTCCTGCTTGTATAAAAATGTTGTGTCTTTACTGCAAAGCAATATCAACATACCTGCCATCTCAAATATTTGTAATCAGTATGACCAACATACAGACTCTTTGTGGTAAACGCATAGGGCTGTACTTCCACATCCGCACGTGTTATCTGAAAAAATATACTAATTATTAGTATTAAATTTCAGAAGAACAAAAAACATATCTATTTGCATCAAATAAGCATAGTATAATGCATAAGATTGACAGTGTAGTTGTATCAACTCCAGTAGGGTTTGACTTGACATGATGTTATTTATGATATGGGCTTGTAGGTGATGATACAAGATAATTAGGACATGTCGTATGTTGTGAGCTCTTTATGAACTCATACAAGTAAATACTGTCTTCCTGTCTAATTCTGCTACAGAGAAGCCATGCATCCATAGTTGAAAAGAGTTTTAATACTAAAAAATTTAGTATGGTTGACTAAGTAAAAAATATATCTTTACTATAAAAATGGTCGATAGATACTGTTTATTATGTTTTATTATTTAATAATGAAATTAAGCACATGTGTTGGGTAACAAATCAGTTCATTGTGTGTCTGTCTTTATACAACCCGCACTTTGCAATCTTTTTATTAAAAAGAGAACAAGCACCCTCACTAATACACTACATTGTTGAAATTGATCTCTATATCAGTGATCAAGAGAGGCTTGTATTCATATTGGATGGTACTGAAGCTACAAATCCACAGAAGCAAATCCAAGGGGACTCATTTCTTATCATTAACAATTCCATTGCTGTAGCACTATACCTTATTAATAAAACTTGATTTTCCGACATTTGGGAATCCACAGATGATTATCGTCCTGGTGTAGGGATCTATCGATGGTAAACGTGCTAAATGTTGACGGACCTGCAAAATAATACAGTCCACATTAGAAAATATTGTGGTTGGTTTTTCCGTTAACAGTGCTTTTAGGCACCGTCTTCGTCGAACCCGTCGGTGCGAATTAACCCATAGACACAGCCCACTGAGTTTCTCGCCGGATCTTCTCAGTGGGTCGCGTTTCCGATCCGGTGGTAGATTCTGCGAAGCACTGCTCTTGCTAGGGTCAGTGTTAGCAACTCTCCGGTTTGAGCCCCGTGAGCTCATCTACACACGTTAGGGTGAAGCTGAAATAGCCTCTCAAGGCAATCAGCATAGGTAGGAAAAAAAAGGTTTTTATTCATTATTATATATCAGCACAACAATGTATTTGATTAACTAAGTTATGTTAATCTTAAACTTAAACTTAGTTAATCAAATAGTTTTATTATTAGTTAATCCAATAGTTTTATTTATTAGTTAAAATTAACTGATTCCTTAATATTGACATTGTTGGTTAACTACTGTAAGTCCAATGCATGGAAACAATTGTTTAAGACAGATATTCAGATCATTCTAAGAATTCATGACTAAGCTGCCTACACTTTCTACTATAAATATGAGTGACTATTGTCACACAATACATCGTTGTACGTAAGAAATTCAATAAATGCAATTCATTGGAAAAGTGAGTCTTATTTACTGTCACTATGGAAAGCAATGACAATGACGTCAGTGTACACTGCCAGTATCTAAAAAAAAAATTCTCTTGGAATGAACCTCTTTGAGTACACCACTAAACTGTTAAAATATGTTTATTTATTAGTATCAAAATAATAAGTTTAATTTATACTAGCGGCATCTAGTGGTTACAATATGTACTAGTAGTGTACCATAGTCAATTACCAAGAAATAAAGTAATTCATTCTCAACCGTCATCTCATTCGTTTCAATAGGTGTGTTGCAAAAATGTTTCAAATAATTTTATATAAATTCTTATCGTGTATCAGAAAATAAATTATAATGTCGTCAGGTAGTTATTTATTAAATATGCCGAAATTAAAAGGACGCGAAAATTATAATAATAATATGTGTATGTGACAGCAACCTTATGATTGCAATCTTTTTTTTTTTTTTTTTTTTTTTATTGCTTAGCTGTGTGGACGAGCTCACAGCCCACCTGATGTTAAGTGGTTACTGGAGCCCATAGACATCTACAACGTAAATGCGCCACACACCTTGAGATATAGTTCTAAGGTCTCAGTATAGTCACAACGGCTGCCCCACCCTTCAAACCGAAACGCATTACTGCTTCACGGCAGAAATAGGCGGGGCGGTGGTACCTACCAGTGCGGACTCACAAGAGGTCCTACCACCAGTAATTACGCAAATTATAATTTTGCGGGTTTCATTTTTATTACACGATGTTATTCCTTCACCGTGGAAGTCAATCATGAACATTTGTTGAGTACGTATTTCATTAGAAAAATTGGTACCCACCTGCGGGATTCGAACACCGGTGCATCGCTTCAACACGAATGCACCGGACGTCTTATCCGTTAGGCCACGACGACCACAAAATCTAGTTATTGTTGAATCATCACTAGTATGACATACCTGTTCCAGGTACGTAAGATTAGCTCCTTGCCGTTTCATGATAGTGGCCATGCGCCCCAGGGCCGCACGTTTGAGTTGTTTGCACCGATACAACGAGTCTCCATATTTTAGCAGTCTCACATAGTCTTTTGCAACACTGTAAATGAAGCATTAAGGATATAAATAGAATATGTAATAAATGTAATAAAAATCAAACCCGCAACATTATAATTTGAGTAATTACTGGTAGTAGGACCGCTTGTGAGTTTGCGCGGGTAGGTACCACCACCCTGCCTATTTCTGCCGTGAAGCAGTAATGCGTTTCGGTTTGAAGGGTAGGCAGGCCGTTTGAAGGGCAGCCGTTGTAACTATACTTGAGACTTAGAACTTATATCTCAAGGTGGGTGGCACATTTACGTTGTAGATGTCTATGGGCTCCAGTAACCACTTAACACCAGATGGGCTGTGAGCTCGTCCACCCATCTAAGCATTAAAAAAAAAATTAAGTAATCATGTACTAAAGGATAACACGATGTGACTGAGCTGGTATTCAAACACCAGAGGCAGGTACCAATTTTTCTAATGAGAGAAATACTTAAGAAATGTTCACAAATGACTTTCAGTAAAAATTGAGCAATCAAAAAAATCAAAGTTTTAAATTCTGCTTAATACATAATTAGTAAACAGATCTCTGGTTAGAGTTGACTAGTATAGATTTTTTTTTGTTGCTTAGAAGAGTGAAAAAGATCGTGGCCCAGCTAGTGTTAAGAGGTTACAGAGCCCAAATATATTTATTATTAAAGTGTAATTGCCGTCATCAACCTAGAGACGTGAGTTCTAAGGTCTCAGTTTTTTACAGTACAATGGCTACCCCTAGAAGGATAACACCATTCCACCTATTCCTATTATAAAACAACCATTCTAGCTTAGAGCTTGACATGTCATAGGATGTTGAAACTTGAATCTTATGTCTCCAAGCCAAAAGCAGACTTTGGAACCTTTTATTAAATTTCTTATGTATATAAGTTACAAAATCTACTTTACAGGTTTTAAAGGAATTTATAAATAGGTTTACACTAATATTGTATGAGAGTTTGTAACATCATTGAGACTTACTTATCAATAAGATGTCTGGCTGTGTTCAGCTGTCCGAGTCCAAGTTTGTAATGATCCTTGTCATACAATACGTTCATGAGATCAGCATAAAATGGATGAACATCATCTAACTTTGGGAATTCCTGTAAACATTATCCTGTTAATCTATGTTTTTAATAACTTATTTATGACATATGTCAGTCTGTTACATCAATATACCCCAGTTCGATAGAGGAACAAGTGAGAAGCTTGTGGGATTTGATTATTCTTACATTTTCTTTTTAATTTAACTAACTAGCATGGTGACTTGAAAAAGCATCGGAACTAAGCTCAAGAGAGTTGAAGCATACATCAGAAAGAAGCTATTTTATTAAATAATGATAGTGAAACTTTAAATTTAGCCCGCCCAAAGATTGATCTGGCATCAGCAGAATGAATCTCTAGAAAACTAAGATTTTAACCAAAACAATAAAAATTTAGAAAAAATTGCGAAATATACACATGTTGTAGATTTATGTTTTCGATGTGACGTAGCTACTTTTGCGTATTACTATCACGCTGTTGCTGTTTACCTGAATAATTCTGGACAATCGGTCGTGGAAGTTCTGCTGGGTATATTTCACTTTTCTTATGTAAAACCCACGTATTCTTGATATTTTATAATGCTTGTGAACAACTGTAGGGGTTTTCCTTTGTGTTTTCGATAAAATTATGTCTATGAAGTCCTAAAAACAAAATTTCGAGGTTAACATTTTTATCAATAGGATGATGGTTTTCATAGTACATTTGTGGGATTTATAAAGTTATACATTTACCTTAGCTGTAGGGACTACAGCAATCTTTTTAAAGTTGTACAAACTCATTTTGTTTTATTTTATTGCTATTTTAGTATCATAATCGCTCTGAACGAGCATTACACGTAAACACGTGTTTGGAAAGAATATTTGACATTTTTGACAATACTGATTTTCTTTTATTTGATTCGTTCGTTGGACCAGCAAAGGAATATAACTTATACTTGAGTATGTTGTAACAAAGGCCGAAAAGTGCCTTATAAATTTATGAAAGTATTAAATGAAGATGAGAGAAATGAGATCAGAGAAAACTGTAGGAGAAATGAAATGACCAGATTTTTTTTTTTTTTTTTTCTCTCTTTTTATCTACAATCAGTATCCAGTACTTTTATTAGATGAGTTGAAATTTTCTAAATCAGTAAGAGCGTGACTCCAGCGAGCCATCTACTCTAAATTTAAGATTTGTCATTGAACTATATGACGTCTTTTCTCTTGAGCCGTTTACCGTAACTTCATTTTTTCAAGGCGGCAGCCAGATTGTTTGGGTGCTTTTCCAGTCTTTCGTGGTGTTTTTGTTTAAATTTTACGATTTCCTGCATTATTGTAGGCATCCCTAGTTCTTTGTGTATTTCAGTGTTTGTGACCAACCACGGAACACCACTTATGGAGCGCAAGATACAGTTTTGCATTCTTTGTATAATACTGATATTCGAATTGCAGGCGCTACCCCATAATTCGATTCCGTACAGCCAAACTGGCTTAAGGATAACTTTGTAAATTAAAAGTTTGTTGTCAACACTCAGCTTGCTGTTATGTCCCAACAGCCAATGGAGATTTTTGTATCGGATGTTTAGTTCCTGTCTCTTAGTTTGAATGTGGTGTTTCCATGTTGGGGGGTAGATGTTGCTCGCGTCCGTAGGATTACCATCTTTTCCTAGACCCTCCCTACACGTACCCTCCGGGTGGTGCAAAATGAGCAACAACGCCGAGCTACAGGCGGCGGTTAATTAACCTGAATAATGGCAACCACAAACCATGAGGACTAAATTCCCTCAATAAGAGTGGCGATGGTACCTTGGGAAAGTATCATTAGTATTTCTCCCAACCCCTTTATAAAAATATGGAAAGTCAGAGTAATGATTGTGATTTGTCATGCGCCCCGGCTAACCCCCGGCGCCCTCTGGTACCCGGGCCGGAGGGTGTGAAATGTGCTACCGAAGACGGCATAGAAGTGGCAACCCAGGCTTCTATGCCAGTAAATGCTACTGATCAAAAGAAGTTAGTTCAGCAGGCATTCCATCCTAGCCTCTTTTTAAATCGGCCAAGAAGTTCGTCCCTAGGAAGTCTTTCGAACCAAGCGTCTGCTAAAGAAAAATGTAGTCAAAGCTCTGAGGACTCTGCCGAAACGCTAAGAGATACCACATGCCCACCACCATGGCAAAGAGTTCCTGTAAGCAGAGGTGTCAAAAGAAAGAAAACATCTTACGGTCCAGTCCCAGAATCTGTGATAACCTCAAATAAATTTAGTGGTCTTCAAATCGATCTAACAGACGAAGACTCTGAAACTACCACGGTTAAAAAAACAAGTAAACCGCCCCCAATTAATCTATATGGGGTCGACGACATTAACAAACTTACTGAAATGCTAGAAACTGTCGCGGACGTGACAGAGTTCACATTCAAGATCACTAATCGAAACCAACTAAGGATGAACTGTGTTAACATGGATGTGTATAAAAGAATCCTTACCCTAGTGAGAGAAAAGGAGCTAATAGGCCACACTTTCAATCGAAAGGATGAAAGATGCCTCAGAATTGTTATACGGAACTTATACCCTTCTACACCCATTGACATTATCAAAGAAGAAGTAGAAGCCACCGGAAATATTGTTAAGGGAGAAATAATTAATGCGAAATTCGGCCCCGAAAAGAAGCCTACTTCCACCTTTTTCGTGAATCTCTTGCCCGGCCCAAACAATAAAGCTGCTAAAGACCTTAAATTTATATACCATCAGTCTGTTGTTATCGAAGACCCGAGGAAAAGAAGGTCTATAATCCAATGTCACAGATGCCAGCAATACGGGCACTCTAAGAATTACTGTATGCGACCTCCTCGTTGTGTTAAATGCGGCCAATCCCATAAGACCTCCGATTGCGATAAAAAAGACCGTAATACACCTGCGCTTTGTGCACTCTGTAGTGGACCACATCCAGCCAACTATAAAGGATGCGAGGTATACAGAGAAATCCTTGCACGAAGGATGAAGCCGCCAACAACTAAAAGAAAGATCCTTGAAAATCCACCATCCACTAAAGGGGAGCAATTTAAGACTGCATACCCAAGACAAAGAACCCAAATACACAACACATATGCGGAAGCCATAAGATCTAACAGCACACAACAGACTGATTACTCTCCTGATTTGCAGCCACCGGTCTCTTCACCAATAGAACAATTACTTCTCAAACAAACAGAGAAATACGACCTTATCCTACAACAAATGAGCGCATTAATGATGCTCATAAATAAACTCATTAATAAGATCTCAAAATGACTTCATTAAGAATAGCTACGTGGAACATTAACGGCCTCGCCCCTAATAAGAACGAAGCGGAACTAGTTATGACTCAGCATAACGAGTCATAACTAGTTCGACGTGCGAGTTAGACGAGTAGTAGAGAGAGACGAGTTAGACGTGCTGCTAATCTCCGAGGCTCACTGTACCGCGTCCTCTAGTATAAAATTCAAAAACTATGTGTGTTACGTCACTACTCACCCTGATGGTACTGGACATGCAGGAACAGCAATAATAGTACGAAAATCCATTAAACACCACCCAATGCCTGGCTACTAAACCGATCACATTCAAGCCACTACAATACTAATTGAAGACAAAAGTGGTTGTTTTAACTTGTCAGCAATATACTGTCCGCCAAAGCATAAAATCATGGGGGATATGTTCATAGATTTCTTCCAAAGTCTCGGAAATCGCTTTGTCGTGGGTGGAGACTGGAACGCAAAATGCACTTACTGGGGCTCGAGACTAACGACCACAAGAGGACGACAGTTGAAGCTCTGTGTGGTGATTGCAAATTAACCACAGTTTCAACTGGGGAACCGACTTACTGGCCCTCAGACCCAAATAAAATTCCAGACCTATTGGACTTCTTTATTTTGAAAGGGTTTTCAACACACTATATCAAATCTGAGTCGTGCTATGACAGCTCCACAGACCACACTCCAGTCCTACTAAATTTAAGTATAATGGTGATAGAATATACGACACCTGAAAAATTGAGTAATAAAAGCACTGACTGGAACTCGTTCAGGGAAACCCTTGATGAAAAAATTGACCTGAAAGTAGCTCTGAAAACACCTGATGATATTGAAAATGCGACTAGATACATAACTAATCTGATCCAAGAAGCATGCTGGGTGTCCACGCCTGAAGAAGAGTCTGTAAAAACTCGTTTAAGCTATCCATTGGAAGTCAAAAAGGCAGTACTGGAAAAGAGGAGGCTTAGAAGAGTCTGGCACCAAAGCAGATTAGAAGCAGACAAGAAAGCGCTGTATAGGAGTGCGGTTCAACTAAAAGAAATACTGAACAATTGGCACAATAAAACGTTGGAGGATCGTCTCGTGACACTAACAGCCACTGCAGCAACTAATTACTCGTTGTGGAAATTCACCAAGAATTATAGCAGACCTCAGTCATTCAAACCTCCGATAAAAACCATGAATGGTTGGGCGCGAACATCTCAAGAAAAAGCAAACGCATTCGCTCAACATCTTGAATCAGTTTTTAAACCAAATGCTGACATAGATTTAGTACATGAGGAACACATCAATGAAATTCTGCTACAAGACTTCCAAATGCTACCCCCACAGCGGCCAGTCACAGTACGCGAAGTTTGGAGAGTTATATCAAAACTACAGGATAAAAAGGCTCCCGGATATGATCTTATAACCAAGGAGATATTAAAACAAATTCCAAGGAAGGTGGTAGTGTTCCTGACTTCACTCTATAATAGCATACTAAGAGTCCAGTATTTTCCAATGGCCTGGAAAGTATCTCACATAATTATGATTCACAAGATGGGCAAACCACCCAATGAAGTATCCTCATACCGACCTATAAGCTTGCTGCCAATACTTTCCAAAGTTTTCGAGAAGCTCCTGAAAGGTAGACTTGTCCCAATCCTCAATGACGAAAAAATCATTCCTGATCATCAATTTGGGTTTAGACGAAATCATGGCACGGTCGAACAAGTTCACAGAGTCTGTGAAAAAATACGCAAAAGTTTGGAAGAAAAACTCTACTGCTCCTCGGCGTTTCTAGATATACAGCAGGCCTTTGATAAAGTTTGGCATAAAGGCCTCCTGTATAAATTAAAGGCAGCGCTACCTCATCAGTATTATTGTCTGCTAAAATCGTATCTCGCAGACAGAATATTCCAGGTGAAAGAAGGGAATTCTTTGTCACGATTCTGCGATATCTCAGCAGGTGTACCACAGGGATCAGTCCTGGGACCACTATTATATACTATATACACTGCTGACCTACCTGAGGTTAATGATGTTACCACTGCAACATTCGCCGATGATACTGCAATATTGGCGAGTCACACGGATCGTTTTGTAGCATCACAGAGATTGCAAAAAGGTCTTGATAAAATATCCACATGGCTACACAAGTGGCGAATAAGAGCCAGTGCAAACAAGTCGGTACATGTTACATTCACATTGCGAAAAGGTGTTTTTTTTTTTTTTTTTTAACAATCACGCCACGTTAACTGGTCCCATGGTAAGTTCGTAAAGAACTTGTGTTACAGGTACCAGATGACGGAAATAAATGTAAGATTTTTATTATACACATACATATAATATACATCCATAACCCTGGAAAAGACATTTTTATATTTATCATACAAATATCCTCCCTTGGCGGGATTCGAACCAGCGACCCCCTTGTGTAGTGACCATGTCACTTACCACTACACCAGACGGCCGTTCAATTGTCCACCTGTCCATGTTAATAACGCTATATTGCCTCATCAAGACAATGTAAGATACCTGGGAATGCACTTGGACCGCCGCCTAACATGGAAACACCACATTCAAACTAAGAGACAGGAAATGACCAGAATGAAGAGAATTTACTAAGAGCTAAATAGATTTTCAGTCAATCATTTTTCAAGCAGTTTTTTATTTATTTTCTCTGATTGTGACTTTATTGCTAATTTCATTAAAGAAACAAGTTTCCCATTGTTTCACTTTTACTATACAGGATTTTTAACACATCCGAAAAAATCATTGATTCTGATCATGTACACGTACAAGTATTATTAATGACTATCCCAAAAAAATTGTATTTACTTCTCAATTAAACTGTTAAACACTCATTAATATTCGAATGACTGCGTGGTCAGCGTACTAGCTTGTAAATATAAATACTTTCTGTGACTCTCAAAAAGAAACTCTTTTAAAGTGACATTTTAAGTTAATAAATAAACTATAAAACCGTTTAGTATCTTTAAAAGTGCAGAAATTCTCAGAATAAAAAATCAGTAATCGTGACTTTTTCGAGTTTTTGTAACATTTTAGTCAGACATTTTTTTCTTAAATCCTTGAGCACTGTAATCTATCTTACATGGCATGGCTTTAGCTCACATTTAATAGTCGTATAGGATGTTCGTCAATGTTTCTTTCGCCTATCCGAGTGACAAAAAAGGTCACAAGCCGTCATTGTCAATTCTAAGCTGTCAATAAGCCGACTGTAAATTTGTAAGGTTATAAAACAGAAATTGAATATATTAACATTAAAAAGTTAAAATACATAAATACTATTAAACTGGATTCAGTAACATAAGAAAACTGAAAACAAAACTCTGCCAAGATTATTAATTGAGATTTAAAACAGCATCCTTCAACAGTAAGTATTAATAAATTGCATCATGTTTCATTTGTTTTACGAAAATGCCCAACAATAAAAAAAAAAACAGTTCATTTAATATACTATTTTTGTTTAAACTGTTAAATAGGTTCTTTCTATTTATGGATTTTATACCGTGTTTTGACGAATTAATGAAAAATAACAATTATTTGTATAAGCACGAAAACTGTGAGTGAAAATATGTTCCAGGAATATAAAGGACACAAATAACAAACCATGTATTCAAGACTGCGCAATGGTTTTCGGCAAACAATTAAACACCGACTGGCTTCACAAAGAAGTTACAGTAATGAGGTTTTGAGGAAAAAGGAAAATTTATCAAAAAATCTTCAAGTTGGGAAGACTATACATGGATTCCTTTGCACCGAAATCGAATCTATACAAGAATACAATATGACAGCCTATTTTTTAACCCACGAGAGAACCAAAACTGAATATTTACATTTAGAGAGAGATGACTCAAATAATGTATTTTCTGTAGGTTTTCGCACAACTCCGTTAGATTCAATGGGCACTCCCCACATTCTAGAACACACAGTTTTATGCGGCTCAGAAAAATATCCAGTAAGAGATCCATTCTTCAAAATGCTAAACAGATCTTTGGCTACGTTCATGAATGCTTTAACAGGCCCAGATTATACATTTTATCCTTTTTCATCGCAAAATGAAATCGACTATCGTAATCTACAGAAAGTTTATTTGGATGCAGTCTTCAGACCTAATTTAACTAGACTAGATTTTTTACAAGAAGGCTGGAGATTAGAACATTCAAATTTGGAGGATAAAAATTCTGATTTGATTTTCAAAGGTGTAGTCTACAATGAAATGAAGGGAGCCTTTTCGGAGACAAGTTCGCTTTTTGGACAAAAATTCATTAATACAATTTTACCGAAAGGAACTTATGGATATGTATCAGGAGGTGACCCATTATGCATTCCTCAGCTAACTCATGAGCATTTAAGAAACTTCCATGCCACTTATTATCATCCTAGCAATTCTAGAATGTATTCGTATGGCAGTTTTCCATTAGAAGCCAACTTAAAGTTCATTAATGAAGCCTATCTGAGTAAATATGAATATTTAGATCCCAAGAATACTGTAGTTGCGAGCCAAGAACGTTGGAAGGAGCCGAGACGTGCAGAGATGAATTGCAGAGTAGACCAGTATGGTGGACCGGTAGAAAAACAGAATCAAATTGCCATAGGATATGTTATGTCGGACATTACTAATATTTATGAAACATTCACAATGCTAGCATTAGCGGAACTTATGATAATAGGACCGAATTCAGCATTTTACAAAAGCTTAATTGAGAAAAACATATCTGGAGGCTATAATTCTTTGACTGGCTATGAAAATCAGATAAGAGATACCATGTTTGTTGTTGGTCTCCGAGATGTTGAAACATCAAAGTTTGAGACCATCGAGAAGATTGCAAATCAAACTTTAGAGGAAATATATGAGAAGGGCTTTGAGAAAGCTCATATTGAGAGTGTTTTACATGGCTTCGAGCTTTCTATTAAGCACCAGTCACCAAAGTTTGGTTTAAATCTGCTTTTTAACCTAATGCCTCTCTGGAATCACAATGGGCCGATATTGAATGCTTTGAAGGTCAACAACCTTTTGGGGAGACTGAAGGAGAATCTCATGACTCCAAACTACGTAAAGGATATAATCGAAAAGTACTTTATTCAGAATAACCATAAGTTAGTTATGACTATGCTACCAGACCCAAAATTTGATGACGTCTTCAATGAAGCAGAATCTAAACTTCTGAAATCAAAAGTTTCGTCCTTAAGTGCTAACGATAAAGAAGCTATTTATAAAGAAGGCTTAGAGCTTTCCAAAGTTCAGAAGGAGGTGCAGAATCTTGATGTTTTACCATGTTTGAAAATGGAAGAGATCGTAGCGAACAAAACCGCCCCATCATTAAAACATTCTGTATCAGAAACCATACCACTGCAACTTTGTGAGGCGAATACAAATGGCGTAACATATTTCAAAGGAATCTTAGGCACCGACAGCTTGGGCGACAGTGAAAGAAAAATGCTTCCCTTTTTCAATTATATTTTAGATAAATTTGACACTAAGTCGTATAACTACCGTGATTTTGATAAGCATGTCAGCAAATGCACCTCCGGCCTGAGTGCAATTACACACATTACTGAGCATGTCGGGCAATCTGGTCAATATGAGCAGGGTATATTGATCAACAGTCATTGTTTGGACCACAATCTACCTAAAATGCTTGATATATGGCAGGAGATATTTAAAAAACCAAATTTTAGCAACAGCGAAAGAATGGCAATGCTTCTAAATAATTACTGTTCTTCGTTGACAAATGGGATAGTAAGCAGCGGTCACACGTATGCTGTACAGGCGGCTCGTTCTCTAATATCCTCTGTAGACGAATGCAAAGAGAACCTGCTGGGTATCCAACACGTCACGATCATGCAGGAAGTACAAAAATCACAAAAAACTGAAGACATACAGTCGGTCATTGAGAGCATATCAGAAAACGTACTTAAAGGGAATAATTTGCGAGCAGCATTCCATTATTGCAATACAAACAACGATGTTCACGAATACATCGATAAATTCTGCAAGGACTTGTGTAACGCTAATGATAATCAAGAAGTCAATCGCATTAATTGGACAGACTCTAAAAGTATGAACAAGAACAACCGCGGTATACATATAGCCATGAATATACCAGTGAATTTTTGCGCCAAAGTCATACCGACTGTTGCGTACACCCATCCCGATTACGCGAAGCTACGCGTGCTGTCAGTGTTCTTATCATCGAAATACTTGCACCCGATCGTGCGAGAGCAGAACGGTGCTTACGGTGGCCGCGCCATGCTGTCCTTTGACGGAATCTTCAGTTACTATTCATACAGAGACCCAAATGCTAAAGTCACTTTGGACGTGTTCGACGAAACCGCCAATTGGTTGACAAAAAACGCGAATTTGATTGACGAACAAAACCTTTTCGAGTCCAAGCTAACTATAATGCAGCAAATGGACCAACCGATCGCGGAATACATGAAAGGAGTCGATCTGTTCCTGTACGGGCTGTCTTATGACCTTTGGAAGACGCAAAGGGAAAGAGTTTTGGCCGTGAAAAGCGAGGATTTGGTGGAAGTATGCTTGAAATATCTGACGAACGATAAATGGGCCGCTAAATGTGTAATCGGAGATGGTGGTGCACAGGATTTGAAGAAAGGGGATGAGGTGTGGCAGAAAGTGAGCGGGCCTCAGCAGTAGGCACATTCATTCCAGCTACTCTTGTTAGTGAAAACGCATTACGGTTGTTACGAGGCGGTGGTTTGAGATATGAAGAAGACTTGGGTACGGCCGGAAAATGTGAAAAATACGAGTTGTTTAATTAACGGAAATTAATTGTTGTCAGCACGGCAGATAATTAGTTTTCATTCTAATCTGAAATCGTGTACCAATGTCACTTGTCTGCTAATGACCAACGCAGGCAAGGTATAATTGAGCTGTGAGGTTTAGTGCCGATATTGCCTACATAACCCAAATTCGGTATAGTTTTTCATAAATATGGCTAATCGTAGAGGCACCTCCGCCATCACCTAAAGACCGTTGTCTAGTTTCATTTCTTAATAAATTTTAGAAATATTTTTTTGTCACTTGAATGATCATGCATAACGTCACGCCTAAAGGACTATAAAATGTATTGTGCGATACAAATAAATGAATGTTAAGAAGTTCAATTGGCGATTTAATTAACAGTTACCATACTTTATCAAGATTATCCGCCATTAATCTTAAGTGGACTGTCGATTTTGCACGAAAACACTATTCGACAAATAAATCTATATCTATACTAATATATAAATCTACAGTGGTTTTTACGGATGTTCCGTTATAACTACTGAACCGTGCATCCGATTGACTTGTAACTGGGTATCCATGTAGAAAATACATGTACTTAATGGATAGGCTAATATTTATATGAGTGTTGGACTCCCTACACCAGTTGCGGGGGCGTTAATGATGAGAATCTTTGTGGGGGTGAGAAATAATAATGTTAATTTTAAATGCCCAGCAAAGCGGACGGGTACAGCTAGTATCTCCTAAAACTAAAATAATATGTTCGTATAAATGAGAAGACGGGCTTGACCTGAATCTAGCGGCTAGTTGTAGATAATGGGCTCGAATGCTATATCGGGCGAATATTTGTGTGACGAACAGATCTGCTCTTTGCCAGGGTATTTAATTTTTTTTTATTGCTTATATGGGTGGACGAGCTCACAGCCCACCTGGTGTTAAGTGGTTACTGGAGCCCATAGACATCTACAACGTAAATGCGCCACCCACCTTGAGATATAAGTTCTAAGATCTCAGTATATGTCTTATATCTTATACATGTATATAGGAGAGAGGTAGGCGATATTTAATTGTAGTTACTACATCACACCAGGGGTGCTAGGCAAAATGCAATCTACTAGCATTAATGCTAATAAAAAATTATGCGAACTTAAATGATTGATATTAATCAGATCACGTAACTATTCGTTCTTCTGGTAATAAGTGATATCTCGAAATATCAATTGTATTACTCTGTCCCACTATACAAACAGGTACCTACGTCCCAACAGGTGCCCTTCGCGGCAAAAACGGGGTATGGCGTTACCTAGCCGAGCGAGCTCCTTAAGTCCTAATTCCCCAAATAGTTATTACCAATGATACTGAATGCACTTACACCACAGATTAACTGACAAGACAAGTCAGAACTTTCTTTTAATTACTGGTTTTATTAGGCGGTAGGACCTCTTGTGAGTCCGCACGGGTAGGTACCACCACCCCACCTATTTCTGCCGTGAAGCAATAATATGTATCGGTTTGAAGGATGGGGCAGCCGTTGTAACTATACTGAGACCTTGTAACTATACTATAGCCTTAGAACTCATAATATATCTCAAGGTGGGTGGCGCATTTACGTTGTAGATATCTATGGGCTCCAGTAACCATTTAACACCAGGTAAGCTGTGAGCTCGTCCACCCGTCTAATTAGGTCTTATAAAGTATAGTAATATAAATAATATTTAAGCTGATGATGATGTTAAAGTGTAAGTGTATTGACAGCAAATCATATGATATAGGTAACCTAAAAATCTTATCTTATTTTTTAAATATCTCTGTATCAAATGAACAATATTGATTTTAATCTGTTTATAATAAAAAGGATATATAGTCTGTTATTTAAACTTAATTTCATTACTGTCCTTGAACTTCGTTTAGTGGGCCGTGCAATGTATGGAGAGTGGCCCATGTCCTTTGTATGTAGTTCGAACTTTTGCGTACGTTTACCGCTAAGGGCGCTGTTTTACGCTATCGAGAACGTTAAAAAACTCACACTAAGCATACATGCTGGTCAATTGAACAGTTCTATTAGTTAAACCGCTTATCTATCTAGTGCGAGTCTTTTGCTGACTCTGGTAAAATATAAACCGGCAATTTCCTTTTTAATTTAGCTGCTCTGCAATTAAGTTGTACAAAAATTACTTTTAACTCTCGTCATTTCTATTCCAATTTCGTTCAAAATTAAGAACAATATTGAAAGTTTATCTACGTTATAATTTTTGTTTACAGATGTCTTTGCCTGAATCGTTTCAAGAGGACAGGCTATACTTCGAAGAATGCCTATCTTACTTTCAAGATTATCAAAATTTTTACCAACACCCGAATACAGAAATATTAGTTGAAAATGTTTTGGAACATATCAT
Source organism: Bombyx mandarina (assembly GCF_030267445.1). Lineage (NCBI taxonomy): Eukaryota > Metazoa > Arthropoda > Insecta > Lepidoptera > Bombycidae > Bombyx > Bombyx mandarina. The sequence continues at coordinate 475,224 of NC_143209.1, read as the reverse complement.
TGTAGGAGATTTATCTAAACACGATGTTTTAAATAATAACTTCGAGCTGAATTCAATCGAGGATGAAGTTATGATGAAAACATTTTTGGAGCGCACTCGGAGATTGACAGTGTGTCACGATGACGCTGTCAAAATTGGCGCGGAATTCGATCTCGACGCTCCAGTTGGCATTAAGAAAAAGTATGAAATTATAAACTTAGCTAAAGAGATCAAAGGAATCTGTGAAGATGTAAACTGTGGGATGGTTGTGGATTTCGGATCCGGCTTGGTACGTTCGATTTACTTCTACGAATACATGAGGTCTTTTAAAAAAAAAATAGGTAAAATAAGACGACCAGCTAACAATATATAGATAGATTTTTTCCCTACCTAAGCTGATAGGCTTGAGAAGCTATTTCAGCGTAACCTTAACTAGTAGATGTGCTCACGGGGCTCAAACCGGAGTGATGCTAATACTGACCCTAGCAAGAGCAGTGCTTCGCAGAATCTACCACCGGATCGGAAACGCGACCCATTGAGAAGATCCGACAAGAAACTCAGTGGGGTCGATAGACGTTAATTTTTGCCTGCAAAGCATTATTTATACTGCCTTGGATATTACTAATGGTACTGAGTAATCTACAGTTTTACCCGTCAATTAGCAATGCTGGCTATAAATCATTGTGCACGTTAAAACTCTAAAATAAACTATAGCATTTCTGGACAGATACAAACTATATCTTCAAACGAGGCTTAATAGGTAGAGGCGGTGCTAATATTGATGTCTAAAGAGGAAGGCAATTAGATTTAAAAGTCGGCATCCTTACAGATCTCCCAATCCACTAACATTTTTATTAGATGCCTGAGCAGCTTTAACATTTGGAGCTAGGTGACACTGGCATAGCATCGACACGCTGAGGTTCTCGCTGGATCTATTCATTAGGTTGTGATAGCGATCCAGTAGCAGAGGTATTCGCGAAGCCATTGCCCTCGTTCGGTCAACTCTTCTTAGGGGGCGCTCGGGCGGCTACTAACAAGTTTGCGTTATTACTGGTGGTAGGGCCTCTTGTGAGTCCGCGCGGGTAGGTACCACCGCCCTGCCTATTTCTGCCGTGAAGCAGTAATGCGTTTCGGTTTGGAGGGTGGGACTATATATATAGGTATATATAGTTGTAACTATACTTGAGATCTTAGAACTTATATCTCAAGGTGGGTGGCGCATTTATGTTGTAGATGTCTATGGGCTCCAGTAACCACCAAACACCAGGTGGGCTTTGAGCTCCTCCACCCATCTAGCAATAAAAAAAAGAAAAAAAAGTCCTACACCTCCTGACTGAGCCCATGCTCACATACCTGTCCTAGTGAAACTGCGGGATTCGAACACCGTTGCATCGCTCAATACGAGCATAGTTGTCTTCCAAGTAAATAGTTTAATCACAATAGTCGCTCTCTCCGTTAATATTTAAGATAGATCTAGGGCAGGTACTAAATAAATACTTTTGAAATTTCAGGGCTATCTGGATCAATATTTACATACTATCAGTGAAGTCAAAATCTTAGGTTTGGAATGTAATGACAGTCATTATGTCACCGCCAAAAAACGACAAACGAAATACCACGAGAGATCTTCAGAGCGTGTAAAATTTATTAAACACACAATAACTAATGAATCTCATACACACATTAGTCAGTTTTTAAAAGACAATTTCCCCAAAGAAGCGAATTTTTGCATAACTGGGTTGCACGCGTGCGCTGATTTGACAGTTGACGCAATTGATACATTCGTTAAAATGGCCGACGCACAATTAATTATTATTATGCCGTGCTGTTACCATAAAATGTCACAGAAAGAAGGAAATTTCATTAATTTTCCGTTAAGTTATTGTCTTAATGATATTTATAAGAATTATAAAAACACTGTGTGTTTTAATGTTCCATTTTTAAGATTGGCAGCACAGCCAACGAGTTGTGGAGATAGTATGTCTGATTTGGTTTTTAATATGTTGGCCAGAGCTGTATTGCAGTTGTACGCTGCTAAACGTAAGTTAATTTTATTTTAAAATACCCCCTTTTTAACCATTTAAAGTTAATCTCTGTGGTCTTAAGGTATACACCTGAGAAATTGGGGACCATCAGGAAACCGCAAATTGGTACACTTAGTGAACGACAGTCACAACCCAAAAATTCTAATGTTCTCAACATAGCGACGGTTGACAAATGGCAGCCCGCGCAAATAAGATAAATCATATTTTTTAAATTAATACTACTACATATGACAGTGTGTGATGATATTAAATCGATACTTCTGAGTAAATAATCATTTAAAAGTAAATTAGTTTTCTAAAACAGCGCTTTTTCCCACCTTCGGATTGGTTTACTATTTTCAATGTCAATTTGTTCAGTTGATGTGTGTAATTTTTTTACAGACAATTGCAAGGTTAAAAGAAAAAAACGAAAAGCCGTCAAAGTAAAAACAATGAACAATAATTTTGAGTCCTACGTTCAAAACGCCGTAACGGATGGTTTCCGTTTAGAAAAAAACGAGTCCAATTCGCCAAATAAAGCTGAAAACCTTATTTTTGACAACAACGAGCTGCTGTCAATGTGGCAGAAGCTATCAGATGTGACGTTCAAAAAGGCGGGAATTTCGATCAAAATGCAAAACGCCATGCAGCCAGTGCTCGAGAATTTTGTACTCTACGATAGAATTGTTTATTTAAAGGAAAAGGGTGTGGTAAAATGTAAATTTAAGAAAATATTTGATGAAAAGCTTTCACCTCGATGCTTAGCGTTGATAGCTTATAAATCATAAATAATAATAATAATGTTTTATTATTATTCCAAGATGTTATTCCTTCATCTACTCATCCGGATTTTACCCAGTTCTGAAGCTGCATTACGAATCCGTAGTAAAGTTATAGCGATATAAAGGAGCCAGTCAAGCTTATTTAAATTTAAAAAATCTATTTGATTTTATTCATTTTACCAATTCTCTTTCGATATATCGATCCGCTTATCAATTGAAATAATATTCTTATCACGAGACAAATAAAACACAGATTAACAACAATACAATTTTATTGGTTATACACATTATATCTTTACATACAGCAACAATTACGATATCATTACAAGAATGCTCAAAAACTGCAAGTTAACCTTTTCTAAACACTAAACAATCTAACATTCCTACATAATTAATTACACGTTCAACTAAATGGTTTTTGAACACACTTAAAATGGAAGACACGTTTCGTAATACAATATGACATTGAAAATAGATTTTCTCTTTTAAACATAAACAAACAAGCGCATTCATTAAACATTTAAAATTTAATTTTAAATTAAATAACAATATTTCTAATATTCTCGGTTATAGTAACCAAGCAAAGATAATACGTAATAAAGCTTTTAGCTCAAATCAATTATGTAATTATTTACGACACGTTGCACAGAAGACATATTATGAGACTCATTATACTCTATCTAATCTACAATCACAACATAGACCAACTACACATAACTACGTACTAAAGTTAATTGAGTATGAAAAACTTTACTAGGTGTGTTAATAATGTAGATTCAAGTCGCGTGTGTTAATTTTATTCTCAAACGGCTAATGTTTAATAAAATAAATGCAATCGTTGCTATTTAAATTTACAATTTGCCGTTAGTTGAAAGAGCTTGCAACAACGAAACTAATCCATACCCGATCCTGTGGACCGAATGGTAAACAGTCAACGTCGCCCTCGACACGTCATTACGGATCCTCCCGATCCATTAACGGTGCTTTTAGGTACCTCAAGCACCGGTCACCGTCCTCGCCGAACCCGTCGCTTGCGACGAAGGGCTCGACGAGTGAATTAACCCACAGACACAGCCCACTGAGTTTCTCGCCGGATCTTCTGTGGGTCACGTTTCCGATCCGGTGGTAGATTCTAGGAAGCACTGCTCTTGCTAGGGCCAGTGTTAGCAATACTTCCGGTTTGAGCCGGGAGGATGAAGTTGAAATAGCCTCTCAAGGCTATCAGCATAGGCAGGAAAAAAAAAATAATTGTTATGTTAATGACCCGATAGACAATAAGGTAGATACTTCTACTGCCCATCTGGAAGCTAAGTGGGCTAATAATGTTACCAGCATTAGCGCGCAATACAATAATCAGTCGATTTCTGAACTCCGTCTTTGATTATAAATATCGTACCACGATCAAACTGTTCTTGGCTTCCACAAATATTACTTTAAGCTATCAATAACTACTAACGTGAATCTATCATTGTTTTATCAATACATTTAAGCGATTCACAAAATACGACTACAAAAGCCAGTTAATTTCTATTGACATTCTCTTAAGTAACCAATAGCTTCATGATGATTTATGTTGTAGGACGTAGAGGAAAACTCCTTGCTAAAAACTGTTTCATATATGTACTTAGATTATCACTATCTACATTACAAATTTCCAAAGATTAAAGAAGCTAACCACATGATTTTAAATGTCTGCAAATCGCATTTTTAGAATTAAAGTGGCTTAATTAAAATTTTGAAGAAAATGAGTTTTATATTTCAAAAGGCGACTTATAACTTTAAACTTTAAAATGTACGCTTTAAGGCTTAAAGAACTAAAATTTAAACTGGAAAAAATTAAATTATTCAAATAAATTTTTGGCGTTTACCAAAAAACAAGAATTTTGGATTAAGCCACTTAAATTAAGGTGCGATATATCCACCGTAAAAAGTACAGTACTGATACCTATAGAAAGTCGAGTTGCATTAATGAAGTTACAATAAAAAGTGGAATATAAAGCCCTTGAACAAGACATTTCTAACTTGTATATTGGTTAATTAATTTTGTGTGAATTTTGGTTTGCGGTATCTCAAAACATATATTAACACATCAATTGAAATTGCGTATAGAAAACAATGAAGCCAGTAGAAATGTAATTGAGAGAGTCTAAGGAACAGATATCTATTGCATGCATACGTTTATTAATCATAGGATATTTGACTTAATTGAATTAATTCTTTCGCAGCTATACTAAAATCCTGATTAATTTACCACCAGTTGATTTCTCGATGTATATGATATAGAAAATTCTCCCTAAATATATTTACGACTATGGAAGACACGATCCACTTAAATTTATTTCCTACAATTAATATTGTCATTGTCACATTTCGTTTCTTTATTAAATGTACAGACCTTAGCTTATCATTTAGAGTAATCTAGACAATATAAATCATAATTGTATTATCTATGATATAAAAAATTTAAAATAAAATCAATGAAACATGTGCTAAAATTCGTTCGCAATAATAAAACGTAAAAAATTGCCAGGGTGACCAGAAACAGTTTACAAAATTATTAAAAAAAAAAAGTTGTAGTTGAGATTCACAATTTGGAGGTTAATCAGAAAATTTTAAAATGTTTTAATTTAACAAAATAAAATTGTCAATACTATTACTAATTACCTAGTACTTACATGTTCTACTTTATCTATGTATGAGCGGAATGCAAATTATAGTTAATCAAATTTGCTGCTTAACTATTCAATTATGTAATCTTCTTCTTTTTTTCCTATTACCCTCTGCTGGGGTGTAGGGCTCGAATAAAATCCTTCCATTTACATCAAATAAAAATAAAAAATTCAACATAAATTAAAGTACAAAACGAACTACCGCCTATTCACAAAAACTAGCCTCCGTCCTGAGAAGAACTGGCAAGAAACTCAGCGGGCATGTCTTTTTGTTTTAAATATTACATCGGCCTTGAGCAGTCTCTTTTAACTCCATGTCCAAGACGCCCATCTCCTGCTCCACTGAGCGACGTCAAGTTGTTCTGGGACAAAAAAAAAAAAGTTCTGGGACGGCCTCTCTTTCTTTTGCCAGACACTTTTCAGGTCAGTGCTGTCTTGGATTGTGAATATCGGGCTTTCCTAATATGTGACCAATCCACTGCCTCTTCCGTGTAAGGATCTCTTTCTCCATTAGTGTCTGCTTGATGATCCTCCACAGGCTTTGTTAATGATCATCTCAGCCCAAAAGAGTGAGTCAAAATTTGATGCAGGCACCTATTCACTGACACTTGAAGTTTAATTTAATAAAATTAAGTAATAGAACATTATTATTATTAAATACAATAAATAAATATATTTTTTAGTAAATAAATAAATATTTTATACGAGTAGTACCTATTCTATGTATAAAATAAATAAATACACAAAAATAGTTTAATTTGATTTACGCATATCTTAAAAATATATTAAGCAACTTAAATAAAGTTTATGAAAAGTATGTTACATAATTTCGTGAAAATTAATTTCTCTTTGAGATTAAAACGAAAGCTCTCATCTATTTTCTCTACTTCCAAAAGCTACATCGAAACACCGAAACAAGCTGAAATCTACGGACTTTTTATTTATTAATATTTCTCGACAAAATACAGAATACACGTATTAATTGGCAAAACGGGAGATATGTCTTATATAACATGATTTTATTTATTATTTATATACAGCAAACCGCTGGGCTAACTAAAAGACCGCCACGGATATTCCAGCGGACATCTTACTTAAATTTAATATTATAGTATTATACTATACATTAATTAAGTATCCTAAACATTTATTCTAAGAAAGTGTCTAAATAGATAGCATTTTAAACACAAATTGAAAATTACAACACAAAGAATAATATATTCTTTTTTTTTTGCAAGAATGTCTGTGGTTGTAGTATTGTTGTTACCTAATGTTTAAATGTATTCAGTCCATTCAACTAGAGTCAAGTCTACTATGGTCATAGACAAAACAGAGCAGTGCCACTGCTCACCTTGAAACCAGAGATTGAAATTACAAATAGTATTTCTAACAGCTGCCTACAATACGCCCGCCAATTTATAAATAAAATTCAAGTGTCTGTTTGTAATATTAATATAACCACTTCTCAATACATGAATATGAATGTATATACGACATATATATCAAAATGATATTTTCTATAATTTTTGTCTGTCTGTTGATTTCAACGGGACTTTCACTAGCAGATAGCTGGTATAACAAGGAGTAACTTAGGCTATTTCTATTTTGTTAAATTCCACGTGGCGCGCAGCTAGTCTCAAATATTAAGTGTATAATCTATGACGCCCGCCATTACTGACGCGTGAACTACGAAATATTTTAATAATATTAAAAGCAACGTCTTAATTCTTACAATAGCATTCAAAGCGCAATTACACTCACAACAGCTCCTAAAATTCGAATAACCTGTAAATATATTTAATAGCATTTGAAAACATTACGCATCTAAGCTTCTATCTCATATAACCATAATGCTTAATTTCAGAGAAAACTTATTTTCAGTGTCATATTTTAATGTAAAGTATTTATTTTCTTCTATTATACGTCATTTGTTTGAGACGGATTAAAATTGTATTTTTAACAATAAACAAATCGATGAATACTTTGCATAGTTATAAATTATAGACATATCAACTTAATTTTTTTTTTTTCTATCTTAATTTAAGAACGCAGGGTGCAGACTAATTCAAAAGCGGAGATAACAAGAAATATGTTGTTAGAAAATATAAAGAACTATATAGCTGTACCAGTCCGCTTCGCTGGCCATTTAAAATTAACATTATTATTTCTCACCCCCACGAAGATTCTCAACATTAACGCCCCCGCAACTGGTGTAGGGTGGCCAACACTCATATAAATATTAGCCTATCCATTAAGTACATGTATTTTCTACGTGGATACCAAGTTTCAAGTTAATCGGATACATGGTTCAGTAGTTATAACGGAACATCCGTAAAAACCACTGTAGATTTATTTATATATTAGTAATAGATAAAACGTACAATGTGCTCACGAAAACTCAAACGCCACCTGAGAAATAAGTTTGCGCGACAATTAAAGGGTTATAGAAATGCTATCTAAGGTTACATTAAAAACAGTAATAAAATCTATTATTTCGATATCATTTTATGGTGTTATCGACAATATTCGCCTGCACCCTACAGAATAATAAATATTTGCCAACAAAATTAATCACACGCGTTCACAAACATTTTTTTTTATTAGATATCCTAAATTAGTTATCTGATCAAGAATACAAATTAAATTAGCTTTTCGCTTGATATAACATGATATTCTTTTGCCATTAGGTACTGTAAAATATTAATAAACTATTTCAATGAATCGACAAGATCGATGAAGTCTTCGTGGCCTAAAGGATAAGACGTCCGGTGCATTCGTATCGAGCGATGCACTGGTGTTCGAATCTCGCTGGCGGGTACCAATTTTTCTAATGAAATACGTACTCAACAAATGTTCACGATTGACTTCCACGGTGAAGGAATAACATCGTGCAATAAAAATCAAACCCGCAAAATTATAATTTGCGTAATTACTGGTGGTAGGACCTCTTGTGAGTCGGCACGGGTAGGTACCACCGCCCCGCCTATTTCTGCCGTGAAGCAGTAATGCGTTTCGGTTTGAAGGGTGGGGAAGCCGTTGTGACTATACTGAGACCTTAGAACTATATCTCAAGGTGTGTGGCGCATTTACGTTGTAAATGTCTATGGGCTCCAGTAACCACTTAACACCAGGTGGGCTGTAAGCTCGTCCACACATCTAAGCAAAAAAAAAAAAAAAGAACAAATTTTAGTCGTCGTGGCCTAAAGGATAACACGTCTGGTACATTCGTGTTGAGCGATGCACCGGTGTGCGAATCCCTCAGGCGGGTACCAATTTTTGTAATGAAATACGTACTCAACAAATGTTCACGATTCACTTCCACGTTGCAGGAATAACATCGTGTAATAAAAATGAAACCCGCAAAATTATAATTTGCGTAATTACTGGTGGTAGGAGGTGGTAGGTACCACCACCCTGCCTATTTCTGCCGTGAAGCAGTAATGTGTTTCGGTTTGAAGGGTGGGGCAGCCGTTGTAACTATACTGAGACCTTAGAACTTATATCTCAAGGTGGGTGGCGCATTTACGTTGTAGATGTCTATGGGCTCCAGTAACCATTTAACACAAGGTGGGTTGTGAGTTCGTCCACCCATCTAAGTAATAAAACAATAAGAAATGTATATTAGTGCAAGGATGGAAAAAGGATTCTGTTTTCTGATCACTAATAAATAAATAAATAATATATATATTTAATCACGCCACGTTAACTGGTCCCGTGCTAAGTTCGTAAAGAACTTGTGTTACAGGTACCAGATAACGGAAATAAATATAAGATTTTTATTATACACATACATATTATATTTAATATACATCCATAACCCTGGAAAATACATTTTATATTTATCATACAAATATCTTCCCTTGGCGGGATTCGAACCCGCGACCCCCTTGTGTAGTGACCATGTCACAAACCATAATAAAAATGTGGAATTAGACGGAGAACATCTTTGTTTATCCTATAAGCTAAACTTAATGTGCATTCCTGATCAGATCTAATTTATATTTTTAATTAAACACAAAATTTTGACAAATAGAAATTCTCATTCAATCACTGAATGCTGATCAAAACATAGCTATATCTCTTTTATTGCTGTCGGATACTGATAGCTGGGAGACCAGCATCTGGCTACCGTCACTCATGGACTCTTGCAGTGTCGGTAGCATCGCCAGGCCACCAACAGTGAACCTTCCTTAAGCCTCGTTCAAAGGGAGATATCGCAACGCTGAAGGTATACCTACCACGGCTATATAAACCAGAGTAAATGACCTCTGAAGCCTCACTATACATTTTGTAGGTGGTATTAGATAGTTCGGTGTGCTTAGTGCGAGTTTCTTAACGTTCTCCATAGTGTAAAAGTTAACCCAATTTTGTATGCAGTTGGAACAGCGCCCCTAGCGGCAAACGTTCGCAAGCGATCCCATTCCATACAAATATGAGCTAACTTCTACGCTTCCGGTCACCGTCCTCGTCGAACCCGTCGCTTGCGACGAAGGGCTCGACGAGCGAACTAACCCATAGACACAGTCCACTGAGTTTCTCGCCGGATCTTCTCAGTGGGTCGCGTTTCCGATCCGGTGGTAGATTCTGCGAAGCACTACTCTTGCTAGGGTCAGTGTTAGCAACTCTCCGGTTTAAGCCCCGTGAGCTCACCTACAAACGTTAGGGTGAAGCTGAAATAGCCTCTCAAGGCTATCAGCATAGGTAGGGGAATAAAAAAAACCTTAGCTAGCGAGAACGTCAATAAACTCGCACCAAGCACACTGGTCAACAAAATAAAGGTGACGCGTACAACGGTCAAGAGGAGAAGATGTTGTTAATCATATTTAGTTAATATAGTTTCTACTTTTTTTTTTCGTACATCGAAATGACATCTAAACATTTATACAGCGAATATTAAATGATTTTTAATGGAACCTTTACACATATAACATTATATAAAGCGGTAGAAACTTACTTAGGATTAATGTAATAGTTTGTTTAATCAACGCTAGATGGCACTATTAGTTTAACTGTTGCCAGTTGTCAAATAAGACTGTAACCCATAGACACAATACACTGAGTTTTTCGCCGGTACTACTCAGCTGGGTTTGTTTTCGATCCAATGGTAGATTCAGTGAAGCACTGCTTTTGTTAAGGCAAATTTTAGCAAACTCTTTCAAGCTGAGCCTAGTGATTTCATCTGCCAAACGGGTTAAGCCAGAATAGCCCTTGGAAGCTACTGACGAATAACCTCTCCGCAGTGACATGTCAAATGTATGTATAAGAAAAAAACCCGTTAGATGCCTATGTCAAAAGTCATACGGCAAGCTATGGGATTAAAACGTACAGATTGCGTTACTAAAACACAAATGTCCCTATTCCAAAGTAAGTTCCCACACTTGTAATGATGGACACATATTTAAATTTATTCAACAACAATGTCCTGACCGAGGCGGTCCATCTCTGAGAGTAAGAAGTCCACGTCCTTTTCCGTGACAGCCGCCGACGATATTATGTTCCTGTAATTTGGATGAGAATTTAAAACTCACTCCAGCACGATGCGACGTCGCAATCTACATCTATGCTTAGCTTCGTGGATCGTTTGATTGAAGCAACGTTATGAAATATAAACTAGGTACTAAGTGACCCGGCGAACTTTATTCCGCCTTAGAGGCAATAAACGAGGAACTTAACCTATCTTGGCACAATAAGCTAATAGAAACTCGAAACAAACACATCAACCGGGCAACTTCAAAATTCTACTATAATTAACCATAGACTACATTTCGTTTAGCTGTCAGTTGCGTTTTGTTATACCTCGTTCTATACCACGTCTCACGGGAACGTGATAAAAAGTATCCTATGTCTTTCTCCTGGTTCTAAGCTACCTCCCCACCAATTTTCAGCCAAATCAGTACCAAGCATTAGTAGTCTTCTGGTGGTGGTCAATTTTGGTACTTTAATCTTATTACCTGAAGAAGTTGGGGCGGCGGTCGTCCGGCTGGTAGCCCACCATCAGGGTACCGGACTGCATCATTCTGCCCTTCAGCTTGGCACACACCTAGGATTAAATTAGGGAAAAAAACTTTAGAATCTTCCGAGCGTGGACACCGTAATAAAACCAATTTTTTTCCTACCTATGCTGATAAGCCTTGAGAGGCTATTTCAGCTTCTCCTTGTGTGTGTTAGTGAGCTCACGTGGCTCAAACCGTGAGTGTTGCTAACACTGGCCCTAGCAAGAGCAGTGCTTCGCAGAATCTACCACCGGATCGGAAACGCGACCCACTGAGAAGATCCGGCGAAAAACTCAGTGGGCTGTATAATCCACGCTACACGCTATGATTTACTGAAAATGTGGCAATATGGTACACCATTATCGTTCAGCTAGTGACCTTGCCTTATCATACCTTTCCCAAACGTATCTCCTTGTTGGCATCATGAGGAATCCCTCGCAGCTGCTTCGGCAGATACCAGAACGACACGTTGACCAGCTCCGGCTCCAAAATGAGGTAGAACTTGTCCGGCTGCTCCTTGATGCGGCGCACCATATATTCTGATAGCTCCATGAGACGATCCATGAGGCGTTCAAATCCGGACGTACCCTGGACAATTTCGCTTATATTATCTAACTAGACGAATTCTCGGCATATTTTTTCACACAACAGCATTCTACATCAGAATTATTCTCATGAGAATCGACCTATGGTCTTCCCGGTAGCAATTTATTGTCTTCAAACAAAGTTCGCTGTGAGACTCGGAAAAATTAATTTTCCTCAGGTGTCCTGAACCTCATCGTTCCTAGCGTCTCGTGTGGACGCCCTTGTAGAATCTGGATGTATAGCTGTTACATTGGGAGCGAGTGGGCTCCGGATATCAGAATTGACCGATGATGGGAGATGCCACTACATGAAAAGTAAAGGTTTGATAAAAATGATCTGAATTTTACTATCACCCGTTTACTGCCTGATTGATCGTTGATCTAATAGTTCGTTAACAATGGTTTTTGTACCACGAATTCGCTTCCGATATTCATTTTGGGTCAATATCCGTGCCAAAGAATGTACCAATTTTTTCAGTAGTTATTCATTCAGACCCAATATCTCAGAAAACTTTGCCCATTTTCTCACTAGCCTCTCACTCACGGGAAAAGATGGGAAGTTGTTATGGAAACCACACAACACAAAGCTATTAATCTTTAATTTTTGAATCACGAATGAGTGAGGGGATGCAGTCACCTATCATTGCATATTGGTTCTGTAATTCCCGGAATACGTACCTTTCCGCGCCATTGCAGCCACAGCTTGAAGATATCATTGTGCCTCCCACACTGGATCACCTTGTCGCCGGTGTCGAATCGAGGATCATAGATCTTGTCTGTCATGAACAAGTATTCAGCCGACATAGCGTTGCAGCTCAGAAGGATACCCTGAAAAAGTTTCATTTTAACTATTGTTTCGTATACATTAAAACTGGTGTTAAGTGATTACCGGAGCCCACAGACATACCTAAGCAACGTAAATGCCATCACCCTTTTTTTGGGAAGCGGGTCGAACTTACTACGAGGTCCCTGCGCCTAGAGGTCGCGTGGCGTAAGTGGAACTAGGTGGTCTGCTGATGTTGTGAGCAGATCGCGGCCCTACCTCGAGCAAGGCGTTCATCAACGACCAACGACGCCGGTCTCCGTGGTACAGCAGTCCGTCAAGCCACCCGGGTGGTACCGGTGATGTTCCGGGGACTCCTTTTAGGTAGAACCAGCTAGTCAGATCGAAACGCAATACACCGCCGACTGGGTTGTTCTTCCACAGTACGTCCGGTTTCAATGAAACCCGGTCTTTCGGTAACGAAATAAAAGGCAAGACTTCTGATAGGGCACCACCACCCTGCCTATTTCTGCTGAAAATTCGTTTTGGTTGAAGGGTGGCGAAACCGTTGTACTATAGATCTGAGATTAAGAACTCAAGTCCCAAGGGGGGCGGCATTGACGTTGTTGATCTCCAATGGCTCCGGTAACCCCTCAATACCAAGTGAGTCGTGAGCTCATTCATCCGTCCAACCAGTAAAAAAATATCTTTGAATATTTTTTATTTTTTTATTTATTGCTTAGATGGGTGGACGTGCTCACAGCCCACCTGGTGTTAAGTGGTTACTGGAGCCCATAGACAACCACAACGTAAATGCGCCACCCATCTTGAGATATAAGTTCTAAGGTCTCAAGTATAGTTACAACGGCTGTCCCACCCTTCAAACCGAAACGCATTACTGCTTCACGGCAGAAATAGGCAGGTGGTGGTACCTACCCGCGCGGACTCGAGGTCCTACCACCAGTAATTATGCAAATTATAATTTTGCGGCTTTCATTTTTATTACACGTTGTTATTCCTTCACCGTGGAAGTCAATCGTGAACGTGAGTTGAGTACGTATTTCATTAGAAAAATTGGTACCCGCCTACGGGATTCGAACACCGGTGCATCGCTACACACGAATGCACCGGACGTCTTATCCTTTAGGCCACGACGACTTCGGCAAATATATTTTGAACCAACCAAAAACTTTTAGTTGAGCGCTTGTGCCACTAATAATCTCCATCAATTTATGGTACTATTTCCCCTTTAGTTTAAAACGGTGAATTAATTTCGTATCGTCTCTTGTTTACCCAGCGGTGGTAAACATTTGCAGGGCAGTAATGTTAATCGGTTTCATCACAGGCTACGTTATCGACTTGGGACAGTGTATGTATTGACGGCTTGTTATGCAAAACACAAAACGATGCGAAATAAAGAAGTTCTGTTAATTTACTTCTGAATTCTGTTAGGGTATTTATATTTTTGATGTAAGGCTTTTTTGAAGTGAAAACTTCTTTAGAATCGTTGTGATTTCAAACCGGATGCAACGGAAAAAACGACAGGTAAGAGACACAAATACAAAAATGTGTAGGATGAAGCCAGCAAAGAATGAGACAGAAATATACATACTATTTAATACAGCGCCATCTGTGAGATTTTTTAATACTAACGAGTGTATGAAAGCTCTTGTAGTGAATTTTAATTTAGGATTATACGTGAAATTAAAATATCAATTCACAGAGGGCGCTACCTTACAATTATTTACTAATGATAAAATTTTACATATACTTAAGACGTTTAGGATAATTGTATTTTAATTTTGGAAGGTTTCACTTCTACCACGTGTGAATTGCACACATTTTGTTTTTTTATTATGAAAGAAGGTATACTGGTGACCCGATGGCCTTTCCAGTTTCACCAGGACAGGTGGGGGTCAGTCAAGAGGGGTGGGATTAGCTACCCGAGCGCCTCCGAAGGAGATGTAACAACTCGGGACCAGCTGCTTTGCGAATAAATCTACTACCGGATCGGAATCGTAGCCCGCTGAGAAGATTCGGCGATGAACTCAGCGGGCTGATGCTTAGATGAGGATGCAGAAGGATCCATACATAATAGGGGAATCCTAGTTCAGTTGGTCCGTGAGTTCATTTGGACATCTAAATCAACAAAAACATCCAGGACGAAGGTTAATTCACAACAGTTGACTTTCTCCCGATCCACTAACAGTACTTTTAGGTACCCCCAGCACCGGTCATTGTCGAACGCCGAACCCGAACACGAAGAGCTCGACGAGTAAATGAACCCATAGACACAGGCCACTGAGTTTCTCGCCGGATCTTCTCAGTGGGTCTTGTTTCCGATCCGGTGGTAGATTCTGCAAAGCACGGCTCTTGCTAGGGTTCGTGTTGGCAACATCGTCAGGTTTGAGCCCCGTGAGCTCACCTACTAGTTTAGGTTACGCTGAAATGGTCTCTGTAGACCATCAGCTTAGGCAGAAAAAAAAACAGTTGACAAGATACATCGTGATTATGACCGAGAAGACGTTTCTCACAAAACAGTTTTTCTACCGAAGCAGTTTTGTTTGTTTTTCCCTACCTATTCGCTAGTAGCCTAAGGGGCTATTCCAGCTACGCGCTGACAAGGTTTTTGTACTGCAGGAACCAACAACTAAGAGCTTATAAGACTTGATGTCATTCTCATTGTTTTCTCTTCATGTGACTTGTCCATCACCATTTCAATTGCTATACTTTTATTAGGACATCGTCATTCTTCATCTTATGAATCTATCGCATTTCCTCCGATTTTGCTTTAGTATGCTGAGTTTCAAATGACGTTTCTGTATGAATATTCAAGTTTGACACTGGTGTGAGTAATGCAAAACGCACTGAATTAAGAACTTTCTTTATTGGCAAAGTGGTGAGTCTATCAATATCTTTTTAGGAGATCACTTTGGTAGATAAAACAGAAACGCGATTACTTCGAAACAAGTGTCATTATTATTGTTATTGTCAGTGGACATCATCGAAAGCCACATACGGTTACCGAATTCAAACAAATCCAGACGCACCTCATAGTGTTTGTGCAAACAGCGAGGGGTGGCTAAAGGAATGTTAATAGGGGATGTTTAGGGGCTGATCCTACTGAAGGGGTGCGCTGGCATGCGGGCTGCAAATAATTGCAGGGGTACTCCCGTTCTGAGTATTAATTAAATTTGTGGGAAATTTGTACTGTCAAGTATTGGGTCGATGTTCATAGCTAAATTGAGACAATGAGGTTGCGATTTGCAGCCCACGTACATCGCCATATAACCAGTCACCTCAAGAAATGAGGTCAGTTTGTCAAGGGAGCACTGAACACAAAACAACGAGAGCCCCTAACTGATAAGTGCCGTGGTTTCAGAGAAAGATGAACTCTTCTATTAGTGGGATGACAATAGTAGTTAGGGAGGCAAAGGGAAGATCTTCCATCGAGCTGGTGAAATTCCTCGGTAGACCGACGGTCCGAATGTCATTGTCCTTGAAAATGTCGTTAGCGCAATTCAGGCATTTCTCAAATATTTTGCATTCTGTGATAGTTACTTCCTACAATAGAAAGGATATAATCTATATATATATATAAATGAATTGCTGTTCGTTAGTATCGCTAAAGCTTGAGAACGGCTGGACCGATTTGGCTAATTTTGGTCTTGAATTATTCGTGGAAGTCCAGAGAAGGTTTAACAGGTAGATAAATATGAAAATGCTCGGAATTATATAAAAACAAACAATTTTGTTTTTCCTTTGATGTGTCCCCTGTCGGACGGATTCCTTTTGTTTTTTTTAAGTTTATTTTATACAAAAGTTTAGGTCTTTTATTTATCGATTGAGGCACTGCGAAGTCTGCCGGGTCAGCTAGTCTCTTAAATAAGCATAGAGCATTAAAAAAATAGAGTGCGTTTTATGAGTCCATTCTTCTGTCTCGAACAACCACTCCTCCTTACCATCAGACACACTGTACCGATCTATCTCTCTCAAAAACACATTCATATTTCGTATAAGAACGTCAATTTGAGCTTCACTTCAAACACTTAAGGCTTAATATTGCATGACCAGCAAATTCGTAAGCAAATCTATGCTTTAAAGTTTAAGGGATAAAAGTCACATTGTTGTCCGTTCCTATCAGAAGTTGGTGTCAGTACAATACGGTTGATGACGTATTCTTTGGGGGCGGCCATTTTGCGGAATTTAGTGATGGGACACAATATCATCTTTACTATATTTATTTTTGTTGGATCTATTGCTCATCTGACAGTTGAGTTTATGACTCATGACACTGGAACCCAAGGTACCTCCGTATCTAATAAATAAAGAAGCTGCCTTAAAAAAATTTCAGGGATATCCTCCATATTAATAGTAGGTTAAGTAGTGTAATTGCTTAATGAATATTAGATAATGACCGTTTTTTTTTTTATAAATTGTGTTTTTTAGAAATTATATTTAAATACGAATTACATATTGATAAAACGATGAGATATGAATAATATTTTTCGATCTTACCGACAGAATAATAAAAAAATATGAACTGGTTATTTAAAGAAAAAATCAAAATTATCGATAAAGTTGACTATTGAAAACAAGAATAAAACAAATTTTTTTGAAAATAAATCGTAGCTAGATCTATTTATCACCCCCGAAATCTCCAGTATACTAAATTTTATGAAAATGATATAAGATATTGTGAGTAAAATTATTTCCTTACATTATGTTAGATTAGTTTTCGTTATCTTGTTGTTTTGTGCTATAGTTGTAAGGAACATTGTGTACAAACTCAGCACATTTGTCTTGTTTAGTTGTGCGCATATTGCTTATGTTACAAGCCAGATATATTTTTTTTACTTGTTGTTATTTTTTGTGTATCTTTTTAGCTTGTAATTTGTATTGTGTGCCTAACAAATAAATAAATAAAGGCATTACTAAAACTTCCACTGCGGTACACTAACTTCTACCTACAAAGAATTCACGCACGGACTAAGAAATGTACTGTAATAACAAAACAATGCAATAGCACTTCGTGGTTTCATTTTCGACTGTTGGTTAAATTTCTTTGGGGTGTTTGTAGAATTGACCGCGCTGTCTTGTTGCAGAAGTGACCCCCGTACATATGACGGTTCTCTCCTGGACGGGGCTCAGGTGAGAAGTTGCCTACCGTTAAGTACTCTCCGCAAACCTCGTTTGAAGTAGGACATGTTATAGCGCTCGGGAAACACCGTTCATTCCAAAACCGGATGGTACTTGGCAGAAAAGATCTTCGGAAACGCACTGTCGATGAACGCAGCGGTTCCAGATAATATGAATGAACTCTGCTCCGATAGTGGGAGGTGCGATGATAAAAAGGAGATGAGGGGATCATCTCGAATAATTCCTCAGGGCATTCCCCATGGAACACACGGTACAAAACACAGAGAGAATCGGAGTCCCTCCGTAGACCCAAAGGTTCCTAACGAACCGCGAGAATGGGACAATCGACGATCCGTACAGCCCGTTCCAGTATGGAGTCAAATGGAAGTAGCTGGTATTTGGGAGCCCCGGCCCAGAGATGGGAGCAGTACTCCACGCGAGGTTGGACCTGCGCTTTATAAAGCGCAAGTCTCTGCCCAGGCGTGAAATACCGTTCCGCTTTGTTGAAGACTCCCATCATTTAGAGGCCAATTTGGCTTTACCTTCCAAATGATTCCGATACTGAACACCGCTCGAAATATTGACCCCCAAAACCCCTATACTCGCGGAAAGCCGCAGGGGTACTCCTTGAATTTGCGGCACTTTGGGAACAGGCTCCTTCTTCGCAGTGAACGCGCAAACCTATGTCTTCAATGGGTTGAACTAAGCTGAATTCAGTTCACCCCGCTTGGAGACTCGCCCCAGAGAGTTCTCCACTTCAGACACAAGGTTTAATCGCCTCTCTTGTACCACGTTGTGAGAGAGACTCTAATGGCCATTTTGATCTGACCAATCGAATTTCGATCTGATGGCCGAGGTATCGCGAATCTCCCGTGCTATCATCCGCATAGCAATGCATGCCATCAATAGATAGCATGTCATTGATATGTAATATGAAAAGCGTGGGGGAGAGCACCGAACCTTGTGGAACGCCAGCGTTGATGGTCATGGTATCGGAGCAGCAGCCGTCGGCGACAATTGTGATGCTCCGTCCATCCAAAAAGCTAGCGATCCACTTGTAGAGTCCCTCAGCTGGAAGCTTCGATAGCAGTGCCCCATGCCAGACCCTGTCGAGGGCCTTCACGATGCCAAGGCTCACGGCGAGAACCTCACCCTTGCTTTCCAAGGCTTCAGCCCATCTATGTGTGAGGTATACAAGAAGATCACCAGCTCAGCGACCATGACGGAAACTGTACTAGTAAATAATTAAGGTACATGGTTTCTCACAGAATTTTCCGAATATTTAGGATGTTGCGTAAAAACCATTGAAGGAAGCAAAAAGGATTACTTTTCAATAATCGTCGAGAAATAGCTCCGAGGCGTCCCATCACTATCGCCAACCGCCGCATGACAGCAGCACGCGTCGCCTTTAATTAAATTCCTCTCTTGCAACACTTACTAACATATGTTGCCAATTTCCGACAACTTTTCCGGTTCACGACGAACGATTCTCGACTTTATTGCCTCGAGTTTGACTCAATGTTGAATTAGAACGTGATTTATTCAATATATTTTTCCGTTGGTGCACTGGAATGTTTTCATATATTTTGTACGCAAAAATTTATAAAGCATAGTGTTTTCTTTTATTTTTATTGCCAGTAGTTTATTGCCAGGTAGTGGTATACCGTATAATGAGCCTTCACGGGTAGGGACCTCATGTCTCAAGTTGGGCCGTGGCATAAACATTGTGTTTAAAAAGCATCGTCATCGTGTGGATAAATACACACACACGCAGAGCTAATGTCTCATGAAATTTTCTTTTTTTAATGAACCAGTAATGAAACGCGAAACGAACTGTCAGTCGTCACCGACTTCCTCGTGACAATGATCCTACGCACATGCCACTTAAATTTATACTGCACGCCATAATAATGATTTAATTTCTCGTTTTTTTTTTCCTGCCTAAGCTGAGAGCCTTGAGAGGCTATATCAGCATAGCCTTAATTAGTAGGTGAGCTCACGGGGCTCAAACCTGATGACGTTGCTAGCACGAACCCTAGCAAGAGCCGTGCTTCGCAGAATCTACCACGGGATCGGAAACGCAACCCACAGAAAAGATCCGGCGAGAAACTCAGTGGGCTGTGTCTGAGGGTTAATTTACATGTCGAGCCCTTAGTCGTAAGCGACGGGTCCGACGAGAACGATAACCGGTGTTTGAGGTACCTAAAAACACCGTTAGTATATCAGGAGGATCCGAAATGACGTGTATGGGGCGACGTCGACTGCTTTCCATTCTTTCTGCAGGATCGGGAATGTAGTCAACGGCGGCCACGATGAGAGGGTTCTCGTGTCGTGCCGCTTTATCGAAGTGGCGCTTCGACGCCGACTGCAGATGCTTACTGACTCGATAGCGTAAAAGTTAGCTCATATTTGTATGGAATGGGATCGTTTGCATACGTTTGTCGCTAGGGGCGCTGTTACAACTGCATACAAAATTGTGTTAACTTTTTCGCTATCGAGAACGTAAAAAAGCTCTCACTAAGCACACACATTCGCTTAAACATAAAGGTCACTATAGCCTACTTCAACTATTAACTCAAAGTGTTTTCATTTAAGTAGGACAATTTGCATGCTCAAGCGACGGGTTCGACGAGGACCTTGACCGGTGCTTGAGGTACATAAAAGCACCGTTAGTGAATCGGGAGGATCTAAAATGACGTGTTTTGGGCGACGTCGACTGCTTTTGATTCTGTCCGCAGGATCGGGAATGATTTCTCGTAACAATTCTTAGTGTCTTATCAAAAATCAAAAAGTCAGAATGTCTTCGATTTCACTTACTTCGTACTTAAAGTGCACTGTGGAGCACTGAAGTAGAGTCCCCATCAGCTTGTGAGGGTTCCACGTGACAGAATCAGCCCTGAAACAAAACGTATCTTCAAATAAAATAAATAAAATTACGAGTTTATTAAAAAAACACTTGTTAAATAGGTTGTAACCATTTACGTAAATTAATTGTACATATTAATATAACCTAATTTAATAATTTATAAGCTATTTTTATATAAAGCGAGTTACCCGCAGGTGGGTGGCGCATTTACGTTGTAGATATATATGGGCTCCAGTAACCACATAACACCAGGTGGGCTGTGAGCTCGTCCACCCATCAAGGCAATAAAAAAAATAAAAAAAACTATGCGCTACCACTAGTCTCATTCGTAAAACGCATGGCGATATCTTCAACGCGTTTAAAAATGTACTTATTTCTGCAATACATTTAAATTCACTTAGATAGATTTGAGTGGTACACGCGAGCTTATCTCGTGTTGGTTCAGTCGCGGAGTCCCGCACTTTTTAACTTAATCCGATTTTAAAGAGGGTGAATAGCTGATGGGCTAACATTCACACCGAAGTGTAATGTTTGAACATATCCTTTTTCTACTATACATATATGGAATATTCTAGAACGATTGAATAAAATACTTAGATGCGTTTTCTGTAATATACTAGGAAAACAACATTTAAAGCCTTTAATCTCCTTTTTAAATTAATATTTTAAACGGTATTTTTTTATTATGAAAAACTGAACCACTCTTCACTGAATGACAGACAGGTCAATTAGTCCACCTAAGAAAAATCTTTTTTTCTAAATTAAAAAGTTTTAGAGGTTTTAAATACTAAAGGTTTTTCTTTACATATGCCTATACATACATAAATAGGTAAAGTCGAAATAACTCAGCAATTTTTTTTTCTTCTGGTTTTCAAAGGTTTGTTTTATAGTGTTTGGGAAGATATATACGACAAAGGGAAGATCTTCCACCGAGCGGATGATATTGCTCGGTAGACCGACGGTCCGAATGTTGTTGTTCGGAACTTGTATATATGCGTTTTATCTTGAAAATGTCGTAAGCGAGATTCAGGCATCTGTCAACTATCTTGCGTTGTATGATGGCTACCCGCCACATCACTCCCCTCCGAGACTGGAGGTCGTGTCATTTTTAATTAGCGTTGTCCGTGCTGAGATTAGCTTGCAAGGGCCAGTGCTGCTCGAAGCCTGCGGTGAGTCGAGGCTGAGCTTGAATGCTGCGTGCGTGTCGCCAGTGCTGCTCGAAGTTTGCAGTGAGTCGAAACTGAGCTGAATGCTGCGTGATTGTCGCCAGTGCTGCTCGAAGTCTGCGGTGAGTCGAGACTGAGCTTGAATGTTGCGTGCGTGTCGTGCGTAGTCCATGTGATGCAGAGCTGCCACGCCGGAGATGTGTGACCCCAAGCGTTGATGATCCGGTCGTGGGCTGCGATGAACTGTAGCGGCGTGATGAGGCAGTGAAGTTGCGTGCCGTAGGACCAGGAAGCGCGGTGAGTCGGCTGCGATGGTCCTGTTGAGGCTGCGATGCTGGCTTGCTGTGGGACGACTGTCAATGACGTGCTTTTATCTGCGAGAATGTGGGGATTGTGGTAGCCGAAATTCTTGATGCGCTGATGATGAATCAGAAGGTTGCGTGTTCCGTCGCAGGTCACCAGTTTGGGAAGATATATACGACAAAGGGAAGATCTTCCACCGAGCGGATGATATTGCTCGGTAGACCGACGGTCCGAATGTTGTTGTTCGGAACTTGTATATATGCGTTTTATCTTGAAAATGTCGTAAGCGAGATTCAGGCATCTGTCAATTATCTTGCGTTGTATGATGGCTACCCGCCACAGTGGACATTGACGAAGCTTTAGTGCTATCATCAAAATATTTATAATAACAATAATTACTACAATGCGTAAAACGAATCTAATCCAAGGGGTGTAGGTGATTATGGTCGAATTTTCGACGACAGGCGAAGACTAGCTTATACTAAATATGTAACTATTAGAGCCCGTAGCTTTAACACTAAGAATAATGTCTTATCTCAGCCGCTTTCTTGGTCCGATGGAACTTATTAAAGCTTAAAGTCGACACTCGACGCAGCCTCCAGTATAAGACGCCTGGCGTGTCGTGTCGCGCGATGCAACAGTGTCGGAGTTCGAATCCCGCAAGTAGGTAAAATTTTTCCTAATTTCTTACTTAAGTACTTAAATATTTAACGAATATTAACGGAAAACTCTTACGACGAAAGAATAACGAACATCATGTAATAAAAAACAAACCTACAAAAATTATAATTTACGTAATTACTAAATACAATGAAGACCTTCTAGCCGCAAGGTGGGGGCGGCATTCACAGTTGATGATGTCTATGGGCTCCGGTAAACATTTAACAACAGTTGGGCCGTGAGCTTGTCGAAGTTTAGTTCCAGATAAGGATATAATTCTTAATAATTATACTTTGCAGCGTGGTATGGACATGTGATGCGTAGACAAGAGATGCATATGACTAGGAGATGTATGGAAATGGTAGTGCAAGTAGACTCTACTAAGATTCATCAGAATCGGATGAATGGCTTGGGAACACTCATAAAGAAACATTATTTCAAACAATCGGTGTTAGTTTAGGATTGATAAACGAGTGTCTCACGGAGAGTGTGTAGGCATGTACTGTTTTTTACCAGGGAGGAGGGGGGGGGGGGCTCTGTCAGGGTCTAATTAATTGTTCCTTGAGCCGAACTTTATTTTTATTGGGGAAAATTTACGGTTTTCTAAGATTAAGTGTGGATTTGAAAGGGAAATTAGGTTTTTAATTGCTTTATTTTTTATAATTTACTGCTTTTACTTCTCGAGCAGTGTGTTTGTTGCAAGTATCCAATGAATGGTATACTTTTTGTAGGTAACATAACCTTGATTTTACATCTATTAGAATTACGACTTCATGGTAGCATTTTGCGGTAGGCAGCGGCTTGGTTGCGGTAGGCAGCGGCTTGGCTCTGCCCTTGGCATTGCTGAAGTCCATGGGCGACGGTAACCACTCACCATCAGGTGGGCCGTATGCTCGTCTGCCTACAAAGGCAATAAAAAAAAAACAAAATTCTAACAAATATTATTGAGTACTACTGGTCCCTCAGTAGTCGAAATTCGACTATAATAATTAATTGATCATATGTTTGTACACTATTATGATTCTTTTTTCAAAGACTATTTATTATACTTCTATAATCACAAATTTCGCCAAGACTACACTATAGAAAAATATCAGTAGAGACAAACAATATTAAATCTATTATCAATTTGACAACAGACGTCAAGAACAAAAGTTTGACAATAAATAGTATGCATGCGTGTGTGCGTCAAATACATAGTAGTGTGTATAATGATTTATTTTTAATTGATTTAATGTATCTTTTAGGCATAATTGAAAAAAATATTAGCATTCTGCACTCCTTCTCTATATTCTCTATAAGTGTGGGTAATTTCATACTCCTCCGTCTGCGCAATTTTCGTAAAAAGGGATACAAAGTTTTTGCTTCACGTATTAATATATAGATTTTATTAATTAAGTAGCTACTGTCTGCTCACATAATAAGAACTTTCCCAAGATGACATTTAATTTGAATACGTTGAACCCTTTATTGCTTAAGCAAGTAAGCGTAAGAAAGATGGTATCCTGATTTTTGTTCATCATAATAAATCATTTCTATAAGAATATGATGTATTTTTTGGGATAAAAAGTGACCATTGCAACAACTCTTCTGACCTAAAACTATCACTTTAAAAATTTATGTTCATTGATTCATTTAGTCCCTAACGAAGGACGAAATCGCGCGAATATTTTTTTTAAAAGATACTAAAGTTGTTACCCACCCCATTTTTTGCTGTGAAAAGTAAACTATGTCATCTCCTGACCTTGAGAATAGAATTGCCCGTGTAGGCAGACAAGCTTACGTTCCACCTGATGGTGAGTGGTTACCGTCGCCCATGGACGTCAGCAATGCCAGGAGCAGAGCCAAGCCGCTGTCTACCGCTTAATACTCTCCACAAGCCTCGTTTGAAGAATGACATAGCGCTCGGGAAACACCGTGGAGGGGAGCTCATTCCATAGCCGGATGATACGTAGCAAAAAAGATCGCTGGAAACGCACTGTGGATGACCGCAGTGGCTCCAGATTGTATGGATGAACTCTGCTCCGGTGGCGGGCGGTGTGATGGTAAAAACGAGATGATAATATATCGATATCATCTCAAACAATTCCTCAGAGCACTCGATCAAGTTTAACTAAGACATCAATGATCCCTTATCGTTGGATGATCCGTAAGCCCGTCTGCCTT
Organism: Bombyx mandarina; assembly: GCF_030267445.1. Lineage (NCBI taxonomy): Eukaryota > Metazoa > Arthropoda > Insecta > Lepidoptera > Bombycidae > Bombyx > Bombyx mandarina. The sequence goes on along the minus strand of NC_143209.1, from coordinate 450,130 downwards.
TAAAAATTAATAATATAAATAAAAAAAATTAAACCAAATTGGTCTTAAAGATTCACGTGTCTAAAACAGTGGAGTGAAACATTGTAAATGTACATTTAGTGTAGGAATTAATCCGGCGGCCATTAGCCGACATCAATCATGCCGACAGCGCGCGCTGCGTTTGATGTGCGACGCCGACCGTGCGACAAATGACATAGGGCTGGCAGCTTGAGAGATTTTTTTTATTTTTTTTCAATAATAATGGGATGGAGTAAATTAACCGTCGATACTACGCATATCGCAATTACCCTCCCTTCCATTACGCAATGGACAAGTAACAACATCTTATCTACACTTGCCATAAAATACCTACCGGTCTGAAGGTCGGATGACGGCCTTATTATATAGATTGCACGTTTCACAGCCAACATTTTTTATTTATATATTTGGACGATCTCACAGCCCCCCTAATGCTAAGTGATTACCGGAGCCCATAGACATCTAAAACGTAAATGCCGCCACCCACCTCGAGACATAAGTTCTAAAGGTCTCACTTTTAACAGCACAACGGCTGCTCCACCCTTCGAACCGAAACGCATAACTGCTTCACGGCAGAAATAGGCAGGATGATGGTACCTACCTGTGCGGACTCACAATACGTCCTACCACCAGTAATACGTCCTACCATCAGTACCAACAATTACATAGTTCTAAATTCAGATCCATAATGATAAAACTTCAAGTCTTGTGGTAGTACAGTATTCCGGTCGTGGTATTTATTGCTTCTAGTGACCGCCTAATAACAGATAAGGGAATAACAAAAGCTCATAAACAAATACATGGCGCCACAGGTAAGTAATCAGCAGGAGGCGCAAAATATATTGTCTCCAAGATATTGGCGAGCATCTATACCATATATCTAGCATCAAGAGTGTTGAAACGTTGTCCAAGCCGACTCCGAATAGACGAAAATATAAAGATAGGGCTAGGCAGCTGAATAGAGGGATGTGAACTACCCTGTATAACTTTAAAAATAATATATAACTTTTGCCAGCCCTAAATTGCACCACGAGTTCGGTGGGATTAAGTCGTGTAGCACTTTGCTACGGCGTAGCAGGCCTACGTTTCACACGTCATTCCAATGTTAAATGCCATTGAAAGGATTCACGAATTACTCTCTCTTTTTCTTCTTAGTTCTTGGTTTTTATAAATACTAGTTTTTCATGTGGATTCGTATGAGAGAAGAGTCAGTTGGTGCCGCGTAGAACTCAGACTATTGTGGTTTGAATACGCCGTTATTACGAACTTAGTGAAACTTAGTTAACTGGGAACTGTAACTATATATGAAGTCGTCGTGGCCTAACGGATAAGACGTTCGGTGCATTCGTGTTGAGCGATGCACCGGTGTTCGAATCTCAGGCGGGTACCAATTTTTCTAATGAAATACGTACTCGACAAATGTTCACGATTGACTTCCACGGTGAAGGAATAACATCGTGTAATAAAAACCAAACTCGCAAAATTATAATTTGCGTAATTACTGGTGGTAGGACCTCTTGTGAGTCCGTGCGGGTGGGTACCACCGCCCTGCCTATTTCTGCCGTGAAGCAGTAATGCGTTTCGGTTTGAAGGGTGGGGCAGCCGTTGTAGCCATACTTGAGACCTTAGAACTTATATCTCAAGGTTGATGGCGCATTTACGTCTTAGATGTCTATGGGCTCCAGTAACCACTTAACACCAGGTGGGCTGTGAGCTCGCCCACCCATCTAAGCAATTAAAAAAAAATCAATAAACATGTTTTGATTTTGTCATTTAATGCTCATTCTACAGCGAAGTTGTTTGTGAACATCTGTTGGATGCGTTATTTATAAAATAGGTAGTTAACAGCAGAATTCGCGACCCACTAAGAAGATCCGTCTACAAACTTATTGGGTTAAACTTAGCATCACGAAAAGTAACTTAACACATAATTTGACTCAGAGCTGTCCCCTCAGACTCACCTCTCGATGCCGGTTAGCCGAGGGTGACGGTATTTCTTCGAGAACAGCAGGCCTCCGCCCCAAGCAGCCTGGAAAAATTGAATTTTCTGAACAAATCATTGGAAATTTTGGATAAGCCCTAAATTTTAAATCTATTAATAGACTCGAAAGGTATATATTGGAAGAGTTCAACTGTGATAAACCATTTTAAAAATCAACAATTCACCCAAAAATCTATATATTTATTAAAAAAAACCCAAATTCTGCATGTGGTCCTTTATGCGTTCCTAAGCCATTAGTCCGATAGTGAAGAAACTTAATTCAGTTGCTGGCACTTCAGGGTAAGTTCCATTTGCACTAGCAGACGCCAGGTGGCACGCCAGGAGTTGAGTACACTCAGCGGTAGCGAAGCGAAGCGTGCCCGCTTCACAACCAACCAGCACAACCTGAATGCTGTCACACAACTCGAGACAGCTTTGTCACCATTTAAAATGAAGCTCATGACTTTTTTGGGGCAGAAATCGGCAGAACGGTGAGAACTCAATCTGTTTGCCACCAAAAAAGAATAAGATACAACTTGCCTAGGTTTTTTTCCCTACTAATGCTGATAGCCTTGAAAGGCTATATCAGCGTTGCCCTAGCGTGTAGGTGAGCTCTCGGGGCTCAAGCCTGATGACGTTGCTAGCACTGACCCTAGCAAGAGCAGTGCTTCGCAAAATCTACCACCGGATTGGAAACGCGACCCACTGAGAAGATCCGGCGAGAAACTCAGTGGGCAGGTTTTTGGTACTCACATCTACGTGCATCCACATGTCATACTTCTCGCAGATGTCGGCAATCTCGCTGAGCGGGTCGAAGGCACCGAGCACCGTTGTCCCCGAAGTGGCGTTCACGAAGAATGGGACCTGCCAGAAGCGAACCGACACTCAACGTTTTGGCACACACCTATTCATTTAACTAATTGCTATCACATTGCATTTAATAACGTTACGTGCTGGGATTCGGGATAAATAAAAATTCTACCGGAGTACAACTTAAAACTGTATTCAACACTTAGAACATTTAAAGCACTCAACAAATTCTTTAAAACTTTCAATTTGCTTCTTCCGCTTCGCTTCAGGTGATTCGTTCGCTGTTTCGCTTCGAGTAGTTCCGATTACTGACTGCGTGCCATCTCTATAACGCTTTTATAGCCGATACCACATCCCTAGAATTATCGAGAATATTCCACACATTTCTAGTATTATGTTTCCGCTATCTGACAATCGATGGCATTGTACTTCTCGAACGTTCTAGGTGCTACTAGATCCTTCGATATTCGTTTGACTATTCGGCGATAGATGGCGTTACTCTTACCGAGATTTTCGCAACATTTTCTATATCTTGACAAAGAACAAGATGGCGTGATTTATTTTCGAAAACTGCAAGGTCAGGTTGCAGGGAAAAGCTTAGCAACAATTCGCACGTTGCAGAAGTCGGTTTGTGCCAAGGAAAGGTTTTGGTTATTAAATGTGCAAAGTATTGCATAAGGCACATTATGGTCCTTTTGTTTTATTTATCACAACATACATAATATTTTTATATATATTTTATGTACGTAACAATCAGAGACATTTACAACGTAAATGCGCACCCACCTTGAGATATAAGTTCTAAGATCTCAAGTACAGTTACAACGGCTGCCCTTCAAACCGAAACGCATTATTGCTTCACGGAAGAAATAGGCAGGGTGGTGGTACCTACCCGTGCGGACTCACAGTAGGTCCTACCACCAGTCAAGGCTTTTTTTTAAGTCATTTAGAGCTGCTAGTTCTCCCAAACAGCTTTATGAAAACATTTTTCACATTGACAACGGCAGCTATCTATGAGACATTCTACTCACGTGGCCCTTGTCCTTGTGGTAGCGGACAAGGCGCTCCAGTTGAGCGGGTATCATCCTGCCGCGCTCATCCGAAGGCACGCACACACAGTAGTCTGTGCCTAAGCCGCAGACCGAAGCGCAGGACTTCACCGAGTAGTGACACTGAAACGGAAGACTTCATTCAGCGGCGGAGTAAATTAATATAATTGTTGAATGCGTTGCGGGTACAGAGAAGTTGGAAAGTAGATTTTGTTTAGATTTGACTGTCGCCTCATTCCTTAAACCTAATCAGTAGAGTATCAGTTTAATTACTGATGGTAGGACCTCTTGTGAGTCCGCGCGGATGGGTACCACCACCCTGCCTATTTCTGCCGTGAAGCAGTAATGCGTTTCGGTTTGAAGGGTAGGGCAGCCATTTTAACTATACTTGAGACTTTAGAACTTATAATATCTCAAGGTGGGTGGCGCATTTGCGTTGTGGATGTCTATGGGCTCCAGTAACCACTTAACACCAGGTGGGCTGTGAGCGCGTCCACCCATCTAAGCAATAAAAAAAGAGCACGAGTGGGATGAAAGCAGCTCGAATAGTGTACAAGAGAGGGAAACCCACACTTCATATCCTCTAATTTCTTCTTCCAAAATTGGACTAGTTTTGTTTTTGCAGGTAATCAAGGATCTAAAAGCGAATGGGGTTGTACGCTTGTTTTGCTTTGCTTCATCCGTATTTATGTACGAGTGCAGACTAATGTCAACCCGCATTTCCTCTTAAACTGCTTGTTTCTGAATGAAGCAGTATTGCGTGTCGACTTCGGCAGGAGACATTCGCTATTGTAATACTCTTGAGACCTCATGTCTTTCTTTTTTTATTGCTTAGATGGGTGGACGAGCTCACAAACCACCTGGTATTAACTGGTTACTGGAGGCCACAGACATCTACGACGTAAATGCGCCACCCACCTTCAGATATAAGTTCTAAGGTCTCAGTATAGTTACAATGGCTACCCTGCCCTTCAAACCGAAACGCATTACGGCTTCACGGCAGAAATAGGCAGGGTGGTGGTACCTACCCGTGCGGACTCACAAGCGTTCCTACCACCAGTAAAAATGTCTCAAAACGTGTCGCGATATTTACGTCGTGCTTGCGCTATAACCACTTAGGGATAGTTGAACTAAAAACAGATAAGATGATTAACAGCTAAGATTTTATTAAAGAGATAGTCGGGGCGGAGAGCCCTGAATAAAATATATAACCGATCGGCTACCTGGTCCGAAGTAAACATGACTAGGTGCCCAGGGATGCTGGTGAGACCCTTCTCTTTGTACTGCGGGAACTTGTGGTGACGAGCAGCCAGGAAAGCGTAGAGATTGGACACAGAGCCGCCTGTTTGAAGAATCATAGAAATATATTATCAATTATCTGTCCTGGTTTTAAAGGCAGCAGTGCACGATGAAAACTCACCAGGCGCCAGTATAGAATCGCCAGTCTTCCATCCGATCATGTTGCGCATCTTCTCCAACACAATGTTTTCCATCAAGATGAAGACCGGGGCTATCTCGTACGTGAACATGTTGGTGTTAGCAGCAGCCGTCAGCCACTCCCCGGCCAGAGATATCACGTCCAAACCGCACGACAGCTGGTTGAAGAAGTGAGGATGCCCTGAGGAAGTCACAGTCATTTAGAACATGCCGCATCCCTGATTTTTTTTAATTTATTTATTTATTAGGCTCACAATACACATTGCAAGCTAAAAACATACATAAAAAATACAAGTAAAAAGAAACAAAATCTGGCTTGCAACACAAGTTATGTGCGCACGACAAAACAAGACGTAGTGCTGTATTTGTACAACAACGTTCCTTATGATTATAGGAAAAAACAACACTACAACAAAAACTAATCTAACTTATAATGTAAGGAAATAATTTTATTCACAATATGAAATTAAACAATTAAACAATTAGACTACTAACCTATTCCTAACTTGGAGGATGCCCTTGATAATTTTTGTAAACTTAACTAACCTACAAGTAAAAATATCCAACTCGGATGACGACCTTGCCAGTTCGTTATAGATGCGACACATTCGGGTTATCCACAGTACATGAGATTATTTCATTCCAGAAAAACTAGGTAAATCATCTGAGCGATTATTTTTGGAACGAAGTTCCTTATGGGACGATGCGGAGGGGTACCGTAACCGGGAAAAAACGTCCGTAACGTAAGATTTTTATTATTTATGAATAGTCTTAGTATTATGGCTATACAGTGTCTAATGTATAGTCTACGTGACGACGGTTATTATTATTATTATTCATATAAATAGCTGTTTCTTTGTATATTATCATTAGATATTTTTTATAAATCATTGTGAATAAAATAAAGTTGATAATTTTGTAAAGTAGTTTTTATTTTATTTTTATCAATAAAAAAATCATAATAAAAAATGTATACCCGAATAATTATTTTCTTTATAAATAATAAATAATAATTTATTTATAATAAGGAACTTCGCTCCTATCCGGTGTCCCACGACACCACACATCACTTTTTACTACCCAAGCTGGTTCCTAGGGAGTTACGCCAGGGTAACCGGGCGAATAGGTGAGCTCATGAGGCTCCAATTACAGGACATTGCTAACACTGGCCCTAGCAAGAGCCGTGCTTCGCAGAATCTACCACCGGATCGGAAACGCGACCCACTGAGAAGATTCGGCGAGAAACATAGTGGGCTGTGTCTGAGGATTCTGAACCATAGTGACAGCCTTATCAAAACTATTGTTTTTCATCTATACTTCTATGCTAATATTACAAAGAGGAAAGATTTGTTTGTTTGTTTGTATTGAATAGGCTCCGAAACTACTGAACCTATTTGAAAAATTATTTCACTGTTTGGAAGTTACACTATTCCCGAGTGACATAGGCTATAGTCTGTTTTGAAAAAAATTAGGGATCCTTACTAAAACTCCAATAATGTAACCCAAGGTGTAAAAAAATTCCCTAAAATATTCTTTACATCGCGTGCCCTGCGAAAACTATTGATGATAGAATAAAATAATGTACTACGACTTTGTAAAACACGTTATTATTTACAAAAAGTGTCGCGACAGCAGATGTCTAACTATTAGAGTTATGACGCAATAAGTGTTATTTTGTTTAAAAAAATAAAACAACGTCAAATATCGTTGAAATTTTTGTTAAAGACCCGAGCGGAGCCGGAGTGGGCCGCTATCTGCAATAAAATCATATTATAAATATTCTAAAAGTTACGACACGAACCTTGAATCTCTATTTTCTGAACTCAGTTATAAAATATGCTAATCAAAATTGTATTCTCTAACCAAACATCGATTTAATTCTATTGACACAACCCTCAAGGGCGGCGCGCGATAAACCGCCCCCGGGGACTGCAGGGTGCATCGGACCCCCGCTTGGGATTAACTATCATTGAATACATGTTTGACTTGTTTTTATTTAAATTAAAATGAATTAACACTTGCATTCAGGAGGTATATCTTAGTCATTTTGCATCTACATCTTTTACATAACGAAATCACGGTATATCTGGCCATGAATTGAGAAAATCTGTATCTCAAAAGACCTTTGAAAACATTAAACAAAGAATTGATTGACCGTCTAACATTTTTGGATAAGAATACTATTTTTTATGAATTAAAAAGTTGTTTTAAAAACTTCCAACTTTTTTAGCATTTAGTAGGAAAAGTAGTACAATTCACGTACTTTTCTTTATTGCTCTTGTGGGCAAATGATCAAACGGCCTTATGGTAGGTTACCGTCGCGCACAGCCAAGCTGCTGCTTACCATTGAGTACTCTCCACAAAGCTAGTTTAGACATAACGTTTACTATCAGCAGAAGTTAGCAGTTAAGTATTGAAATGCTAGCTTCAAAGAAAAGCAGCTTCCTAAGAATACGATACGTACGCTCTAAAACAGCAAAGATGCATCAAGTGTTCGTATCAAAGGAATATTGATCATAAAAAAATAAACACGTGCCTGATAAAAAAACCGGGAGGGTGTCAAACAGATAGCACTCTCCGGGGAGAGCTTATCGGAGGGAAATAGGGGAGTGACTTCCGCGGAAACATCAAGTGTAGACTGATAAGACAGTGGTCGATAGAGTGGTACAATGTCACCCGGCGGATGGAATGGTCCTTTTCTATTATCACTTACCACAGGAGGGTTGTTTTGCTTGTCGATCATATAAACGCTAAAATATTCCTATAATAATATTAAGAAAACTCGGTGTGATAAAGATAAGAATAATAAACAAGAAAACTATTTTATCTGTATTCATCCGTCAGTAAAAACAGAAAATATAAAATCAATTAATATCTCTATATATTAATACGTGAAGCAAAAACTTTGAATCCCTTTTTACGAAAATTGCACGGACGGAGGAGTATGAAATTTTCCACACTTATTGAGAATATAGAGAAGAAGTGCACAATGCTAATATTTTTTAAAAAGAATGCATAAAAGATACATTAAATCAATAAAGAAAACATTACACACACTACATACCATGTATTTGACGCACACACGCATGCATGCTATTTATTGTCAAACTTTTGTTCTTGACGTCTGTTGTCAAATTGAGATTAAATATTGTTTGTCTTTGTTAATATTTTTTATAGTGTAGTCTTGGCGAAATTTGTGATTATACTCGGAGAAGTATAAAATACAATCATAATAGTGTACAAACTTACAATTCCAATTAATTATAGTCGAATTTCGACTACTGCGGGACCTCTAGTAATATATAAAGACGAATTTCCGTTTCTCTTTTCCAAACATTAAAAGGAATGAAGATATCGTTTCACGGAAACCAGAGATGAGTTTATACATTGATTCCTAGCGTTATCCGGTGACCGGAAGTCGTCTGGTGACGCACTGATCCGTGGTATTACATCCGCTATTGGTTATTAAATGTTAAAATGGGCTAAAACAGGGAGACAGAGATTTCTTTTCTTCCAAAGATCGTATTATTACGCTCGCTTTGTTTCCTAGCCATAACTTTAGCCCCACATTCAGGGGTGGTGGGGAATTTTCCAGATAGCCACGAGTGGTTATAACCCAGCCTATTATTGCCACGAAGATTTCACTTTTACTAGAGGTCCCGCAGTAGTCGAAATTCGACTATAATTAATTGGAATTGTAAGTTTGTACACTATTATGATTGTATTTTATACTTCTATAATCACAAATTTCGCCAAGACTACACTATAAAAAATATTAACAAAGACAAACAATATTTAATCTATTCTCAATTTGACAACAGACGTCAAGAACAAAAGCTTGACAATAAGCATGCGTGTGTGCGTCAAATACGTGGTGTAGTGTGTGTAATGTTTTCTTTATTGATTTAATGTATATTTTATGCATTATTTAAAAAAAATATTAGCATTGTGCACTTCTTCTCTATATTATCTACTAGCGACCCGCCCTCGCTTCGCTTCGGAAACATTAAAACACACATGAAACCAAAAAAAAAAATAAAAAAAAAAATAAAAAAAGTAGCCTATGTTCATCAGGGACAATGTCGGCTTCTAATGGAAAAAGAATTTTTCAAATCGGTCCAGTAGTTTCGGAGCCTATTCGAAACAAACAAACAAACAAATCTTTCCTCTTTATAATATTAGTATAGATATAGATATAGATAAGTGCGGAAAATTTCATACTCCTCCGTCCGCGCAATTTTCGTAAAAAGGGATACAAAGTTTTTGCTTCACGTATTAATATATAGATACAATGCTGTCCATTCCGTGAATCACAGGTGGGTAGATAATAATTAAAAATAACTTTCTCAAACAACGAATGCATCAAGTGTACCCACACAGTCGTACTATCGCCCCTGTTGAAGTCGAGCTCTATTCAAACTCACCCTGCTATTAGCGCAAGTCAGTGCAGTAGTAATACGTCAGAAGGGATTGTGGAGCAATCCCTCACGGCACACAGATGGGCTGCGATTAATGACGGACGAATCAGGTGCACCCTTAATAAAGGGATTATAGATATTTGAGGGTAGAGCGTAATAGAAAGCTGAATAGGTTTAAAGGTATGAAGTCGTTTTTTAATTCGCAATTGTTTGCAACGTATCTTCTAATCTATGCATTTTTTTATTGCTAAGATGGGTGGACGAGCTTACAGACCACCTGGTGTTGAGTGGTTACTGGAGCCCATAGACATATACAACGTAAATGCCACACCCACCGTGAGATATAAGTTCTAAGGTCTCAAGTATAGTTACAACGGCTGACCCACCCTTCAAACCGAAACGCATTACTGCTTCACGGCAGAAATAGGCAGGGTGGTGGTACCTACCGGTGCGAGCTCACAAGAGGTCCTACCTATAATTACAAGTGATTTTACTGTTTAATCTCGGATTTATTAAGCTATAAAGTAGTTTCAATTTATTTCTAGGACTCGCAGAAACCGAATGAGCTCCATCCATCACATGAAAGTTCAATATGGAATCAATGTGGGTCAATCTGACCTCATACTGCAGGGAACATGTTAATGAAGTATATTAAGGCGATCCTATAGACAATGGAGAGACCTTTCCATTGTAAAACAGTCAACGCCGAATGTCTGGCGGCGGTTGATTAGCCGGACCCAAATACTTCAGCAGCCTCGAAGAACTCTCCAGAATCTCTTCCAAAAGCACGACCCTCAGCATTGAGGATTATCGACGCAAGGAGGATAGTCAATAAAGTGTAATTTAAAACTTACCAATTCCCCCTGAGATTTAACCAGATTTGTCTAAGTTGACGGTGCTGTGGCGAAAATTTTGTCCAGAATTACGACACTTCGATACAGAATGCGAACGTATAAAGCTTGCCACAATTGCACAATTTATATTATTAGATTGCGTCATACTAAATCAACGTTGCCGTCCCAAGCCTCAAACGCCCTTGATTCACCCATTCAACATTTGATTGGGACCTAAATTCAATTTTATATGAGACGTGAGGAACATCGGCCAGTAACTTCGATAGTGCGGGTGTTTGTTTGGTAATTATGTCTGTTTATTTAGCGTGAAAGATATTTGTTTGTCCGAACAGTCGATAGATACGTACTTAGAAGAATAGTATCCCAGAAAAAACGAGACAATCTATACTAATATATAAATCTACAGTGGTTTTTACGGATGTTCCGTTATAACTACTGAACCATGCATCCGATTGACTTGAAACTTGGTATCCATGTAGACAATACATGTACTTAATGGATAGGCTAATATTTATATGAGTGTTGGACTCCCTACACCAGTTGCGGGGACGTTAATGATGAGAATCTTTGTGAGAAATAATAATGTTAATTTTAAATGCCCAGCGAAGTGGACAGGTACAGCTAGTATCATCATATGAAGGAATCCAATGTCACATATTTTGCCAAAGATAAAACTCTGTGTCTTCATATCAAGCTGGGTATTTTCTATCCCTACCTAATCGTTGGTAGCCTAATGGACTACTCCAAATACTCGCGGTCCGACAGGTGACCGCACAGGCCTCAACCTGACAGATTTTCCTAATACTTGTCCTAGCATGAGCAGTGCTTTGCAGAATCTACCACCACATCGGAATCGCAACCCACGGAGGAGATTCGGCGAGAAACTCATTGGGATGTGTCTATGGGTTACTTCGCTGTTTGATCTCTTCGTTGTAATCGACTAGTTCGACGAAGACGGTCACAGGGCGACTATATAGAGGTCTAAATACCGCAGAGAAATAGTACTAGAGAAATACAAATGGCAAAAATGTACTTGGGACGTGTTTATTACCTTTAAAATCATGCCAAGTAATCATCAAGTAATTTACAGGTGTAACCCGACCTCCTAAGTAGAATAGGAACCTCTACAATATTTATCAATTTTGTGTAATACAATTAATAGCAGGATTTATTTTGGGCCGGCGCGGGTAGAAAGCATCATTCTGCGTGTCCTAATATGGGGCGAGACCAGAAGCTCTTTAAAAAAAAGAAACTGTGATTGACACTGAGTTTATAGAAATAAAAATTTAAAAGAACTGGTACAAATTATATGTTTTTTTTCACTACTAAAACCAAATTTGTTCTGCCGCGTTTTTTGTAATAATAAATTGGTTTATATGAAGACAATGCAGTCGCCGTAGGCAGCGGCTTGGCTCTGGCTCTGGCATTGCTGAAGTCCATGGGCGACGGTAACCACTCACCATCAGGAGGGCCGTATGCTCGTCTACCTACATGGGCAATAAAAAAATGCGGGAGTGCTTTAGGCTGCATTTTTATTTATATTGTTTTGGTATTGAGGGGCATGTGTATCATTTCCCCCTGCCGCATAGAGATACGTCCTGTTTTACGGAACCCCTTACAATCCAATCGAGACTTTAACCTCAAGCCTCAAAGCTGGCAGCATTGACGTTTCGATGTCCATATAGGTTGATTTGCCTATCGAAAGAGACTCGAACGAAGACTGCGTGGTCAGATTAGGCTCGCTAACATACCATATAAAAACAATTTTCTCCACAAATCCCCTGTTTTCAATGGAGTCTATATAATCAATCCATAACCTTCTGATAGGAGGGGGATGATCTGTCAAAGTATGTTAATGCCGCATTGAATAGCACGGGCTTCTGGAAGAGTACGGACTCCTTGATTTTAGAGTTTTCATGGACATTTTAAAAGGCTACAGCTCAAATTGCTGTAGAGGGGTATACTGGTAGTATATATATTTTTACTGGTGGTAGGATCTCTTGTGAGTCCGCACGGGTAGGTACCACTGCCCTACCTATTTCTGCCGTGAAGCAGTAATGCGTTTCGGTTCGAAGGTTGGGGCAGCCGTTGTAACTATACTGAGACCTTAGAACTTATATCTCAAGGTGGGTGGCACATTTACGTTGTAGATCTCTATGGGCTCCAGTAACCACTTAACAACTATGTGGGCTGTGAGCTCGTCCACCCATTTAAGCAATAAAAAAAATGAAAAATACTTTCTTTCACTTTCAGTGTTAGATAGCCCATTCATTGAGAAAGGCTATATAACATCAAGGTAAGACCGATACAAGTGGAGCACCAATAAAGAATGTTTCAAAATAGGGGTCTAAATAGCTCCTTAACATTCTATAATTCAAAAATATTTTCACTTTCTACGTAAATGAAGTGGAGGGGTAAAATTTAGCGTTATGCCAAAGTAATTATTCCACGCGGACGGAGTCGCGGGCAAAAGCTAGTAATATATAATATAGTCCTCCCCGTATCCGATTATTCTGAAGTCGTGGTCACCCTAACGAGGGCGCCTTAATCCAATGATTTGCGCCATATTACGGTCAGACAGGTTCTTGTAAATCAAAAGGGATTCCGACACCATACCCGGCTTGTTTTATTGTCAGAGGGGCCTTTTGTAAGCCAACTAAGACGAAAGCACCGAGCATTCGATAGTGTGACATCATTGTCGAATATTATTAATCGGAAATATTGAATAAGCAGCATCCATAAGTCCCATTCTCGGCCGCAGACGGACTGGCTCTCGGCCCACATGACCTTAAGCTAGCATTAAGGTCTTACCAGTAATTTGATCGTTAAGAATTAAGAAGAAAGGAGACTTGTCGTCGTGGCCTTACGGATAAGACGTCCGGCGGTGGATCCGGTGTTCGAATCTCAGGCGGGTACCAATTTTTCTAATAAAATACGTACTAAACAACTGTTCACGATTGACTTCCATGGTGAAGGAATAACATCGTGTAATAAAAATGAAACCCGCAAAATTATAATTTGCGTAATTACTGGTGGTAGGACCTCTTGTGAGTCCGTGCGGGTGGATACCACCACCCTGCCTATTTCTGTCGTGAAGCGGTAATGCGTTTCGGTTTGAAGGATGGGGCAGCCGTTGTAACTAAACTTGAGACCTTCGAACTTATATCTCAAGGTGGGTGACGCATTTACGTTGTAGATGTCTATGGGCTCCAGTAACCACTTATCACCAGGTGGGCTGTGAGCTCGTCCACCCAACTAAGCAAAAGAAAAAAAAAACATTATCTTTTACACATCGTCTTCTCGCATTAAAACTGTATAATCTCAAAACTTACTAATTTTGCAGGAGAGTGTTAAAGCCTTAAATGTTTAACATGTGATATTTTTAATATTAACTAGCTGACCTGGCAGACTTCTTAGTGCCTCAATCGATAAATGAAGACCTAAACTTTTGTATAAAATAAACTTACAACAAACAGAAGGAATCCGTCTGGCTATCAGCTTAGGTAGGAAAAAAAACGCTATAGAGATCGTTAAAAAACTCGCAATAAGCACACAAATGTCAGAATTGAGGATAAGAGAGCTACAAGAGAGGTCGCGGCTGGTGCGCAGTCCACGGCGCGCCCGTGTGGGGATCGCGTCAATTTTACGGCGCATTTCTTTGACATCACACGCTCGACGGAGCGCACTTATCGTTTGTCGGCCCCTTCGTCTGTATTGTGCGCGGAAAACGTCAGATGTTCGTGAGCCGTTCCGATGTTAAGTGCTTTTTTGATGTGAGATGTCTGATTTTGTTGTATTTTTTTTCAATGCGCGATATAGTATAGTAGTTTCTTGCCTACTAACTACCAGTAACCTTGGGATACTATACTGACTTCACTGCGACTGATGAGCTTGCTAGGCTCAGCTTGAGAGAACTTACTAACGTCTATCATAGCAAGAGCAGTGGCCCCACTGAATCTACCAACAGTAGTTCATGTTCAAACATGAAATTATTGTGAAAAAGGAAAAAGCGCTCAAATTTCGTGATCCTTTTTACTAAACAACGATTACTAATGTTTTTTTTTTTATTGCTTAGATGTGTAGATGAGCTCACAGCCCACCTGGTGTTAAGTGGTTACTAGAGCCCATAGACATCTACAACGTAAATGCGCCACCAATCTTGAGATATAAGTTCTAAGGTCTCAGTATAGTTACAACGGCTGCCCCACCCTTCTTCATGTATATTTTTGTTATCTCTATCCTGTTTTAGTCTCTTCTTAAGAGTTATTTTGTATATTTGAATTGAGTGTATGTACGGTAGGCAGCGGTTCGGCTCTGCCCCTAGCACTGCTAACGTCCATGGTCGATAGTAACCACTCACCATCAGGTGAGCTGTATGCTCGTCTGCCTAGAAAAGCAATAAAAAGCTTTGCAAATCTAAAGATTGTTTGTTACACCAGTATAATATGATGTCTTAAAATGCTCATTCCAGATTTGAATAGAGCTTTTTTTGTCTAGTTTTTATTTATTTTTATAAACGTTTTATTCTTGTGGAATAGTAAGGGCCTTTAAAAATATAAAATCGCTGTCACTGATGCAGAATTCGAACCCTTATCCGTTAGTTTCCTGCCGGGGGTAAACACCGAGATAAACAATTCAATTATTCCATGTAATCGCGTGTAATGATTGCGAGATATTTACACTGCGCTGCATCAAATGATCTTTGTCTGTTGGACGCTTGGGGAAACGAGTTTACGGGCCATTTGACTGTAAATGGTGACCGTGGACTGTAAAACTTAAGGTTCAGTATTTTTTTTTGTGTAATTTATTTCATTACTAGCTTTTGCCCGCGACTTCGTCCACGTGGAATACTGCACAAATAATGCTTTATTTTAGAACAAATTTGGTTAGCATAAAAAACGTTACAGTGGGCCAACCTTAACATATAACATATGTTGTCGCGGACTTTTTTTTATATCATTTAAAGAGGAACAATTCTGTCATACATTATTTTAGCGAAACTTTAACCGTTTCTGCAGCGCACGCAGCGGAAGCTCTCAAAAGGAAAAAAACCCGATTTTGAAACATTCTTTATTGGTGCTCCGCTTGTATTGGTCTTACCGTGATGCTATATAGCCTATAGCCTTCCTCGATAAATGGGCTATTTAACACTGGAAGAATTTTTCAAATCGGACCAGTACTTCCTGAGATTTGCGCGTTCAAACAAACAAACTCTTCAGCTTTATAATATTAGTATAGATAGACACAGTTTTTTTTTATGATTGAAGGATTACTGGTGGCCCGGTGGCCTTTCCAGTTTCAGCAGGACAGGTGGGCGAACAAAGGCTCAGCCAAGAGGGGAGACACATAGTCTTCTTAAATGCGAGGCCACGACCGCTTCTTATACCTTCATAGTTCAAGAACCCAATTTAGAGCACTTACCGGTTTTGACTTGGTACTTGAGCGTAGCCTTGCAGTCTTCGAGGAGCTGCTTCAGAGGGAGAGGCTCATCGTGCAGCTCCAAGTCTAGGAGCTTCTGCATCTCTTCGGGCATCTTGAACTCCAAGATCTGGCGAAGATGAGTGAATTTATAGGTACTAGTGGTAGGACCTCTTGTGAGTCCGCGCGGGTAGGTATCACCGCCCTGTCTATTTCTGCCGTGAAGTAGTAATGTGTTTCGGTTTGAAGGGTGGGCCAGCTGTTGTAGCTATACTGAGATTTTAGATCTTATATCTCAAGGCGGGTGACGCATTTACGTTGTAGATGTCTATGGGCTCCAGTAACCACTTAACACCAGGTGGGCTGTGAGCTCGTCCACCCATCTAAGCAATTAAAAAAAATCGGTTTACGGCTAATACGTCGTACAGTTAACAGGACCAAAGAAACCAAACTCAACTGTACTAAATGTTAAAGAAATATCTCATACTAGCTTTTGCCCGCGACTTCGTCCGTGTGGAATAGTTACTTTGGCGTAACGCTAAATTTTACCCGCCTCTTCATTTACGTAGAAAGTGAAAATATTTTTGAATAATAGAATGTTAAGGAGCTCTTTAAGGTACAAAAATCACGCTTTTTAACCGACGTCAAAAGAGGAAGCTATCAAATCGAAATTAAATTTTTATCTATGTATGTTTACCGATTTCTTTATTGATGCTCCGCTTGCATTGGCCTTAGCGTGATGTTATATAGCCTATAGCCTTCCTCAATAAAAGAGCTATCTGACAGTGAAATCAGACCAGTAGTTCCTGATATTATCGCGTTCAAACAAACAAACTCTTCATCTTGATAATATTAGTATAGATTTGAATAGCCCGCAATGTGACACTACATCCGAGTTAGGTCTCTCACCTTTCATGCCGGTCATCAGCCGATCTTTAATTGATTTACATTGCGCGTCAAACAAAAACCATTAGATTGTACTATGGCTTAAACCATACAGTATTTTTTTAATTTAGTTAAAACACATTTTTTGCCATTTTTAGTTGTGTAAAGTGTAGGACTTAGTAGAGGTCCTACCACCAATAGTGAAATTATTATTATATTAACAATTGCATGTATACTGGTGGTCCAGAGGTCTTTCCAGTTTCACCAGGACAGGTGGGCGAGCAAAGGCTTCACCACGAGGGGTGGTATTTGCTATCAGCTGCCCCAGTGCCTCAAAAGGAGACCTAACAGCTCAAGAGCAGCTGCTTCGCGAATGAATCTACCACAGCATCGGAATCGCGACCCACTGAGAAGATCCGGCGAGACACTCAGTGGACTGCGCCTATGGGTTAAAGCTTATTCTCTGGACTAGCCGGCACACCTGAAATTCAGAGCAGAACCTACATGACGTCACACCGTAAGAAACATAAGGTCGTAGTTTCAATGGCATTTCTTGTTCCACTTCACCCCGTGATATTTTTTATTTATTTATTTATTGATGCACAAAACTAATTACAATCGTTACAGTACATATTAGCTAAATCGTACAAGTAGTACCTAGATCTGATCTGGATTGCAATCTAAACAGTATATGCACTCAGCAAAACCATATCTGTATATTAATACGTGAAGCAAAAACTTTGTATCCCTTTTTACGAAAATTGCGCGGACGGAGGAGTATGAAATTTTCCACACTTATAGAGAATATAGAGAAGAAGTGCACAATGCTAATATTTTTTGAAAATAATGCATAAAATATACTTTAAATCAATGAAGAAAACATTACACACACTACGTACCATGTATTTGACGCACACACGCATGCATACAATTTTTTTTTTTTTTATAGCTTAGATGTGTGGACGAGCTCGCAGCCCACCTGGTGTTAAGTGGTTACTGGAGCCCATAGACATCTACAGCGTAAATGCGCCACACACCTTGAGATATAAGTTCTAAGATCTCAGTATAGTTACAACGGCTGCCCCACCCTTCAAACCGAAACGCATTATTGCTTCACGGCAGAAATAGGCGGGGCGGTGGTACCTACCCGTGCGGACTCACAAGAGGTCCTACCACCAGTAATACTATTTATTGTCAAACTTTTGTTCTTGACGTCTGTTGTCAAATTGAGAATAGATTAAATATTGTTTGTCTTTGTTAATATTTTTTATAGTGTAGTCTTGGCGAAATTTGTGATTATAGAAGTATAAAATACAATCATAATAGTGTACAAACTTACAATTCCAATTAATTATAGTCGAATTTCGACTACTGCGGGACCTCTAGTTATTATCAATGTGCATAGCTTTGGCTATTGAAAACACAATTGAAATTAGAAATATTGATAACTAGCCATTTTTAAATAGGATATCCTTCACATATTTGACAAATCCCCTGAGTCTAGGTTCAAAGATATCAAGGTTACCGTGACATCTCTTACCTTTTCATTCCTGTCGTTGACCTTTTGCACGAAGTCGAGGAGCACGTCCACCACCCTGGCGAGGAACTCCCTGGTCTGCATATTGGCGTCCTCGCGGTACGGCAGAATGGCTGTGAGCATTGACAGCTATTTTAGCTGACTTCATAAAAGGGATTCTGGATTTGACTGTATTTTTGTCGTATGTTGTTATACCTCAGTTTTTTTTTAATTATCCAATTTTGATGATTCAGTTATCTAATTAAAAGCTAGTTTTTAAATAACATAAAAATAATCTGAGCTAGTAGTCTTTGAGTTCCAATGCACGCATTGAATTAACTTCGACATAGGGATGATCGATATTAGAAAAACATCCATAGCATAACATCGATGTTTTTGGTAGGAAATAAAACTGTCTATTTTATTTATTATACGTGTTTGTTAATACTACGTTTTACGGATTATAAGTGAGCATTTAATTATTGGACTTTGACACCGACGTCACACTTCACAATTTTTATTTTCTTAATTTCATACACATTTATATAGTACGGCTTACTTCGATTATGTTAATCAGTGTCATCTGGCTTAAAATAGTAGTATTACTTAGGGACTCACTAACTAGAAAGTACATCCCGTTAGATTGCCCCAAAAGATATGTAGAAGTTTCGATAATTCGATATTTTATTCTCATAGCATCTTTTTATTTTTGTTTTTTTTTTATTGCTTATATGGGTGGACGAGCTCACAGCCCACCTGGTGTTAAGTGGTTACTGGAGCCTATAGACATCCACAACGTAAATGCGCCACCCTCCATTAGATACAAGTTCTAAGGTCTCAAGTATAGTTATAACGTCTGCCCCACCCTTCAAACCGAAACGCATTACTGCTTCAAGGCAGAAATAGGCAGGGTGGTGGTACCCACCCACGCAGACTCACATGAGGTCCTACCACCAGTAATTACGCAAATTATAACTTTGCGGGTTTCATTTTTATTACATGATGTTATTCCTTCACCGTGGAAGTCAATCGTGAACATTTATCGAGTACGTATTTCATTAGAAAAATTGGTATCCGCCTGCGGGATTCGAACACCGGTGCATCGCTCAACACGAATGCGCCGGACGTCTTATCCTTTAGGACACGACGACTTCAATCATGTGTCGATGTTATCGAAACCAAAATATCGATAGTAAAACATCGATGAATATCGATCATCCCTACTTCGACATACATTAATGATTTTCTCATTTGATTTTGAATAAGTCGATTTCTTTGTTGTTAAATTATTTTGTTTAAATCATGTTGTTTAGATTATATTGTTAAGTTTCCTTGAGTGTTTACACTACGGACACTTTGAGACAGCCGATGATACATTCGATATACTATCTTTTGGATCCAGATAATCTAGAATTGCACACGACAAATCGACAAACTTGTCCATATATATGTAATTTAAGAAAATATAAATCTTATTAGACTGATAATCTGAAGGTAGCTGTTCAGAATTTATAATGGGACATTTTTCGTCTAATCCTCAAAATATTTAAGCATTTTTGAACCTTATGTACAACTAGTTAAAAACAAAATAGTATTTTTTTTAAATAACTTTTTTACTCATAGAGTGGTCTTATTTCAAAATATTCTTAAACAATCAAACGATTTGGAACTTTATTCATAGCACGCTAAGAAAAATCAGTTCAAATTTGGAAGTTTATTTTTCTTTTATTTAAGAACGGAAGTTTTCCACTTGCCGCTCTTTTAAAAAAATTCAGTCGATTTTGAATCTAACTGCTATGTTCATAAGAACTACACCGGATTATCGTGAGTCTCTATATACGATTGTAGATTACTCCATTGTTATGAAAGAGGTATTCATCCATTGTTTGGTTCTCGTTTAGAAGATTGATTATTTGTCTTTGACTTTTGGCGCGAGAGGCATCAGTAATCTATCATAATTAAAAAGAAAATCTAAAAATGTCCAAAACGCCAGTATTTTTTTTTTCAAAATGATGTCGATGTCAGTAATGATGCCAGTAAATTGACACACTGGCAATCAAGACACAAACGTACAAAAACATAAAGATATATATATATGAAAATAGCTTTGTTACTCGATGCGTTTTTTTTTTATGGGCTAGATGTGTGTTCCTAAAAAGTCGGACATACATAATAGAAATACTAGGAACAAACACAAGCTTGTTGTGCCGATGAGTAGGTTACATAAGATACGAAATTCATTCGGGTGTTTGTCTGTGCGCCTGTACAACAAAATCCCACAAGATGTTCAGAACCTACATATACATAGGTTTAAGAAAACTATTAAAGAACATCTGTGCAATAAAGCTTACTATAAAGTCAATGATTATCTAGAAGATTGCACAAAGTGGGAATGAGTTGCTCGCTCCGGGCATTTCAATATCGTAGTAATTGTTACGTTATAATACTCATTGTAAAAAAATCATATTTAAAAAAAAATAATCTAATATTAAAAAATAAATAAATAATAATTTCATATTTAAAAAAAAAAAAAAAAAGACATGCCCGCTGAGTTTCTTGCCAGTTCTTCTCAGGACGGAGGCTAGTTCTTGTGAATTGGCGGTAGTTCTTTTGACGTTCAACAAGTATGTACTTTCATTTATGTTGAATAAAATTTTTTTTATTTGATTTGATTTGATTTGATTTGGACGAGCTCAGCTGTGCTTAGTGGTTACTGGAGCCTATAGACATCTACAACGTAAATGCGCCACCCACCTTGAGATATAAGTTCTAAGGTTCTAAGGTATACAACGGCTGCCCCACCCTTCAAGCCGAAACGCATTACTGCTTCACGGCGTGAAATAGGCGGGGCGGTGGTACCTACCCGTGCGGACTCACAAGAGGTCCTACCACTAGCGTCGAACCTGCTATCTCAAGATTTAATTTAAGACAATTGTACCACTGAGCTTACCGTGGGAATTACCACAACAAAAGCTCTTTAGCTGCCGACACCCGACTATACGATAGGGGGGAAATGTAGAAGCAGGAGAAAGGTTATCACTAATCCTTTGACGGTGGCAAAGCCATCGCCAACTCAGAGACCTGACACGTGGTCTAGAACTTACCCATCGATCTCTTTACTGGTGGTAGGACCTCTGAGTCCGCGCGGGTAGGTACCACCATCTCGCCTACTTCTGCCGTGAAGCAGTAATGCGTTTCGGTTTGAAGGGTGAGGCAGCCGTTGTAACTATACCGAGACCTTAGAACTTATATCTCAAGGTGGGTGAGTTGTAGATGTGTAGCGCATTTATGTTTAGATGTCTATGGATTCCAGCCACCACGTAACACGAGGTGGCCTGTGAGCTTGACCACCCATCTAAGCAATAAAAAAAATATGTAAATAAACATGTTTTTACAAAAACCGACTTCAAATAGAAAAAGAAAAAGAAATTCCAAAACAAATTAATATACACTAAAAACAATGATCATCGAAATCGATTGACCCAATCAAAAGTTATGAGGTAACAAACATAAAAAAAACACAGTAGAATTGATAGCCTCCTCCTTTTTTTAAGTCGGCTAAAAATAATCTTCCCGCATTATACCACGGTAGTACGAGTGGCATCCGGCATTTAGCGCAGGGCCTACTGGGTGAATCGCACGGGTAGGTACCGCTGTACAACCGCAAAGAAGTCATGGGTTCCGGCTTTAAGGGCTCTTTCGTTACCCAATAGAATACTACCTTACCTAGTAGGTGAGCTCGCGGGGCTCAAACCTGACGACGTTGCTAACACGAACCCTAGCAAGAGCCGTGCTTTGCATAATCTACCACCAGATCGAAAACGCGATCCACTGAGAAGATCCGGCGAGAAACTCAGTGGACTTTGTCTGAGGGTTAATTTACTCGTCGAGCCCTTCCTCGCAAGCGACGGGTTCGACGAGGGCGGTGGCTGGTTAATGCTAGCGTGGTATAGACATGTGGTGCGTAGAGAGAATATACTTATGACTAGGAAATGTATGAAAATGGTAGTGCAAGACAAAAGGGGAAGAGGTTTACCGAAGAAGATATGGATGGAGTGTGTGAATGACGATATGAGAGAGAGAGAGAAGTGTTGACATGACGGCTGATAGAGGAGAATGAATTAGAAAAATTCGCTGTGCCGAACCCATCTAGTGGTATAAGGTGTAGACAAAGAAGATTGTGCTTAATGGCCACAATTTAATGAGGAAATAATCATTCATCAAGAACCTTAATCGTGAAACTATGAATCAAATTGAGAGGGTAAAAAACACCCCTAGCTCTCCCAGACATAATCCTCAGTAAGTTGACACTATCACTAAACTGTCAGATACATACGTAGAGCGTAATGCTCGTCCGGACACTCCCTGTACACTTGAAGCCAGATGTCCGTAGAGTGACAATGAATTTGCGATACGACATTAAAATTACGTCTTTATAAAAAGGACACTCTCAAAGATATATCTATGTAAGTTTTGTGTTGACGTTGACAGAAACATTAATACATATATGGGTATATATCAGATCAGCATTCAACCATAAGAGGGAGCCACAAGTGGGACAAAGAAAAAAACGTGTTTTTTCTCGATCGGAATAAAAATATATAATTAAAATTCATTAAAACTCTTTGTGAATTAGCTTTATTATAAAAGGACGAATAGTAAAGCATGAATATTTAATTGTCGATTCTCTGTTTTAGGTTAGTAGTTACTTCATTAGTTGATATTTGTTAAGTAAAAGATATCTGTATTTAATAAATCAAATCTCTGTTTTAGATGAATCACATAGTGTTTTGCTTTAAGAAGAAATATAATAGATAATCTTATATCTATTTAGTTTTTTATTAGGTGGGTCCAACGGGCTCCCGTCTTAGCTGTGTTAATTGAGGTAGAAACATGAGGTCGATATCTGAACCCTATGTCATATCTGGTCCGCCCTTCAAACCGGAAATCATTACTGTTTCGCAGTCGATATAAGCAGGACTGCGGTACCTACACGTGCGGGCTTATATTACGCATAATGCTTAATTCTGCCGTCAGTAATGCGTTTCAGTTTGAAGGGTGGGGTAGCCGTTGTAACTATACCGAGACCTTAGAACTTATATCTCAAAGTGGGTGGCGGTATTTACCTTGTAGATGTCTATGGGCTCCGGTAGCCACTTAACACCAGGTGGGCTGTGAGCTCGTCCACCCACGTAAGCAATAAAAAACCACCAGTAATTAGGTAAATTTATAAATTTTGGTACCTTTCTGCGCGAATCGAACACCGGTCTATTGGCATCGCTCGATACGTGTAAGCCGAGCGTCTTATCCTTCAGGCCACTACGACTTCAAAACATGGTAATGCAGCTCAAGCAAATGTAGGTGTATTTTTTTAATTATATTCTATACTATAGAAGCTATGGGGGATGTAGTCTGCAGCCCAATGGGCTACCATAAACAACAGTAATGCCAACATCAAAACCAAGCAGTTGCCCATTTTTGGTAAAAGCGCTCTCTGGAATTTCGAACGCTTCAACTAAAGAAGTTTGTATATTAATGAAAAGCATTTCGATTTTTCAAACCACAACATGTTCACTGCACAATAATCTCTAATATTAAAGACTTAAAATACATTTTCGGATAGCGTCTTGCTCGTATTTTCCGCAATACGAAAATAGCCTAAGCATAAAATAAGTCGCATTTGACAAAGACCCTTAAGTCTGTTAAAATGAAGACCATTATCAATTGAATCGTTGTATCGAAAAATTTCCCTTGAAAGAATTTATTTGTCAAGCATTACATCGCAGACCAGATGTTTTCGTTCCAACAATACACTTTATGTAAATAAAAGAAACACTTTCAACTCTGTGTCCATAGCAGTAAGGGCGTTAACGAAAGCAAAAACAATAACAAAATGGGGGAATTTCGTGTGCAGTTGATGTTTTGGACGTCGTAAGCCGATTGGAATTGATGTTAAGAGATGCGTGATGATCCTTTTATTATTGACACTGGCAGACGTCCCGTTTGATTGTAAGCTTTAATGCGGCTTTAGGCCGGCGTGGATTCTTCACTGAGAATGATCTAGTGTTTCCTTCGATTTCCGCGAGTCGTGGATAGAACTAGAAATAGTTTTTTACTGTTTTATCTCGTGTTTCTTACTGACTTTGACTTTGGCAAGAAGAAGAATAAAAATGGCCCATTCGGCTATGCGTCGGTGGCTAGCGTCCTGCGGTGACAATTACTGTATTAAAACATTAGAATGTTAATAATTATACCGCTTACCCTCTTCAAAATTACAACAACTAATAAAACATTACACACTACATTTTTTCTAGCATACGCGCAAAAGGAAATGAGAAAAAAATTCTTGCACTCACAGAATAGCCCGAGTCAACGGTTTATATTAAAAACTTTCAACCCTCTTGAGGGTCGTGGGGCCGGGCGGCCCTCTTCTATACAGCGCAAGCTATGCTATAACATATTTCACTGTCTTTCCACTCATGGATATCAACAATGCTACAATCGTGGTCGTGCCAGAAGTCGTCGTGGCCTATAGGATAAGAGGTCCGGGGCATGCGTGTTGAGCGATGCACCGGTGTTCGAATCCCGTGGTTACTGGAGCCCATAGACGTCTACGACGTAAATGCGCCACCCACCTTGAGATATAAGTTCTAAAGTCTCAAGTATAGTTACAACGGCTACCCCACCCTTCAAACCGAAACGCATTAGTGCTTCACGGCAGAAATAGACAGGGTGGTGGTACCTACCCGTGCAACTCACAACAGGTCCTACCACCAGTAATTACGCAAATTATAATTTTGCGGGTTTACACGATGTCATTCCTTCATATCGTCGCCTAGCTCAACTACTGTAGAGCACAATTCACGTCCCGCGTCTCCCTTCGCCGATTAGTTACAGTTCAGCGCTTGCATTCTCAATAAACAAACAGGCACAGATGTTTAGGGTTATAACTATAGTGATTTTAATTAAAAATTCCTCATCTCCTTTAATACGTAGATAATTTTACGCGCGTGTGTGTTCGTGATTGACAAATGTGCGTTTGGTTATAGGGTCTCAGTCTGGAGTCTGGTAGAATTAAGTACGGGATGCAGTCAAAATTGCATTAGGCCGGTAAGTTGCAATAACATCCTGCTACCAAAATGATTAGTGCGAGTTTTTAAACGTTCTCGATCGCGTTAAAGTTAACTCAAATTCGTAGCGAGTTAGAACAGTACCCCTAGCGGCAAACGTACCTTCGCTAACTCACTATCTATCTATCTATATAAAAATGAATTGCTGTTCGTTAGTCTCGCTAAAACTCGAGAACGGCTGGACCGATTTGGCTAATTTTGGTCTTGAATTATTCGTGGAAGTCCAGAGAAGGTTTAAAAGGTAGATAAATATGAAAATGCTTGGAAATAAATAAAAATAACAATTTTGTTTTTCCTATGATGTGTCCCCCATCGGACGGATTCTTTTTGTTTGTTTTAAGTTTATTTTATACTAAGGTCTTTTATTTATCGATTGAAGCACTACGAAGTCTGCCGGGTCAGCTAGTAGACAAATAAAATAATAATTATTCGCCTTGTTACCATTAAAATTGAATGCGCTGTCGTTTTATCGTAAACAGGAAATGCAAAACAAAAACGACTTCGTAGTCTCAATAGCTCGCCGCACAATAACAAAGCACCAACGCGAACTCTGTAAGTACAGCATTCTCAAATATCCTTCGTGTGTCAGACGAGCTTTTCCCCGTAAGCATTAAAAGCTCATTCGTTGCGTCCATTGATAGAGTGGGGAGCTTACGGGGATTTGCAATGAGGAATTGAATATTTTTATATCTATTAGGAGTGGAGATGGAGAAATTTGAAGATATTTTTTTTTTGGTTTTCGCTTGCATTGTTTGCAATCTTCATTCTTGCTATTGATATTATTAATAGATAAATAAATAATAATAATAATAAATATTTACTAACAATCACGCCACGTTAACTGGTCCCGTGATAAGTTCGTAAATAACTTGTGTTACAGGTACCAGATAACGGAAATAAATGTAAGATTTTTTTATTATACACATACACATTTTTAATATACATCCATAACCCTTTTTTTTTTTTTTTTTTTAACGCTGGGGAATCCATTTACGGATACCCGGTCGAGAGGGGTAATAGACCGGGTTATGTCGGACTCCGGCGCCTCCAGAGAAGAAGAGGGAGAAGAGGAGGACCAAAGTCCTCCTCTTCTTCCAATTCCTACCGGGAGACTACGCCTTGAGAAAGGCGCGCGAGGCGCTGCGCGGCGTCTACCACGCAGGACCCGCCCCGCAAAACCGACTACCGACTAAACCCCATCGAGCTCCACCACTCCGACTCCACGAAACCTACGGTACCGCACAATGCGCGCCGCAGGCTCGCCGTCGCCGGTACCCGTCCTGACAATAGGACGGGATCCAATCCCAGGGAAGATCCCGCAGGACGTCGTCTCGGGAGACACCGTGAGTGGCGCATAGGAGCCACCTTGCGCCGCCTCACCACGGAACCGACAGCAGAGCACCGGGCACCCCCGCACCCAGTACCCAACAGTCCCTACGGGAGATTAACGGGAGCATCGTGCCCGCGTCGCCCACCCCGCCTTCTTCGCTGAGGAGCCGAAGAGGGATTCCACTCCCTTTCGCGCTCCTCAGCCTCGCGGAACGCCATGACCAGGTCGCAAAATCTGGCCATGGCCTCCCACGAACTCTCATCCTCTAGCATGCGGGCAATGACAGCCCGCAAGGAGAGGTCCCTCCCCAGCACCGCGATGAGATCTCGCCGCGGGTGCTCCCAACGCGGGCACGCTTCGAGTGCGTGCTGAGCGTCATCATCCGGATGCCCGCACTGGTGACAACCCGGATGTGGCTCTCTCCTGCAAACCCTCCACAGGTACCTCCCGAAGCAGCCATGCCCCGAGAGGACCTGCGTAAGGCGGAAGGAGAGCACGCCGTGTCGCCGATCTGACCATGTCTCCAGCACGGGCACCAGGGCCTCGAGAGTGCGCCGGCGGGTGGCTGAGGTTTGATGAAGTTCCTCCAGCAACCGCTCCCTCCATTTAGCGTACGCCAGATGACGCGCAGCACGCCTCCACCGACTGACAGCCGACAGGCCGGGTGTCCGTCCCCGACTCAGGGACTGTGTCCTGCGCCGGTATACCGTAGCCAATACCTCGGCCTCGAGATCCCAAGGAAGGGAACCAGCGAGGGCGCAGGCGACCTCTCGGGAGATCGTACGGTACCCCCTGATGACCCTCACCGCGAGCGCCCGCTGAGCTCGGAGCAGCAGCGCCGCATTGCGTGCGGAGAGTGTGGGCGACCACACGGGAGCGCCATACAAGGCCATACTGCGCACGACCCCCAGGTACAGGCGTCGGACACCGACGCTGCAACCACCAACGTTGGGCAGAAGACGGACTAATGCACCTGCCATGCCCAGTAGCCTCGGAATCAACTCACCGAAATGGTGGTCGAAGCGCCATCGACTGTCCAGCACGATGCCCAAATATTTGAGCTTCGGCTGGACAGCGATCGATACTCCACCGACTATGAGCGTCGCGCCTGGAGGGGGTCCTCTCCGAACCGGGTGAAAGCATACGGCCTCGGACTTGTGGAGGGCCACCTCAAGACCCAGTCTCCGAATGCGGCTAACGACGGTGGAGACCGCCGCCGTTGCAAGGATCGCTGCGGTCCTGTAGTCAGCTCCGCGAGCCGTCACCAACGTGTCGTCGGCATAGCACACCACGTCGACGCCACGCAGGCCAGCACCGCGGAGGACCCAGTCGAAACCGATGTCCCACAGGAGAGGTCCCAATACCGACCCCTGTGGGACCCCGCACGACACCGTTTTTCGTCCCCATCCTCTTCTCTCGGGGAAAATCACGCTCCGCCCTGAGAGGTAGTCCTCTATCAGGGTGCGGAGACTATTGGGGATGCGGTGAAACCGAAGTGATTCCACGATCGTGCTCCAGGGGATCGTGTTGAAGGCGTTGGCGATGTCAATCGACACAGCCAACAACACGCCCCCCTCGGAGCACGCACAATCGGAGAGATGGCGGACACGCAAGACCGCGTCCACGGTCGAGCGACCCCTCCGGAAACCGTATTGGTTAGGAGCCAGATCAGGTCCAACGTTTTCCAGGTGCTGGACAAGGCGATTAGCGATGACGCGCTCGAAGAGCTTACCGGCCTCGTCCAGCACGACGATTGGGCGGTACCCGTTCGGTTCGTCACGTGGCCGACCCTCCTTAGGAATAAGGACGAGCCGACCAGTCCTCCATGGCTCTGGGAACCTGCCCTCACGGAGGCACCGGCTGAACAGCCTTCGGAGGGCAGGCCCTAAACCATCACCCGTCAAGGCGAGCGCCCACGCTCGGGACGAGATCCCATCGGGACCGGGAGCCGTGCGCTTCGCCCGCATCCTCTGCACAGCCGATTCAAACTCCGCCTGCGAGACGTCCTCAGGCTCCCCGCCATCAGCAACCCGCACCGTCGTCATCACAGGGGGGACGAAGGCCGTCCTGGTAAAATCCGGAAACAGACCCCCGACTACCCGCTGCAATGTCTCCGGCGGCAGGGTGCTGGTTGCGGGGGGGGCCCAAGGGCGGAGCACATTGCGCGCCAGCCTGTAGGGCCGCCCCCACGGGTCACAGTCGAGCGAAGCTAGTAGGTCGTTCCAAGCAGCCTCCTTCGCCTCCCCGATAGCCACGCGCAGGGCCCTTATGGCCATCCTGTACACCTCGTACAGTCGGTCCTCCTCATCGGGGTCCCGGTGCGTTCTTCGACGTCGATACCGTTGGTATGCGCGACGACTGACGTCGCACAACCGGCGCTGGTTAGCGATCTCCTCAGTCCACCAGTGGACTCTGCGTTTAGGAGCGAGAGCTCTAATGCGAGGCATAGCGGCGTCGCACACCCGCGACATCGCCTCGCGCAGATGCTCCACCCCCTCGCACACGTCCGCTGGCTCACCAAGCGAGTCAAGACGCCATGCCTGGACTACAGCCGCCTCACGCAACCTCTCGACGTTGAGGCGCTTCTGGGCCCAACGAGGACCCCCCGCGCCGCCACCGCAGAGCAAGGAAGAGCCCTGGATAGACTCCGCCGGAGACACTGCGACACCGAAACGAATGTAGCGGTGGTCGGAGAGCGTCTCCTCGCCGACCATCACGGCCCAACCGCGTACGCGATTCGCCACGTCGGGCGTGGCAAATGTAACGTCAACCACGGACCCGCCCAAACGTCGCACGCACGTGAGTTCCGCGCCACGATTGAGGACGAGAAGACCGCTTCCGACCAGCCATTCTTCCACCGCCCTACCTCTGGGGCACGTTCTCGAGGATCCCCAAGCCAATGACTTGGCGTTGAGGTCCCCGAGAACGAGTATCCGTCGGGAGTGCGACCTCCCAACGACGCGGCCGAGCTCGCTGAGAAAAACCTCAAACTCGGCGAGCGTCCTGTTTGGGGAGAAGTACACTCCCAATATGAATACCTCGGCCCAGAGAACAGCAACAAAGCCGCAACCTCTCTCGACAACATCGAACCTGGGCGGAGCACCCACACAACAACGTCGGATGATAGCCACTCGGCCCTCCAAATCGGCTGCCCAATCGGGGCTCGAAGGAACCCGATACGGCTCGGCGACCACCGCAAGATGGGTCAACCCCTCTGCCATGCTCTGGAACAAAAGGTCCTGAGCTCTGGCAGAGTGATTGAGATTCCCCTGCAGGAATCGAAGGACACCTGTCATAACAGGGTGTCATTCGATGTCTCCATAGCCGTACCGGGCTGCCTCCGCGCATTCTCAAGCGCAGCGGAAGCTCCTCTTCTAAGTCTCGGTCTCGGGGACTTGGCACAAGCCTTGCTCCCGGAGACGTGATCCGCCGGTCTGCCGGCAGAGGCACATACAGCACAGTGTGGCGCCAGAGAGCAGCCGGACGCTACGTGGCCGGTCTGGCCGCACCGGTAACAATCACGGCTGCGGTCAACCGACGACGGACATCGAGCGCTCACGTGCCCTAGCTCATGGCATCGGAAGCACTGTAGCTTCTTAGCCTCTAGCAGATGAGCGCGGAGCACGCTCCAACCGACCCTCAATTTCGGTACGGCGAGGACCTTCGTCGTGGCAGCGACGGGCAACCGAACCAACACCTGACCCATCCCACCTGGGCCAGACTTGATCTCTCCGATCTTCACCGCTTCAAGAGTGCATTCGCCAATCCGGGCGAGCTCAGCGGCTACTTCCTCCGGCGTCAAGGAGTCATCCAGCCCCCTGATGCGGATGGCTGCAGTCGTCACTGGCCGGGTCACGATGACCCCCTCCGCGGACAGAACCTCACGAAGCTTTTGGGCCAGGAGATCAGCCTTGGCGCTCTGATCAGCACCTTCCACTACCAACACCTTAGCCCCAGTCACTGCAGACCGGATGCGCTGGATGGGGATTCCGAGTGCCCCGGGGTCCACCTTGGCTCTCGCTTCGGCGAGTACGCTGCGGTATGTGAGTCCTCTTTCTACAGCTTCCGGCTGCAGCTTGAGCACAACAGCTTGAGAGCGCGGAGGGCGCAGCTTCTTCTCTTTCCTCTTTGCAGAGGACGGGTTTTTCTTTCCCGCTTCAGCGGGTGCTACCACTTGAACCGTCCTCACTGGTTCCTCCCTCAGCCGAGCGCCTCTACGGGTGACCGTTGACCAGCTCTCGATCAAGGAAGCTGGAGCCGGGAGGAGGGTGGGCGTTCCAAGTGGAGCCACTTGCGCAGTGGCTTTTCTTCTGGGGCCTCGCATCCTCTTTTTCGCCGATGTTGTAGGTGGCACTGGTTTCGATAATGGTGCCGAATTCAGTGCAGCGTCTACGACCACAGGAGGGTCCGGTGATTTTTCGCGGCTCTTCCGCCTGTCCGCCGCTAGCGGTGGTCGCATTCGCGGCTCCGGTAGAAGCCGTCCCTCCAGCCCCGCAAAGCGAGCGTCGAGCATCGTACCGACAGCTCGCATAATGCGCTGGAGGCGCAACTCCTCCTCTTCTTCCTCGGTGTTTGGGGCCGGGGCTGCGGCTGGTGCATTGCCTAGCACCTGCGAGACCGTAGCCAGCTCCCTCCTAATTTCATCAAGCTCCTTGCGAAGCTGTAGGATCTCCTGCTCCTGCTTGGCGTTGATCGCACGCAGTTTTTCAGCCTCTTCAGTTGCAGTGCGGCCCACAAGGTCCTCCGTGGCCTCCTTGACGGTAGCTGCCAACTCCTTCAATGCACGCACATACGTGCCCTTCGGGCTACTAGATTTGGCGGCCACCGTCAGAGCCACCTCAGCACTCTGATGGAGTCTACGCTCGGCATCAGGCTTAGGGACAGATCCTTCAGCCGCTCTCTTCTTCTGGCGCGTGGTGCGCGCGCTCTCAGTGAGCTCCCTCTCCTCTCTTTGGGCCCTAAGGCACGCCTTTCTGGCAGCAGCCATGCCAACGCACTGCCTCGTGGTCGGAGGGCGTCCCCGTCCACGCTTTGATGGCGTCACGGCTCTGGGCTTCGCAACTGACGGGCCCTGAGCCTCCGAACCGGAGCTACTGCTCAACCCGTCTGAGCTTATATTAAGGACCCTTTTCCGCTGTCGTCGTGTCGGCGACGAGCGGGTCGACGATTGGGCCGAACCGACTGTGGCCATGTCATCGTCCGACACGACATTGGCTCTAAAGGAGCTTACTTCAAGGTCCTTCTCGGACATCTTCCTCTGAACTCCGTCCTTCCCGGACCTGACGTCTAGGCAGTTTTTGCCCCCCCCAGAGTACGTGGGGCAGCGTGCGTCCGACGAGTCGGCCGCACGGAGGGATTCTCCCCCCGCGGAGCGGGAGGTACCCTCCTGGGGTAGTATCTTTTTAAAACTAGCCATTACATTTATTTATTTTTATATATTTTTTAACCCAGGGTTCGGTTCCCTGGGACACCCTAGCGACTGGTCGCCCACCAGCCATTCATTCTCTCGCCGGGTGTCAGAGCTTAGAATTGGGTATAAAAGGAAAGAAGATAAAAAATAAAACCAAATAAAATCAAAATAAAACCACAGGAGAAGAAGAATAGAAAAGCGTGTAAAATAAAACAATGAACGGAAATAAAAGAAGAGAAAGAGACAGATTAAAACTTAAACTAAATTAATTAATAAATAAAAAAAATAACCAAAAGACAGTGTAAACAAAACAATAAAACAACAAGGAAAAGAGGGAAAAAGTGGAGGCCCTCGCATCTCCAGGAGAACCACCCTTCAGCAAGTGAAGGGGGAGGAGAGCGTGTAACCCCCGATGCTGGTTTTGGTCCGCGTCGCTCAATCTCTCCCGCCGTAACACAACGAGAGAGAAGGAGCGATGCCCCTGTGACTATTGCCCAGAGGCCCGTGATCCGCCACCTACGGACGCGCCCGGTCGAAGTCCAGCAACTCCCCCGCAGACGAGACCCACAGCACGCAGAGTGCGCGCTGCAAGCTCGTCCACGACCGGGATACATCCATAACCCTGGAAAAGACATTTATATTTATCATACAAATATCTTCCCTTGGCGGGATTCGAACCCGCGACCCCCTTGTGTAGTGACCATGTCACTTACCACTACACCAGACGGCCGTTGCTTGCTAACATTTGCCAAAAATGAACACTCGTAAACCTATTGGACTTTATAGGCAAATCATATTAAAAGAATTTGAAAATATTATTGTAATAAAATCTATTTAACTGATAACCGATTTGATTGAATAAAAACACAAACGTCTTGCTAATAAATAATAGTTTAAAAAAAACTAACAAAATACGCTTTTATAGAAAATCCAACTAAAAAATAGAAAATAAATTTTAATAAATTTGAATTAAAAATAGTGTAAGAAAAAATGATTTTATTGTAAAAAAGCGTGGGGTGCTTTTCAGGATATTATCAAAATAACCCCTCTACTCATATCTGTTCATAAAATATTTATAACTACTGAAACCATGCACCCCACGCTTTTTTACAATAAAATCATATTTTCTTACACTATTTTTAATTCAAATTTATTAAAATTTATTTTCTATTTTTTAGTTGGATTTTCTACAAAAGCGTATATTTTGTTAGTTTTTTTTAAACTATTATTTTTTTTTATTTTTTTTTGTTGAATTTCAATATTTTCAATATTTTTTTTAATATTGAATTGTCATCGGACCTTATTAAGCTTAATTTCGAGTTAATCCGACGTTTTGAAGGGGGTCAAAGTCATGTTCAAAGATTCCGTTACATACATACGTCTGAAGCTAATAAAAGCGTATAAAAATAGATTGTTATAAAAAGCTAAGCGCATTTGATACATCAAACTATTACTGTTGATACCCAGTTAATTGTCCCTATCGAAGGAAAATTCAAGGTTTAATTCCAAAAGATTTTGTTCGAACCGTCTCTACGTCTGGCGAAAACCCAAAAGGACGTATAGCTCTCTGTGTTCCGCAGTCTTCGACGAGAGCAGCCCTAATAAGGGCTCGCGAGTAATCCGCGGTAGTTACAGATGGATCAGTCGGTGCCGTTATATGGGTATTTATGACCCGAGCTTCCGCGGAGGGGCTATTGTTACTAATAGAATTTAAATTTTCCGGTTACGGCCTCATTACGGCCCCGCGCGGGTAGGTAACACTAGCCAGTAATTTTTTTCCGCGAAGTACATGTAAGTTCTGGTCTTAAGTATCCATTGTTTTATTTTTTTCTTTTAACCGATTTCGTAAAAAGAAGGGATTCTCAATTCGCACGTATTTTGTTTTTTTTGTCTTGTAATTTTTTTCTAGTTTTGAACTCATTAAAAATTAATGTATATTTAATTAACTTCAACTAAATTGATGTTAATCTCATTTCACATCATCATCCACAGTGCGTTTCCAGAGGTCTTTTTTGCCACGTACCATCCGGCTATGGAATGAGCTCCCCTCCACGGTGTTTCCCGAGCGCTATGACATGTCCTTCTTCAAACGAGGCTTGTGGAGAGTATTAAGCGGTAGGCAGCGGCTTGGCTCTGCCCTTGGCATTGCTGAAGTCCATGGGCGACGGTAACCACTCACCATCAGGTGGGCCGTATGCTCGTCTGCCCACAAAGGCAAAAAAAAAAAAAAATCATTTTGTTGCTATCGGTTTTCTTTGTTGTAAATATTTCATCTCTTGTGAGTCCGCACGGGTGGGTGCCATCACCCTGCCTATTTCTGCCGTGAAGCAGTAATGCATTTCGGTTTAAAGGGTGGGGCAGCCATTGTAGCTATACTGAGACCATGAAATTTATATCCCAAGGTGGGTGGCGCATTTACGTTGTAGATGTCTATGGGCTCCAGTAACCACTTAACACTAGGTGGGCTGTGAGCTCATCCACCCTTCTAAGTAATAAAAAGATAGCACAGACAGTTCTAGAGGACCAAGAATACTTCTGCCCTTAAAAAAATTGTCAATTTTTTGTCTTGTGCAGATAATAATTCTCCATTAAGAAGGTCTCAAAAATATGGGCTTGCGTGTAATCCTGGTACTTACAGAGGGCTCCATCCGTCCCACTCTATGGGTATTTATGACCCGTCTTATATCCCGAGGGGTTGGGTTCAATCAGTTTTTAAAAGTTAACAGATTTTTTGGGATTCGCGAATACACAATAGTGTATCCTCATATTTTGGCATTTATGGTAGAAGATCCAAAGATCTTTTTTTTTATTGCCCTTGTAGGCAGACGAGCACACGGCCCAACTGGTGGTGAGTGGTCACCGTCGCAAATGGACTTCAGCAATGCCAGGGGCAGAGCCAAGCCACTGCCAACCGCTTAATACTCTCCACAAGCCTCGTTTGAAGAAGGGTATGTCATAGTGCTCGGGAAACACCGTGGAAGTCCTATGGCTATGGAAGCCATTCCATAGCCGGATGGTATGTGCCAAAAAAGACCTCTGGCAACACACTGTGGATGACCGCAGTGGCTCCAGGTAGTATGGATGGACTCTACTCCGGTGGCGGGCGGTGCGATGTTAAAAACAAGACGATGTTATCATCTCGAAAAATTCCTCAGAGCACTCCCCATGGAACATATGGTACAGAATACAGAGGGAACCGAAGTCCCTCCGTAGACCCATCTGATCTGATAGTAGATGATTGCTCAAGGAGACGCTGATATTAATAAAAAGTTTTGGGTTTTCAAAATCCGTGTGGCGATGGAAATATGCTCAAAGAACACTGAGTAAATTGATTGCAAATAAGTGTATATGACAATATTGATTTCGAACTGGTAACGAACTGTGGGTGTTTTTTTTAATTGCTTATATGGTTGGACGAGCTCACAGCCCACCTGGTATTAAGTGGTTACTGGAGCTCATAGACATCTACGACGTAAATGCGCCACCCACCTTGAGATATAAGTTGTAAGGTATCAGTATAGTTACAACGGCTACCCTACCCTTCAAACCGAAACGCATTACTGCTTCACGGCAGAAATAGGCAGGGCGGTGGTACCTACCCGCGCGAACTCACAACAGGTCCTACCACCAGTAATTACGCAAATTATAATTTTGCGGGTTTCACTTTTATTACACGATGTTATTCCTTCGTAAGTAAGTCAATCGTGAACATTTGTTGAGTACGTATTTCATTAGAAAAACTGGTACCCGCCTGCGGGATTCGAACACTGGTGCATCGCTTCAACACGAATGCACCGGACGTCTTATCTTTTAGGCCACGACGACTTCAAACTACTTAATATTCTCTCATCAATTATAAACAAAGGAACTTGGATACTAGTTTGTTACTGAGACCAGGACACGTGTCGTTAAAAATGTCAGTGCTATCAATTAATGCACATATTTGGTTGTATTCACTATAGATCTTTGATCAACTTCAATCAAGGGGTGGAAGATGTTATCTATGTCGATACCACCACTGGTGTTTCAATGATAGGCATTCGGGCCGCGACGGGAGTCTGTCCCTGACATTAGCTCGCGTTGAGCAATACGACCTTAACCAATATTTCAACGAGATAACGGTAGCGTGCGGCCACAGAATGGCGACGGGAAATTACAAACTTCACGCTACAATATCATGTTACTTGGGGTAGATAATATCATCATAGTCGGCTACTCTTGGCAGAGCAGTTGTGGTCATGTGGAATTCTTGTTTATTAAAGCTTTGACAGGTGTTTTCCATAGTTTGCGAGCTGAGGCTTGACACAGGCACTCGTTAAGTGGGGTTTTGGTAAGGTCAATGGTGGATTTACACTAAGGGCAGTCGGGACAAGTGCCTAGAGCCGCAAATTTTTTAAGGGGGCTAAATTTTGAAAGTGAAAAAAATTTTTTTTTAGTCTTGTCAAGATTGCGCAATATAATTAATTAATTCTATAATTAATAAATTTCTGTTTAATTGGTAATTCAAGAAATTCAATTCGTCCATTATTTGTGAATTATAATTTTGGAACTTTTAGTAAAAATTAACAATCGAAATGATTTAATCAATTTATTTCCTTGGAGTTTTGAAATAATAATCGATTTTTCTATTTTCTGGAATTAAAGAATTTTAATTAGTATTGATTTTTTTTATGTAATACAATTATGAATCGCCTTTAGTGCCAAATTTATAATTGTTAGAAAAAAAACAAATATTCAATTATGTTTTTGGAATATATAGCATACAATAAAGTTTCTACAATAAATTAGTTACATATTTTAATTTTAAAAAATAAAATATATAAACTAGAAGCTTAGCTAAATTCCAGTATTGGGGCGTTTTTTTTTTTATTGCCTTTGTAGGCAGACGAGCATACGGCCCACATGATGGTATGTGGTCACCGTCGCTCATGGACTTCAGCAATTCCAGGGGCAGAGCCAAGCCGCTGCCTACCATTAAGTACTCTCCGCAAGCCTCGTTTGAAGAAGGACGTGTCATAGCGCTCGGGAAACACCGTGGAGCTCATTCCAAAGCCGGATGGTACGTGGCAAAAAAGATCTTTGGAAACGCACTGTCGATAAACGCAGAATTTTTTTCAGATGCCCAGAGGCGGCACTCAGTTTAAATCCGGGCCTGGGTAAGGTCTTTCACCTGATCAGTCCAGCGTATGGGGATTCGTCCGCGAAATCTCTTACCATTGAAACTTATCATATTCAAAATAAAATTCATTGAACTTAAGCAGAGAAGTTTATCGCTGGGATGGTAAGAATCAAACGGTAATGGGACTGTTTAGGGCAATCCTAAACATGAAGTTTTGTATGACTGTTTTTTGAATTTTGAAACACAATGATAATTGCGGCAAGACAGTCAATGGTAAGTCAATCAAAAATTTCTGGTCGTACGTGCACATGTGGTAAGTAAATTAAAACAAATAAAAATAACCTTCTCTCTGTATATATGTATCTAATTATTGAAGCGACCAGTACAAATTTTTTCAAAACAAATTTTCACTGGTAGTAGGACCTCTTGTGAGTCCGCGCGGGTAGGTACCACCACCCCGCCTGTTTCCGCCGTGAAGCAGTAATGCGTTTCGGTTCGAAGGGTGGGGTAACCGTTGTAACTATACTGAGACCTTAGAACTTATATCTCAAGATGGGTGGCGCATTTACGTTGTAGATGTCTATGGGCTCCAGTAACCACTTAACATCAGGTGGGCTGTGAGCTCGCCCATCAATCTAAGCAATAAAAAAAATAAAAAAATTACAATCCACGCTCTACACAGGGACTACCTCAACCACCCTGACACATGATGCTTGTATGGTATTATCACCATTGTTCTTAGCGCACAGAGATGCCAACATAAATGGTTTTCCCTAAGTTACCATAGGAAGTTTAACGAAATGCACAGTTTTTTGGGAGCATTATTGAGATTCAATGCCAAAATCCCAAAATTTTAAAAAATTGCGCCCAATTTGCTTAAGAAGATTTAGTGCATGGATTTTAGTGATTTTTATTAACTTCTGAACAATTGGTAGCACTGCTATCGTAGCTTTTGGCCTCTAAAGCTTTTAAGCTCAACTTACTTACGTAACTATCAAGTTAATTAAGGATTTGGCCGGGCTCAGAGCAGCAGGGTAGCGGATAAACTACATTTCTGACGTAAATTGCTCGACAGAAATACAAAGCCTGATGTTTCTTGTAAAAACGCTTTTATATCCGTTTGTACGTTTTATATCAAGATTTATACTATATATTGAATATATTTTTTATAGCTTAGATGGGTGGACGAGCTCACACAGCCCACCTGGTGTTAAGTGGTTACTGGAGCCCATATACATCTACAATGGCTGCCCCACCCTTCAAACCGAAACGCATTACTGCTTCACGGCAGAAATAGGCGGGGTGGTGGTACCTACCCGCGCGAACTCACTAGAGGCCCTACCACCAGTAATTACGCAAATTATAATTATGCGGGTTTTATTTTTACTACACGATGTTATTCCTTCACCGTGGAAGTCAACCGTGAACATTTGTTGAGTACGTATTTCATTAGAAAAATTGGTACCCGCCTGCGGGATTCGAACACCGGTGCATCGCAATATCGAGCAGAAGCACTGACGAATCATTCAGAATTCAGCAAGGCAAACCTGTACTGCCTACAACAAGACATCCTTATTACGTATATTAATTTAATGATTTCCTGTAAGCTTTCATATTCAAATTCAAAATCATTTATTTCAACTTAGATGTCAGTATGACACACTTGTTGAATGTCAAAATATAAATAACAATGTTAACTCTACCACCGGTTCGAAAAAAAGCCACAGTCCTGAGAAGAACCGGCGAAACAAACTCAGCGGGCTTTTGTTTTTTGTTTTTCTCAAAAAAAAATCGATATGTAGCACGTTTTTGGAGAAGAGAGGAGAAAAGCCGTACTTTTCTTACAGACTCTTCTCAATCATTAAACAGAAGCGGTGGTGAATCATTACGGATTAAATGTGCATGTTGTAAATATTATTATTTTATTGCCCTTATAAGCAGACGATCATACGGCTCTCCTGATGGTGACTGGTTACCGTCGCTCGTGGACATCAGCAATGCCAGCTGAGCCAAGCCACTGTCTGATGACCCTTTGATGGAAAATAGTGATAATACTGTTAAAAACAAGTTTGAAGAATTTACAAAACCAATGAGTTGCACGCCCGTAATTAAGCTCCCGTCGATTAGTCAAAAGTTCAGTCGAAAAGCGACATCTTAAAACGCACTCTGTGTAAAGTTCATAATTAATCAAATGCGTTCAATTAGGGGCTTTCGAAAACATCGCGCTCGGCTTCAGTGAGGTAGACAGGGTTGAGTGCTTTCAAATGACGAGCGCTCTCGCGGTATGATCAGCAAATGTGAGGCATTTCTCCTGCTTTAAATCAAAATATGCTGGTAAGACTGCATCGGACTGCATCGGACCGCATCGGACGGCCGATGGAGCTGAAAGATCCTCGAGTGGAGACAACGTACTTGTAACTTTTATTTAATTCATTAATAATATAATAGAAAATGTCCTACTTTTCTCCCTTAGTGCACAATGCATCGCGTGTCCTGCGAAAACTATTCATGATAGAATAAAATAATGTACTACGACTTTGTAGAACACATTATTATTTACAAAAAGTGTCCCGACAGCTTATGTCTAACTATTATAGCTACGCCGCAATAAGTGTTCTTTTATTTAAAAAAATAAAACAGGGTCAAATATCGTTAAAATTTTTGTTAAGGACCCGAGCGAAGCCGGAGTGGGCTGCTAGTTCATAATATCTTTATGATATATACTCACAGTCATAGTACAGGTTCCCGACAGCGGATGTCAGCTTAGGAGTTCCCTGGCCGGATATCGAAGCCATCCTTTCGCTCTGTACCAAACACAAAAATAGAACTCCCATGAAAATGCGTTCACTAGATATACAAGGTATTCTGAACTAGATGGGTGAAAGATACCACGGTTTTTTGCTACATGAGGTCGGAGCCTCAATGTAGCTGTGAACGGCTGTCCTAATGGAACGTGCAACTGATTTGAGGCAGAAATTGGCAGAGCCAAAATTTGAATTCGTCGTGTCCTAAAGGATAAGATGCACCGATGTTCCCTGGCGGGTACCAATTTTTCTAATGAAATACGTACTTAAAAAATGTTCACGATTGACTTCCACGGTGCAGGAATAACATCGTGTAATAAAAATCAAACCCGCAAAATTATAATTTACGTAATTACAGGTGATAGGGCCTCTTGTGAGTCCGTACGGGTAGGTATCCCCACCCCGCCTATTTCTAACGTGAAGCAGTAATGCGTTTCGGTTTGAAGAGTGGGGTAGCCGTTGTAAAAAGGTCGGCAGCGCATTTAGGTTGTAGATGTCTATGGGCTACAGTAACCACTTAACACCAGGTGGGCTGTGGGCTCGACTACCCATCCAAGCAATAAAAAAAAGCCTAACTAAGTCAGAATGATCATGATGAATACAACAAAACACAACATTAAAAAGACAAGTATGTGATGATGGAGCTACTGATCTCGTTTGGTATTGCTTTTCTGCATAGCTAATTTTCAGAGATCATTCTTGGCACGTAACATCTGGCTCAGGAATGCACTACCCACTACGATGTTTCATGTGAACACTCTTAGATGTCTTTCTTCAAACAAGTACTGAAATGAGTCCTCGACGGTAGGCAGCGGCTTAGCTGTACCCCTGATATTGCTCTTGTCTATAACTATCACCATCTGGTGGGCCATATTTTTGACCTTCGAAGGCAATACATAAAGTACTTGGACATGAACCCACCACGTCCAAGTTTAAAAAATCGGATGGCCACTGAACCGATGCAAATGAAACTTTGATCTCATCTGATGCTAGAATTTAGTTACTGCTTAATTACGGAGTGGGACGAGAGTATATGTGTCCATATATTGCACCCTATTGCAACACGAAGTGTAGTAATTAAAGTTAAGTTAAAAAAATAAAATATACAACAATTTATATATTATAAGAAATTCTAACTTTATGATTCACAAAATATAGTTAAGCTGTTTATCCACTCATTAGACATTAAAACTATTAAAACATTAAAACTATTTGTGCCAATTCTGAATAAAATAAAGGCTGCTACATTTAAACCATGCGTTCATAAAAACACTAAAACAAAACATACGAATATTAAAATATAATAAAAGAAGACAATACACGAAAACAGGCTGCGGGCGGACATCTTATGCAACTAAACAACACCAACAAAATGGCGGAACGGTTACGTGCCTACTAATTAAAAAAACAACGAACCAATTGTATATGCTCTGCTATTTGCTTGCAGTATGAAAAGAAACCGTCCAGTGTTAGTTTTGACATTTTATCAGTTTCTATAGTTTATTTAAATTCTGCAAAAGAGAAAACAAAATAGTTAATGTCACTGACGTGTGTCTTCTGTCGGTATCTTCAAAGACTTCAATAACGTTTAAGGATTTAACCGGGCTCATGACAACATTAATGTTCAAAATTGAACTGTACTATAGGATTAAATTGTAATGCGCATGCTCAGTTGAGCACACGACTAATCGATCGAAACTAGCTATAAAATGAATCGGCCATTTTGTCGTGTTGAGCTACTCAAAATGGCGGACAAAGAACAATGATGAACAATTCGAACCAAGAAATTTAAAAATAACACTACTTATTATCTTTTAAATAAAAATGTACATACCTTGACTGCACAGATAAATTATACGAAGAATTAAAATTTAATTTGAAAAGTTACTTATATAGAAATAATTGAAGAGAAAAAAATAAAAATGTGCCCCAAAGAATCGGATGTTTAGTTACAAATATACAGCAGAGGAAAAATCAAATTATAATCTTTCATAAATGACAAAGGAACAGTGGATTTATGTGTAAAATTCAACCACTAATGCTGGACTAGCTCTGAGGGGATCCAGAGCTGACTGGGGGTTTCCAGTCTGGAGTTCTGGGAACAACGCACGGGCATGCGCGCTTTAAAGGTCAGTTGAAGGAGGTGGGGTAGGTTCAATACTGGAAACCAGGTCACCCCCACCCTCGAAGGGTGTGATATCTGAATTATGTTATGATATTATGTGGTTCTAGTAAATGGAATTAATAATTAAGCTTCAGCTAATTGGATTTTGGTTATAATAAGTAAGTTTCGCAAATAATTTATCGAGCGTTGTAACTGGGTACTAAACCAGACCACGATTTACTGCGGCTTTGTCTGGTTTTAATATTGCTTCTCATCTGCATATCAGTTTTCTCTTCATAATATAAATAAGATTTACTGGTGGTAGGACCTCTTGTGAGTCCGCGCGGGTGGGTACCACCACCCTGCCTATTTCTGCCGTGAAGCAGTAATGCGTTTCGGTTTGAAGGGTGGGGCAGCCGTTGTAAC
Source organism: Bombyx mandarina (assembly GCF_030267445.1). Classification (NCBI taxonomy): domain Eukaryota; kingdom Metazoa; phylum Arthropoda; class Insecta; order Lepidoptera; family Bombycidae; genus Bombyx; species Bombyx mandarina. Next base: position 407,421 of record NC_143209.1, on the reverse strand, counting down.
TATACTTGAGACCTTAGAACTTATATCTCAAGGTGGGTGGCGCATTTACGTCGTAAATGTCTATGGGCTCCAGTAACCACTTAACACCAGGTGGGCTGTGAGCTCGTCCACTCATCTATCAATAAAAAATAAAAATAAAAAACAAAAAAGATTTTGTCACAATTTTATAAGTTTTTTTTTTTTACGAAATGCCCTAATTAATTTTCTACAGTTAATGTATTTTGAGTAAATAAATTAGTATTTAATAGCAACCTGCAAGTGGGACTCTGTCGAATCGGTCTAACTGTTTCAGAGCTTAGCCAAAACAAATAGCTGTCTATTTAATAAAAAAATTACAAGACAAAATTTTGTTTTCTGAATATTCCGGTATTTGTTGTTGTTGTGTTGTATAAATTTTTCATCCTTATGAATTTGGTAAAAAAGCTATTGTTTTGACATGGATAACCGTACATTTCAATTTCATTTTATTTGTAAAAAAAAACTCTCTCCCAATCCTGTGATTGTGCACCTAATTGTGTATTAATAATATCTTGCGACCATAGCGTCATCCGTGTACACTTAAAATCAGATAGGCGGCAACCTGTCCTCAGTACGTGGCACGAAAGGTATCCTAAACTCTATCTCAGGATTCAAGTCAGCATCGGTATCGCGTCTAGGTGGTGTTACTGTGGTATGTGGTACAGTACAAAAATCTCTAACAATAACAACATTTTTACAGCGTCCTATTTCAATGAAACAATGGGCCAAAAGAACCATAATATATTCCAAATGAATTATTTGTCTACCGTTAAAATTTACTTGAAAATCTGTTCAGTGGTCGCTGATGTGTTGTGGGCGAATAGACAGACCGACAGAAAATAATTTAAACAAATAATAATTAAAAAAAACTAACACAATACGCTTTTATAGAAAATCCAACTAAAGCGTGGAGTGCATGGTTTTTTTTTTTTTTTTTTTTTTTTTTTTTTTTTTTTTTTTTTTTTTTTTTTTTTTTTTTTTTTTTTTTTTTTTTTTTTGTCAGGAGGAAATCGCCGGACTTCCGCCCTTCACTGGGGATGGAGGGCGGGGCATGTCGGAGTCGAACCGACTAAAACCTCCTGTCTCTCAACAACCAACGTCCAAACCTCGCATGAGACAAAACTCATGAAAAGGCAAGGGGGGGAAAGTGAAGCGTTTAGTGCGGAGCACATCTCTCCCATCACCCTCCCCCTCGGGACGCCGGACTGGCGGTCGTCGGCGCCACGACCACCAGCCCTCTCGGTCGGCAGGCTATCCGAAGCCCACCTAGATGGCACCGGTTAGAATGGTCTATCCTACGGAATACCCCGCTGGGTCAGAACCAGCGTGGGTTGAGGATAGCCGGCCTTCCATCACCCGGATGCTCATGCATAAAACGCGTGCAGAGCAGCTTGCACGTCGTCTTCTTAGGCCCCCTTCGCCGGTCCCCAGGCCGACATGTGAGGGAGACCCGAAACACTTAGAGGGCCAGGGCTTGGGCGAGATCCGCCTCCCTGGCCCCCGCTCGACGGCGGCGGGCCTGTGCGTCTCTCACGCGCCCCGCCGCCTCCTTCTGCGAGATGGTGCACTCGCAGAAGTCGAGCATCGCCTTCCACGACTCGTCGTCACCGAGCATCGATGCCACAACACTCGGCAACGACAAGTCGTTTCCTATTTTTGCGACGAGGACACGGCGCCACCCCTCCCATGCGTGGCAGGCGACGAGCGTGTGCTCCGCCGTGTCCAAGTCGCAACCACAATGGTGGCACTCTGCCGTCGGCTCGGCTCCGATCCGGTGCAGGAACTCACCGAAGCAACCATGCCCAGTGAGCACCTGCGTGAGCCGGAAAGTGAGGCGTCCTCTGTCACGATTCACCCAGTTCACAAGAACCGGGCGAATCGCCTCGACGGTCCTACGACCAGCCGAAGGATCGGCCAGCCGTCTGGACCATGACTCCAGCACGGACCGCCGAGATTGGGCCCTCCGCGCTCTGACCACACTGGGGCTGGGACGTGCCATGCCCCGGGCACGAAGGTCAGCCCGCCACTGATAGTCAGCGGCGAGCGCCTCCGCCTCCAGGACCCAAGGCGGCGTCCCAGCCAGTACACACGCCGCCTCGAAGGAGATGGTGCGATAGCCACGGATTACCCTGACCGCGATGGTGCGTTGCGGCCGTTGCAGCAGCTTCGCTACCCCCACGGCCAGGGACTGGCCCCACACGGGCGCCCCGTATAGGGCCATTGATCGCACCACCCCCGTATAGAGACGGCGCGTCACCTGGTCAGGCCCCCCCACGTTGGGCAGAAGCCGGCTTAACGCGCCGGCCACCCCCAACAAACGAGGGACCAGGTTCTGAAAGTGAGCACGGAAGGTCCAACGACTGTCCAGAATGAGGCCGAGGTACTTCAACTGCACCCCGACCTCGATACGGACGCCTCCAACCATGATATGGGCATCGACAGGTGGCACTCTCCGGGGCCTGTGGAACCACATGGCCTCGGATTTACTGAGCGCCACGTCGAGGCCCAGTCTCCTGATTTTGCCGACGACATGCGCCACCCCAGCGGTGGCAAGACGAGCAGACTCAGCAAAACTCCCCCCCCGGGCCACGACCAGCGTGTCGTCTGCGTAACAGATTACGCTTAGGCCCGGGAGGAGGGCACCCCTCAGTACCCAGTCATACCCGATATTCCACAAATTATTTGAGTGTATGGTATCAGTAGTTATAAATATTTTATGAACCCATATGAGTAGAAGGGGGTTATTTTGATAATATCCTGAAAAGTACTTCACGCTTTTTTACAATAAAATCAATTTTTTTAAAACTATTTTTAAATCAAATTTATTAACATCTATTTTCTATTTTTTAAATGGATTTTCTATAAAAGCGTATTTTTTTAGTTTTTTTAAACTATTATTTATTTTTAATTTTTAGTTGAATTGAAAATTTTTTCCAATTTTTTTTTTCATTTTTTTTTAATATTCAATTGTCATCGGTCCTTAATGAGTATACCAAATTTCGAGTTAATCCGACGTTTTGAAGGGGGTCAAAATCATGTTCAAAGATTCCTTTACAAACATACATACGTCTGAAGCTAATAAAAGCGTATTAAAAACAACTGATTTATATTATTTTACTCTTCTTTAGTTACCTCATTTCTATTATCTATTATATTCGAAATTACTTTTATAGTTTGATCTCATTTTGATTGAGTTTCTATTGTCATTATAATAATATAATATATTATTATAATGACAATATAAAAACAACATAACTAATGTTGCAAGCCAGATTTTGTTTCTTTTTATTTGTGTGTTTTTATGTATCTTTAGCTTGTGATGTTTATTGTGAGCCTAATAAAATAAATAAAAGTAAAAATAAAATATAATATTATTAGCAACCTTTCAAACAGTTTACAGTTTTCGTGGTCACTGCCGACCACTACAGCTGTCTGTTACGATACGTAAACTGGAAAGGTTTCGCAAGTATCTAATGTTTTATTACTTATTTTAGTTTGGAAGAGGGTAAACTGTACAATTATTGACATTTGATTTTCTAGTACAATCATTGTCGCCGCTAGATGCGAGCCCCCGACTCATAACCGGACAGACAACTGCTTTTTTTTATTGCTTAGATGGATAGACGAGCTCACAGCCCACCTGGTGTTAAGTGGTTACTAAAGCCCATAGACATCTGCAACGTAAATGCGCCACCCACCTTGAGATATGAGTTCTAAGATCTCAGTATAGTTACAACGGCTGCCCCACCCTTCGAACTGAAACGCATTACTGCTTCATGGCAGAAATGGCATGGTACCTACCCGCGCGGACTCACAAGAGGTCCTACCACCAGTAAATTCCCTGGCTGTTGGAAGTGAAGTTAGCAGCACTTCCATTATGCTTGTAATTTTCTATTTCCATCATCACGTATTTCTTGTGACACATTCCTTTCTCGTATACCAACTCAAATCAAAGACTTTACGTTCAGAAAGAAAAACACAGCTCCCTTGGAAAATACCCCGAACAAAACTCATATCAGAGCTTTTGTTGTAAGTTTAGGATCGTGAGAAGGTTTTTAATACTCGCCACCCTGCCACCCTAGGGGCGTACGACATCATTCCAGCCACGCCCTACGGGGGTGCCGCCTCTATATCGATCAGGGATGCCTAGGTATTGCTGATTTTGATTAAAAATTGTTGAGGCAGTCATAAGAGGCAATTTTTTTTATGAAATCTGTATAAACTATGATCTCATCCAATTTCCACCTTCCAGAGAGAGAGAGAGAAAGAGAGAATACACTTTATTGCACACAAAAACACAATTAACATTCCAAAAAAACAGTCAAAAGCAGATAAATTTGTACAATAGGCGGTCTTATCACTAAAAATCTCTTCCAGACAACCGTTTAATTTACCGAAATTTTGGAAAAAATAAAAATTTCACACCTTCAAATATAATAATATAATGTCGAGAGAACGTCCTATCACACCGGAACCTCTAACTGTTTCATGGACGAAACGGAAGAAAAGAACAGAAGTACCTACCCAAGGTACCTACCACACTTGTGGACTCACAAGAGGTCCTACCACCAGTAATATACCGAGATATATCGAGCATAGCCCTCTCCATAGCTCGCTGCGCGACACTAAGCTTTTTAAAAAGATCTTTTGTGAAGCACCACGTCTCGGAACCGTAAGCCTTGGCAGCATACAATGGTTGGTCTGTGCTTTGATTTTGCCTATTTATAAATGGATTATTTTGCCTGCTATGCTAAAACGATAGATGGAAAATTAATAAATAAATACAGCCTATATTAATACTATATACGTAGATAATATTTAGAAAAATGCCAGAAACACGCAGACTGAAATGACAGGTAGCGGTTTAGTTATCATGCCTGTTATCAGCAGAGAGCTTTTTGCAAAAAAGCTCTGCAGTTGATTAAGGATTTTATCTATATACGTTTTAAGTGGGCACAGATTAGGCTGGTTACAGGTAACTAATATTTTGGTATTCAGAAATAATTATAATGTGGTGTCATGGGATACCAGGTAGGAACGAAGTTCCTTCGGCTAATGTAGAATCGACACAATTTGCAAAAAAAGAAATGGTGCTCAATTTTATGTAGGTTTTCTTGGTTTTTCTCTTAAATTTTTCTGATTAGTTTTTATTTAAGTACGGGAAAGTATTTAGGAAATTCAGTATTTTAGGAAATAACAAAATTACGTAAAATAAAAAAAATAGTAATTTAAATTATCAATTAAAATAAAACAAAATATATCTCTTTATTTTTGGTTGACAACATAAAATTACATAGAAATAGAAATAATTACTAAATAGAGAGAGAAGGGATTAGAGAACGAAAAGAAAGAAGGAGAAAGAGAAAGGTATTATACACTACTCGCTTGTGTATACGACTGTCGCGCCTGCGCACGTCTCATTTAACGGTTTTATTCCACGCACTTTTTTCCACGGATTTTTTCTTACGGTTTTACTATCACATTTTTTTCAGTTCGGTCGCGCAGCAAAATCCCTATCCCCTCCAAGCCTGCCGTAAGGAACTTCGTTCCAATAAATGAGTACTTCATTAAAGTTTCCTTACTTTTAAGGTGAATTCTCGTGTATTTTTATTTCTCCTTCCATACGTACGTATGCTTTAAATACTATACAGTTATTGTAGTCCCAGACGAGGATAACGCGAATGTGAGAACAATTATTGGGGCATAACTATAATAGTTAGACATATGCCGTCACGGCACTTTTTGTATATAATAATGTATTCTACAAAGTCGTAGTACATTATTTTATTCTATCATCAATAGTTTTCGCAGGGCACGCGATTTAAAGAATATTTTAGGTAATTTTTTTACACCTTAGGTTACATTATTGGAGTTTTAGTAAGCATCCCAAATGTTTTCTAAAAAGATTATAGCCTATGTCACTCGGGAATAGTGTAGCTTCCAGTGAAAGATTTTTTCAAATCGGTTCAGTAATTTCGGAGCCTATTCAATACAAACAAACAAACAAACCTTTCGTCTTTATAATATTAGTATAGATTCTTCGGTTCCTAAGAGAGCCTAAGTAATCGTGAGCCTAATTTGCTAACTAACGGTTTGTCTTTTGTTTTACTAAATATTATTATTATTCTCATGCAATCAGAGCGATAACCATTCCGTCTCAGGTTCCGCATCATTAATAACCACAAGACAATAATGAGGGAATTTTGTTTAAATCCCGACTTCCTCTATATACTATACTCCACGGACTAATGCGCTTTGTGCGAGTGTATGGAGTTAAAAAGTTTGCTTACGTTTACCGCTAGGGGCGCTGATCCAACTGCATTAAGTTAACTTTTACGCTATCGAGAACGTTAAAAAACTCGCACTAATTACACAGAACAGAACCTGCGTTACGTACTCCCTTGAGTAACATAGCCAAGGTAAGGGGATGGTAACCACATCTGCTATGACATAATAAACTAAAATATCTGCTATCTCTGACCTCTAGTACTCTGTGCAAGTGTACGCATGTAACCAATAGCTGTTTACAGCATTGATCACTCAGTGACGATTCGCGATCGAAAGATGTCACGTAATAAGCCATGGGAGGTAAGTTATTATAGATCTTACTGAATGTGTTTGGTCAGTAGAATTGCTCATAACATTGAACCAATTTCAAAACTAATAAGGTAGAATTTTGCTATTTTAAAACAATTAAGGCGTTCTGTGTGCAGTTAATAAGTCTTTTCTCAAGGTCTCCACCTCTTTGATTATAGTTTGTCAATTGTAAAAAAAAGACTTGGTCGAATAGGTAACGATATGAAATTAGAATTTTAAAAAGCACAAATTCCTTCAACATCCTTCTTGCTTTAACGGTAGGCAGCGGCTTGGCTCTGCCCCTGGCATAGCTGAAGTCCATGGGCGACGGTAACCACTCACCATCAGGTGGGCCGTATGCTCGTCTGCGTATACGGCAACAAAAAAAACCTAATAGAAAGAAATATATAAACAGTATCTTAATAGAAGCGTCCTTATATAGAAAAACGTTTAAGAATCCTTTCTTAGTTGTCACGTGATATCGTCGTGAAGCCATTACATAAGCGAAGTGTAGTTAGTCCTTATGTATTTTGCCCGATCAATACTGATTTTACCTCTCCCTCTCTCGCACCTGCCCACTGTCGATAGAATATTCTGGAACTGCGCGGCTAAGGCTTCTCGGTCGGCGTCTTGGGCGTTGGCTATCAGAAGTATTCTGTTTTATATTCCCCTGGCTCTGTGATAAACACTAAATATTATTGCGTAAAGAATAGTTGTTCGTAGTTTTGTCAATGTCACTTTATGCTCACTAATGTTCACGGCTTTTAGACAGCCTGATTGAAAATATATTTTTTAATTCAATTACGTTTTTCTTCGTAAATGGTTATAACTACGGACACAGCTACAAAAATGCCTACGCCTATTTTAAGCACACGTCTCAGATGAACTGCGACGCATTTCCCGCTTAAAAAACGCAATATCTACATGTCTTTATTTCTGCTTCTCATTTGTAATAAGGAGAACAGTATCGTCCAAAGGGGCTAGCAAAACATCCCACCAGCGAATAAGCATCATAAATGCATTTACTCTGGAGATTTCTTTCAATCATTGGAACCAATATTTTTTATTCAGTAATCTAGTTGAATGCGGATTATCGTTTTTTAGGCGAATGAAACTGACCGCGAGCCAATGTTTTTTATTTATTGCATAAGTGGGTGGACGAACTCACAGACCACCTGGTGTTAAGTGGTTACCGGAGCCCATAGACATCTACAACGCAAATGCCGCCACCTACCTTGAAATATGAGTTCTAAGGTCTCAGTATAGTTACAACGGCTGCCCCACCTTTCAAATCGAAACGCATTACTGCTTCACGGTAGAAATAGGCAGGGTGGTGGTACCTACCCGTGCGGACTCACAAGTGGTCCTACCACCAGTAAAACTCGTCCGAGCGGGCTAGAAAAACATCCCACCAGCAACTAAACATCATAAAAGCATTTACTCTGCAGATTTCTTTCATATATTGGAAACAATATTTATTCAACAATCTAATTGAACGCGTCTTATCGTTTGCTAGACGAAAATTAAAATGGCCGCGCGCCAATGTCTTCTTGGTACGGTAATCACGCTGCTTTCTAAGATTTTTCTTAGCAATCTTTCTCGTAATAGATATTGTAATTCATATGTAACTCGTCTTCAACATTTCCTTTTCAATAATCTTCTATCTTCTTCTTCTATATACATATAAATGAATTGCTGTTCGTTAGTCTCGATAAAACTTCAGAACGGCTGGACCGATTTGGCTAATTTTGGTCTTGAATTATTTGTGGGAATCCGGAGAAGGTTTAAAAGGTGAGAAAATATAAAAGCTCGGAATTATATAAAAACAAACAATTTTGTTTTTTCTTTGATGTGTCCCCTTGATGTGTCTTTTATTTATTGATTGAGGCACTACGAAGTCTGCCGGGTCAGCTAGTATCGAATAAAATGGCACAAAATAATAATGAATCGTATTCTATTATTCATTGTAAATTCTCTGACAAATTAGCGGTGTTTTTTTATTGCGTAGATAGCTGAATATTGCATACCGACTGTGCTACCGTTCAAAATGACACGCTTGGTTGCTTCGTGGCAGACATGGGCAGGATTGTGACACCTACCTGTGCGGGCATGTGTTATCTGTAGCATCTGTAACTGTATCTGTAACTGTATCAGTGTGTTATATGTAACAAGAGAAGGGATGGTTTGTGACATAAAGCCTTCTATTGTACTCTCATATTATTTTATTGTTTGTTTCCGAATGACTGAAAAGACTTTCATTCGTTAACCAGAAATTAAGACTTCAGCAGTAATTAAAAAGTGTAGCAAAGAAATTTGCCTTTGCTATTTTTGTTTTGTTTCCCTTGTTTTCAGATGATGAGAATTAGGATACTTCTGCTCGCGTTCGGGGTTGTGACTGAGGGGTGGTGCTTCGCGCCGCCCTCGTCACCCCCCGACGACCGCCCAATGGAAATCCCGGAAAACTTGAGAGGGAGACAGCTAGACACGCCGGCTGTTGTTTTGCAATTGAAATACGACGACGGGGAACTGGATAGGATATATCTGGCTCAGTTCAGGAGGGGCAACGCGCCCGTCGAGCCCCCAGTCCCGGCCCGGACCGAGCTGTGTGCGGACCTATGCCATTCAGGTTACAAAATTATTCAAATCAACGCGATAAACGTAGTCTTTTATTTCTGTTTAAGTTTCAGCTTGTATGAACATAAAACGGAATTGTTCTGAGTAAAATGTAGTGGCCGTGCAAGTGTTGTTTGTACTTTTCTTTGGTAAGTATTCATATCTTGTTAAAACGCTTTGTTTAAAACATCATTATTCGATATTTAGGATTATCATTTATGATAATCATTGGTTTATTTGAAAACTAACCCTAAATTCATCTCTTGACACAGGGCTCATGTTTAATTTGTACAAATCCCATGAACAAATTTGCCATATTCGCTTTTTAATACGCTTTTATTAGCTTCAGACTTCTGAAGCTAATAAAAGCTACATAGGTACTAACATACATACTTTTGTATATTAGTATGTAACGGAATCTTTGAACATGATTTTGACCCCCTTCAAAACGTCAGATTAACTCGAAATTTGGTATACTTACTAAGGACCGATGACAATTCAAAATTTTAAAAAAAATTGAAAAAATTTAAATTCAACTGAAAAATGAAAAATAAATATGTAGTAGTTTAAAAAAACTAACAAAATACGCTTTTATAGAAAATCCAACCTAAAAAATTGAAAATAAATTTTAATAAATTTGAATGAAAAATGGTGTAAGAAAAAATGATTTTATTGTAAAAAAACGAGCTTTTTTTACAATAAAATCTTTAGTAAAAGCGTATTTTGTTAGTTTTTTTTAAACTATTATTTATTTTAATGTGAAGCTTGCTGATAAGTTTTAGCTAGGGAAGCGCTTGAGATGAAGTATGAGGAGTTCTTGTATCATAGAACGTCTGACTCGCCCTCAAGCTCAGAACGAGAGGTTTATTAACCCAATAAATAGTTGAGATAGTGCGCCCGCTACCTAAGCCCCTAATCTTATACCTTTAAACGAGCAATTCTTGATTATATAATCTGAATCTCGGAAACGGCTCCAACGATTTTCATAAAATCTAGTATACAGGGGATTTCGGGGGCGATAAATCGATCTAGCTACGATTTATTTTCAGAAAATAATGTTTTATTCGTGTTTTCAATAATTAACTCTTCCCGACATCTATTGGCGAATAATAATACTATTTTTCTTAATTGAGGGCAACTAACCGCTTTAAAGACACAACAAAATGGCGTTATAAAAAAAAAAAAATTATGACAGCAAATTCGCGTCCGTAATTATGATTCTCGGTCAGATACAATCAGATACAGTCAGTTCAGTATTAACTTCGGTTTTCACGAGTCGCACAACAAAAACTACTGGTGTGATTTAATTTCGCGTTTATAATTTTTCATTTTATTATTATCATCCTACGTTTGAAAGAATACGGTTTCCGTACTCATAGACGAACCGTAAAATATTTCTGATTAAGATGTTAGTTAAACGTAATAAAATGATTTTTAATACGGCTACGTTATCTTAAACATGTGAGTATTTTGGAATAGTTGATAGCTTTTTTTCAATATTATTATTAATTACTAAGCTATTATTTTTATCTTTCCAAATTAATATAAATGAATTAATAACGAGTTGTCAGTTACGCAGAAGGCTGCTGTTGCATCTTCATGACTTATTGTCTTTGGTCGAAATTTCCAGAATGGATTAGCTCTAATAATAAACGCGTTGGATATTCTCTTGTAGTATCTTGTTCATGCACGGAATTAATAGCCTAGGTAGGTCCGACCGATGGTAGATTTACTTGCGATCTATCTAGCCCTGAGCTGTTAGGATCCTTCGGGAGCTTCCCCTCCTGGCTGAATCTTCGCGTCACCTATCTGCTTTGGCTAAGCGATAATGCACCCGGACTAGCCGCTATCCTTCTACTAAAAGAATGATTCATTGATACCACCACTTCTAACTACCAGCTAGGTACTTCCATTGGACTCCACAGAGAAGAGGAACTTGTGGGAAACCTCAATCTCATGATCGTTTGAAACCTCTACAGGAACCTACTGAGGTACTTCGGTGCTCTCCGGGTTTTGAAACTGCCTATTTCTGCCGTGAAGCAGTAATGCGTTTCGGTTTGAAGGGTGGGGCAGCCGTTGTAACTATACTTGAGACCTTAGAACTTATACCTGAAGGTGGGTGGCGCATATACGTTATAGATGTCCATGGGCTCCAGTAATCACTTAACGCCAGGTGGACTGTGAGCTCGACCACCCATCTATGCAATAAAAATCAAAAATAAAATTTTTAGATGGTTCATAAGTGTCAAACAAATTTAGAAAGTAATCTACAAATTCAAATTCAAATTCAAATTCAAAATCATTTATTTCAACTTGGATGTCATCAAAAACACACTTGTTGAATGTCAAAATATAAAAGAAAATGTTAACTCTAACAAAGGTGAGGAACTTGAAAAATTATTTTCCAAATTCAAATTCAAATTCAAATTCAAATTCAAAATCATTTATTTCAACTTGGATGTCATCAAAAACACACTTGTTGAATGTCAAAATGTAAAAGAAAATGTTAACTCTACCACCGGTTCCAAAAAAAGCCACAGTCCTGAGAAGAACCGGCGAAACAAACTCAGCGGGCTTTTTTTTTTTTTTTTGTATTTTCTCAACTATTTTCTTTTTTTTTAAACAAGAAAACATATTTACAGTATACAAAAAAACAAGTCAAAAAAATACAATTCAAATAAATAATAATAATAATGAAAAATGAAAAGGCCAGGAGCGAACGCCTCATTCCCACGTAGTGCCATCTAGTAAAAAATCCTTAACTTTATAATATGCCTTGTTGCACAAACGTTCCTTGACAGTTTTCTTAAATCTATGAACAGGTAGTAGTTGAACGTTTTGTGGGATCTTGTTGAAAAGCTGTACACCCAGCCCCCTGAAAGAGTTGCTTATTTTCTTAATTCGAGCCGCCGGCAACGCAAGCCTATGTTTGTTCCTAGTGTTCACATTATGCAAATCGCAGACTCTGGGGAATTCTACAATGTTTTTACGCACGTACAATAAATTTTCAAAAATGTATTGGGACGCTAAAGTTAGAATTTTGATTTCCTTAAACTTGTCCCTCAAGGATTCCCTCGGGTGCATATTATAAATAGCACGAATAGCCCTCTTCTGCAGGATGAAAATCGTTTCGACATCGGCAGCATTGCCCCATAGCAAAATGCCATAGGACATAACACTATGAAAATAACTGAAATAAACTAGACGTGCCGTATCTTCATCAGTATACGTTCGTATTTTTTTTACCGCAAACGCTGCAGAACTAAGTCTATTCGCTAACTTGCATATGTGAGGACCCCACTGCAGCCTGGAATCAACTGTTATACCAAGAAAAACTGTCGAATCAACAAGCTCCAGTGTCTCTCCACTTACAATGATATTAGTGTCTACTTGTCTAACATTAGGTGTGGTAAATTTTATACATTTTGTTTTTTTGTTATTTAATAACAGATTATTAACACTAAACCAATGTACCACGCGCGAGATAGCATCATTCACATCGTCATAATCTTCCAATTGTCGTTTAATTTTAAACAATAAGGATGTATCATCAGCGAATAATACGACCTCGTGACGGGTGTCAATAAACTTTGGTAAATCATTGATATACACAAGAAATAAGAAGGGACCCAATATGGAACCCTGAGGAACACCCATATTAAGTAAGACACCGGAAGATCTCTTTCCTTTAACGTCTACCTTTTGGATTCTTCCAGCTTCTTCCAGCTGGACTATCGCGTTTATGTGATTGCTGTGCTCTATCCAGGTCTTGGCGGGGCGGCTTGTGGCGGGACTTGCACTCAGATGATCCCCGTCGGTCTACAGTCTGCCCTGGAGGAAACCAACAGCACTGATGCAATATACGGAGAGCCTCGATTCTCTGTGTGTCCTGCACTCTGTGGCAACAGCTTAGGTAAGATAACTATAACAAGTTGTTTGAACTGATTTTGTTTTTATTGCCCTTGTAGGCAGACGAGCATACGGCCCACCTGATGGTGAGTGGTTACCGTCGCCCATGGACTTCAGCAATGCCAAGGGCAGAGCCAAGCCACTGCCTACCGCTTAATATTCTCCACAAGCCTCTTTTAAAGAAGGACATGTCATAGCGCTCGGGAAACACCGTGCCCTCCACGAAGCTCATTCCAAAGCCGGATGGCACGTGGCAAAAAAGACCTCTGGAAACGCACTGTCGATGAACGCAACGGTTTTAGATAATATGGATGAGCTCTGCTCCGATGGCGGGAGGTGCGATGATAAAAAGGAGATGAGGGGATCATCTCAAACAATTCCTCAGAGCACTCCCCATGGAACATGCGGTACAAAATACAGAGGGAACCGAAGTCCCTCCGCAGACCCAGAAAATGTGATATCACCATCTCCTGCTGCAGATGAGCTAACGATCAACCTTAGCAGTAAGTTGTTAGTGGCTATCATCAATCGCAGACACCAGTGATGCAGCTACTGCTAGATCTTTATTGTGTTCGGGTGTTGTTACCTTTAGGACATGAGGTAGTAATGAACAACTGTCCTTGATGCCTTGAAGACATAAGTTCTAAGGTCTCGTATAGTTACAACCCCCACCCTTCAAACCGAAACGCATTTAAGGTTAAAAGCACGCACGACTTAAAGAGCTGGTTTGACTTTATGCCCAGGTTATCCATTATGTAACTGCGTGCACCCTGAGGAAGATCACGCCGTGGACTGGAGCGCCGTCTGCACCGCATTCTGTACTGATGGATACACGCTGGGAGGTGAGTGACTCCAAGTGATAACAACTAGATAAGATCTCATAGCTTGTTTTTTAAAACCCAGTTATAAGCAGACGAGCATACGGTCAGCCTGATGGAAAGTAGGCACTGTCGCTAAACCAGCAACTACTTTTGAAGACTCTTCTCAAACCTTATGTGAAGAAAACGGGTCACAGCGCTCGGGAAACAACATGGAGGAGAGTTCGTTTTAAAAACGCCAAAGATCTCTACGAACGCGTTGTGGATGAACTCTGCTCAGGTGTTCGGGGCGATGATAAAAAGGACATGCAAGGATCATCTCGAATGAATCCTCGGAACATACTTCATACGGTGTAAAGGACAGGGAAAACCAAATACCCTCTTTAGGCCTAAAGTTCTAAAGCTTATAATGGATTCAGGCGGCATTATACTTCAGTTCTTTTTAAATACGCTTATATGTTCGGACGCTGGTGCGAACTCCGTACCACCACCTAAAGCCAATTCACAAATTTCCCTGGTCTAGTTTTTATTGCGCGATCTTCGCTCATTAGGCACGTCTGGTAAAAAGATTACCCAATATAAATACTCATATAAGAAACCCTATTAAGCCCGTGCATTTTGATTCTTTATTTATGCCGTAGGCGGCAATATCGAAAGTACGGTCCTTTTGGTGTTAAGTCATTACCGGATCTCGTAGACGTCAACATGGATGCCGTCACCCACCCACTTAAGGTCTATGATTCAATTGTATAGAAATTACACAAAAAATTTTTTTTTGTAGGTTTGAATTTTATTATACGACATTTTATTCCCTCATCGTGGAAATAATTCGTGACTAAGTCTGAAATACGGAATTCTTTAGAAAAATTGTTACCTCTTTCCGAGATTCGAACTCGGAAACAGTTGCATCGCTCGATACGAATACTTCGGGCGTCTTATCTTTTAGGCCGTGACGATTTTGTGACGATATGTATCGGTAAATAATGAAACACACGTGTCCTTGTTACCGCGACATGAAGTGCACATCTACTAATGAAATCTGAAGATGGATTTTGCAAAATGTAAAAACGCGAAATCCTAAGCTCATGATCCTTCATCTATATCTATATATATATATATATAGGTATAAATGAATTGCTGTTCTTTAGTCTCGCTAAAACTCGAGAACGGCTGGACCGATTTGGCTAATTTTGGTCTTGAATTATTTATGGAAGTCCAGAGAAGGTTTAAAACGAATAAAAATGTTCAAAACATAAACAAACAACACCGATATTTAGCCAAACTAATTGTTACCAGGTTGCCCAGCCTGTGCCTCCCAACGGAGCAGCCCTGTGGTCATCGCCGGTCGGATCCTCAACACTTCCGAGGGTTGGCAGGCCTGGTGCAACGTCCAGTGCCGCCAGGGGCATGGCGGGGCCGCGTGTAACTGCGATCGAACACCATTCCAGTAAATAAATATGAAACTATGAAATTTTTCGTAATGGCATCAAGATTCATGACTAACTCGATAATTTATATTCATATGTTTGCTTTTAAATAATCATAATATTAACTTATTTATCTGCATTCGTAATTAATTGCTTTTAACACAATTGTTGTAATGGTGACTCGTCTGGGAATTAAGATCAAGAGTTGTTCAGAAATCAAAGGAGGAAAATTTTGATACGGATTTTTGATGGATGATTTGTTTTTTTAATTTAACTGCACATTTAAAAGTATTTGCCATTTTTATTTACAAGATTCATTCCTGTGCTTTTTAATTGATTAACTATTGTAACAATCACGCCACGTTAACTGGTCCCGTGATAAGTTCGTAAAGAACTTGTGTTACAGGTACCAGATAACGGAAATAAATGTAAGATTTTTATTATACACATACATATATTTAATAGACGTCCATAACCCTGGAAAAGACATTTATATTTATCATACAAATATCTTCCCTTGGCGGGATTCGAACCCGCGAACCCCTTGTGTAGTGACCATGTCACTTACCACTACACCAGACGGCCGTTGATATCCCCAAAATGCAATTTTTCAAACCATCCATACACATTTATAAAAATTAAACCATTAAAATTAAATTCTTGTTATAAGTATTCTCCAACGAATAGCTTTGAAATTGTTCATGCTAGACAAAGGAATTCATTTAATTAAACACAAACAACCAGTGCTTCCCAAATTTTTATATTCAGTTAATTAAATGAATCCAATACGTTTTTTTTATGGCTGCAATGTATATCCTGACAATTATATATCATAGATAGATAATGGGCGATCCAAAGAGTCTATAAGTATTTCTGGAGATCTCGCGTTCAGTAATTAGTCCGAACCACGTTGTCAAAATTGTATCATGACAGCTTATCAGTAGACGTGTCAAATACCATGTCATCCGTTGACATTATTCATTACCGCATGGAGCCCGTGTTCAATAAAAGACCACTCTTGTTTTCACTTACTTAAATTCTAAAACAATGTACTTGCTTTTGTCTTGAAATGCATCTATCTTAAATGGATTATCACAGGAGTTATAATACTCCATGCTTCTTTTAGTTATCTTATTTAACTAGTAATATAACATTATGCACGTTTCGTAGGTTATAAAAATAAGAAGGATAATAATTGTTATCATGTTATGTAAATTATAAAGTACTGCGCGAACGACAATATTAATTGTAGTTATTATAATGGTAATTTAAACATATAGAGTATTATACTTATTACTTGCTTAAGACACGCTCTGTTTAAATTAGGTTTTGACTGTCAAACTGTTCTCTCATTTATTACAATTTTATTTTCATTTATTTTTGGTTTTATTTTGTTTTAATTAATCCTATCTCCCTAATCCTAACCGTCAATTATTTGTTTGGACTCCCTAAATTTGGCAATTTTTGAATATTTGTATCGTCGTAGGATGTAGCTGATAATACCTATTACCTGGTTAATATAATTAGAATTAGTTAAATGTGTATGTAAAGAATTAGTGTCAGTTTTTTTTTTAATTAGCAGATAGTATCGTCTTTTTTTTAAGTAGCTGCTAAGCACAGTTTTATATGCTTTAGTAATTGGCTGCGTGAAACGGAATTTTTGGGAAATGTCACAGATTCCCGCTCTTTTAATTATTATGTAAGTATCAATGTTGTTCATGTAAAAAAAGAGCATTCCCTTTACAATAATGAGAATTATCGAGAGCATTCGAAATCTTTTGTTTGTTTAAGAAAAAAAAACATAAGCACATAATATAAATTGGCGGTAACAATCATAGATTATACACTTAATATATTCGGTAACAATCGCTCGGGTCGACATAATAAAGAAAAACGAATAAACTGGTCGCTTATGTATTGAAGTCCAATTTGTTTTGTCAATGTCAATGGCTCTTGACAGGCAGTTGTGCGTCTCAACAGTTGATGCCGATTTATTTATCAAAAACCGCTTCGATACAAACTGGACGCATGTAGATAACATAGCCGACCAACTATATTCTGTCTACTGTTTTCATTTATTGAATCAATCTCAATTCACATCCCTTAACGGAATCTGTAAACGCTATTTTGATGATAAGACGCCCAATTAACTTGAGAATTAGCAAACGTATTGTTTACACAAGGACCAATGATAATGCAACATCTTAACTACAAATAAAAATAGTTTTAGTTCTTGCTAAAGAAGATAATATTTTTTTAATGTATATTTACGAATAATCTACAAAGATTTTGTTTTAAAAATCAATCAAGTTGATTCTGTTAGTATTTCTATGATTATCAAGAAAACATCGTGAAACATAATATTAGCTGGGTCCACGACATCATTGGCCAAAATTAATTGTAACGCAAATAGTGATTACCATTGTAATTATTTTTACGACTTAATCTCGAGTTTTATGTTATCGATACATTTAAGTACCGACGACCGCGACACGTAAACTGTAAAAATACAAAATAAAATAATCCGAAATACATATAAAATGTATTTGAGGGCGTGTACATTCTATGCCTAACTATGACAAATTCTCGCGTACAGATTATACTGAACTTTTTGGCGGGAACGCGAGGATTGAAATTGTGTGATTTGTTTCATTTTATCTGTTTAGTGTTTCTTCAGGTTTAAATGTGTAATAACGATGGTTTATTAACTGTTTAATATCTGTGAAACAAATGCACAAATGTGGGAAAATTAAACAAAGCCGCTGGACGTAACTTCTTGGGATCCTCTAAAAAGCCCACTGAAAAAATCACAGTAAATGATCACCATTTTATTGAGATTATATTTCATCCCAGTTGATTAATATCTCAAATTGATCATCTTCATTTCATTTAATTTCACATTTTTCATAAATATAAGAATATAAATTATAATAAGACATGACTTAAAGGTCTGAGTCACCAGGTCACAAAATCCCTTAAAAAAACAGACTACACTAGGCCGATTTACGATAAACTAAACGGCTTACAGTCAAAGTGAAGAGTCTCCTTACATCCTATGATTAAAAATATCACTCACCGGATTACCCTTTGAAACTAGATATGCACTTAGACACTGATAAAAAGCAATGTATCTAGTTAGACAAACCTGAACGATGTCTAAAAACTAGGACAATAACCAATATACTCACTTCACATCATAGAACTACAAACGTAACAGACATGTAATATTTTTTATTACATTCAATGTAGGTAAATTCTATTACAATGAAAAAGGAAAATTCTTTCATTGATTAATCAGTAAACTTAATTTGTATACAAACTTGTACGTAGCCAAACAAAGACGTAAAGTTTTATTTACGGTTTCATAGTTAGTGCTTTCATTCATTTCGAAGCTTAGGACACATTACAGTCCACGTACTTGAACTTGTACCTGTACTTGTATTTGTACTTGAACTTGCACTTGCACTTGCACTTGCACTTGAACTTGAACTTGAACTTCTACTTGAACGTTTTTCTAACGACTGATTAATTTTTCCTACTCAAAACGTGATAGTTATTTTAATTATAACTACGACTCGAAGAAGAAGCTCCGAAATGTTTTCATTCTACTTTGTAATAACTTTAACCACCTGAGCAGACATATGACCCCAAGCTTGTATTTCCTCTACTGTGGTGTAGCGGGTAGTCATCATAAAGCACAGGATAATATATATGACAGATGCCTGAATCTCTCTAACGACATTTCCAAGATTGCATACCTAAAGTTCCGAACAACAACATTTGGACCCTCAGTCTACCGAGCTATACCACACCCGCTCAGTGGAAGATCTTCCTTTTTTCCTGCCAAAATGGGAACCAAATAATTGAATTACATACTTATATAGGTGTTTAATGGACTTTCAAATAATCATGATCTCGTCATGGGTTCGTAGTATAGTCCCATCACTGGAGAAGTAAAGAAACTCAGAATTTGCATTTCTTTTATATATTTATCTATGTTCTACGTAATCGTCTATTGCCAAGTCACTTCCCTTCACAAGTCTACGTCTGAGATTAATGCCAACGAGACAATCAATTTAATTAATTGTTACAAGCAATTAATTCTGTGTCGCCGCAACGCGTTCAGAGCATAGAGATTGCAATAACAATAACTATACTTGAGACTTTAGAACTTATATCTCAAGGTGGGTGGCGCATTTACGTTGTAGATGTCTATGGGCTCCAGTAACCACTTAACACCAGGTGGCCTGTGAGCTCGTCCACCCATCCAAGCAATAAAAAAAAAGAGCTGATGGATATGTTCTGAGATCATACTAGGAGGTAGGGCCATTTTGTTTCTGAAAGATATACAATTGAATATAGCTTAGATCTTTGTTTCATGGTGAATGACAATGTTAACGGTTGGAGGTCCGGTAACTGCTTAAAACCAGGCGGACAGTGAGCTCATATGCCCGCCAATAACAATAATAAATAAGGATTATCCGGGTGTTTTCCCAATTTTTTTAAGTCCGGTTAAGACCCTGGTGGTAAGACCTCTTATATATTGCGATCTTAGAACTTATATCTCAAGGTAACCGTAAGTAACCGCTTAACACCAGGTGGGCTGTGAGCTCGTCCAGCCATCTAAGCAATAAAATATATATATATATATATATATATATATATATATATATATATATATATATATATATATATATATATATATATATTAGTGATATTTTACTTTACCTATATTTTATCCGTACTTTATTTCATTATTCAATGTGAAATTGTGTTTGTTTGTTTGTTTGTTTGTTTGTTTGACGGATTGACATGTTTTTGTAAAGTGACAGCTTTAGTTCAAGAGTGACATTACCATTAATCCCGAAAAAAAACAATTTATTTCCACGGGACACCACACTGACACTTTTCCTTGAGTGTAGAGTCGTCTCTACAGCTAGTGGTCAATAAATGCAATAAGCGTAGTTAATAAATAGCAATTTATGTGGCGTTCAGCTTGTTTTTCAAACACTCGACATTATTTTGTCACATTTACCACAGATACATAAGTACTACTAATTACAAATATATGTGTATCGAGGGGTGTAATGCTACGTGGTCTAAGCGACATTTTTGCAACTTTACAGAAGGGCCATTTCAAGCTTACAATATGGAAAAAATATATTAACAAAAAATAACTACTTATAATACATTGTGTATTAATTGTATTTATATTTACGGATATATATATATGTATGTATGTATGTATGTGTACATATATGCATATGTATTTCACTGGATTGATACACCGCGCGTAGTTCATTTCCAAATGATTCTTGTCCACCTGATGCTTGTCTGGAAGAGATCGCTCTTAGCAATAAGACCGCCAATTGTACTTTTTGTGTTTAATGTATCGCACTGTTTATTTCTTTTTTGGTGTACAATAAAGAATACTCTCTCTCTCTCTCTAACTACCTAAGCTATTTAAATGGAGTAAACTTAATTGAAGTTCAGTTAAAAACATCGAATTGTTAATGCTAATAACAAATAAAACGGACCTTTAATTACACAAATAAATGTCACTTATTAAGTGAAATGTCGCTAAAACCAAACAGTCTTACGCCCCTTGATATAATATGTATATTACCTATTAAAAATATCATCGAGATATCTGTAGATCAGTGATTCTCAACCTTTTTTTTGTTGCGGCACATATTTAACGATTTCAAAATTTGGCGGCATACAAAAAAAGAAGATAAAAATTATTTACTTACTACAACACACTGCATAAATAGTTTATCAAAAAAATTTAATATACGAAATAAACTAAAATATACTATAATTTTTTTTTGTGGATTTAAATATATATTCATGTTTAAAATATTTTTCTTTTCAAATGATATAATTTAATAACATTAACATTATTATATATTCGCAAAATTTGGCGACACACTTTTGAAATTTGGCGGCACACAAAAGTGCCGCGGAACAGTGGTTGAAAATCACTGCTGTAGATAGTACGTCAAAATAATTTGTTTTTCGAATAGATCTAATAAAATGTAAATTTAGGAACTAAGTATATTAATACACACCTTCTTGTGAGTGTTGTCTAATTAGTTATAGTACGTATGTATGAGTGACGTGTCCTAAAACTAATTAAGAAATCAAAAGTGTATATAGATTAAATTTTAATTAAAACATTAACTTTGATATGTTTAAAACGCAGCTTGAGCGAGCGCGTGTATTTAACTTGAAGTTTGTAATTTGCTTGCGTGACTATTGGTGTGTGGTCATGTGTTTTATGTGTTGTCATGTGTCAGTATGACTGAGAGTGTAAATAATGTGTATATAACGTGGGTGTATATATGTATTCGTTGCTTAGTTAGTAGTACAACCAAGAAATATCACAACAAACAATATCACAAAAGTCTTCCACTAATTAAGGATTAGATTATACATTAATAATAGGAAATAAGTTAATAAAACTATATTTTTAAATAAGATAATACCTATTATGTAATATGTATGTAACCTCTATACGATTAATCCTTAAAGAGGTTAATATGTTGTTTATATCATTCTTCTATAGATGACATAAATAGAATTTCGATTATTGAAACATTAGAACATTAGACATATAAAGAGCATTTTTGCAATATTAAAATATAAAAAGATATAAAAATAATGGTGAAGCAATAGCTTTAAATGTTGTTTCTCTTTATAAGAGCAACTCAATTGCTATAGTTTTACAAAGCTAAACTGTATTTTGATTTAAATAAATAAATACATTATATGTAAATAATATTGTTATAGTATTTAGACTAGACTCTTTATCGATATTAAAGGAATACTCAAATATATTATGATATTTAGTATATGTAAAATAGATGAACAATTAAATTAAGAAATCAACTTTAATGCACTGAAATATTATTAGAATTATTAGAGTGTCGCTGCTATTCCTAAGTCTGGCACAGAACGTGTTTGTTTGTCCAATTATCTATTGTCAACTTCATAAGCACGTGCTCTACGCTGTAACTAAGCGCACAATTACTAAATTTAGTGTCGTAACTTATATTAACTATGCTATCCAGATGCAATCATCCAAAGTTTTGTATTATTTTTCAAATGAAGTACGTACTTAACAAATGTTCACGATTGACTTCCACGGTGAAGGAATACTTAACGTCGTCTAATAAAAATCGAACCCGCAAAATTATAATTTGCGCAATTACTGGGTAGTAGGACCTCTTGTGAGTCCGCACGGGTAGGTACTACCGCCCTGCTTATTTCTGTCGTGAAGCAGTGATGCGTTTCGGTTTGAAAGGTGGGGTAGCCGTTGTAACTATACTGAGGACTTAGAATTCATATCTCAAGGTGAGTGGCGGCATTTACGTTGTAGGTGTCTATGGGTCCCAGTAACCACTTAACACCCGGTGGGCTTTTGTCCTTTTTTATTAAAGCCTTGACAGCTGTTCTCCATAGTTTGCGAACTGAGGCTTGGCTTGACTTTAGTAAGGTCTTTCACTTGATCAGTCCAGCGCATGGGGCTTCGTTCACGAGGTCTTTTACCATTGACTCTACCCTGAACAACAAATTTCTCAATAGACTCTGCTGGCCATCGGGATACGTGTCCTAAATCAAATCAACTCAATTCAAATCAAAAAAAATTATTCAACATAAATGAAAGTACATACTTGTTGAACGTCAAAAGAACTACCGCCAATTCACAAGAACTAGCCTCCGTCCTGAGAAGAACTGGCAAGAAATTCAGCGGGCATGTCTTTTTTTAAATATTAGGTTTTTTTTTATTATTACACTTTTTGTAAATATCCCTTTTCACAGGGAGTAATAACGTAACATTTATTGCAATATTGAAATGCCCGGAGCGAGCAATATCAAAGAATCCTGGATTGCAATGTTGACGATAACATAATCGTCAGCAATGCCAAGGACAGAGTTAAGACGATGCTTAACGTGCCTAAAATGCAATAAAATTACATTAGTATGCAACCACGAATCTAAAAAAATCATGATTAGCCGGATACAAATTCACGAGCGGTTTCCGTATGTCGAGAACTTGTTGTGCGGTGTTGCTGTAATTATTACAATAAAAATGTCGGAAACATGAAAATGCATAGATTAATTTCTTTCATTAAAGATTATTAAAACTTTTCAAGTGAACATTTATTTTATTTTTTTATGACAACGGTAACCGAATCAGATTTTTTACACAAAGATGTCATTATAACATCTATAAATATAAAAATGAAACCCGTTTTCCGTTGTCACGACATAACATGAAAACGGCTTGACCGATTTGGCTAATTTTGGTCTTGAATTATTTGTGGAAGTCCAGAGAAAGTTTAAAAGGTATAAAAATATGAAAATTCTCAGAATTAAATAAAAATAACAATTTTGTTTTCCCTTTGACGTGTCCCCCGTCGGACGGATCCTTTTGTTTTGTTTTAAGTTTATTCTATATAAAAGTTTAGGTCTTTTATTTATCGATTGAGGCACTACGAAGTCTGCCGGGTCAGCTAGTATTATTATAAATATTATGATAAATGGTATTTGGTATAACAAACATTATTAGCTATATAATACATTTGCCTGGTAATTTATCATGCAAATATTAAAAATATCATGTACTTTTAGTTGGAAATGTGGCTCCGCTATTTGCCAAGAGATGACTCTGGTTGTCACAGAGTTCAATTATAACAGTAGTATTTAAGATTACTAAGCTATTAATAAGTTAACATGTATCTAATATCTCTAGTAATAAAAATAAACCCAAAAAAATATTGGCGTAACTACTATACGATTGAGACACAGACCTCAAGTCTCAAGGTGGTTGAAGACATTCACGCTCTCATTTCTATGAGCTATACTAACCACATATCGTCTTTTCGCAATAAAATTGTACAATTTCCAAAAATATTTAAAATTGAGTTAATATGCGGAATCATTTGGTATCACCAGTATTTTTCTCATAAATACTGTCAAAAGAGCGTAGTTTAGTATTATTATTATTTTTTTAATTTACCTATGTTTTGACTACTATTAACAAAATTTATACATAATTTTATCTTGTAATGCTTTAAAAGACAGATAATGTAACTGGTAAAAATATAAAATAAATATTGCAAAGATGATTAGTATTAAAAATATCACATGTTAAACCTTTAAAACACTCTACTGTAAAATTAGTAAGTTTTGAGATTATACAGTTTTAATGCGAGAAGACGATATGACCTAATCAACCGTGAGCGCCACTACGCGTCTAAGAATAAAAATTATAACTGTAGGCAAGTCATGCTTTCCATTCCACAATTATTACATATTATTATGATTGATTTTATAAATATTTAATGTTAAGGATTTACCGTAAAATACATATATTTTTAATACTGGCTGGGTGAATATTTGAAAACGTACAGTCTTGATGTCTCGCTGTGAATAACAGATTGAACCTAAATCGATTTTGATCACTTTATTTTATATACATAGCTCTACATAGAATTACCGTGATCAATCAAATAAGCGGTTGATATTATTACTTACTATTTGTAGTGTTCTTTACTAGTATATAACATACTCACCTAATATCCTGTTAACACCTAACTTAAAAAACTCTTGTTTTAGATTATAATAATATAGTTATAATAGCTAGTTCATAAATGGTGTTTAAGTCCATTAATGTTTTCATACTGAAACATTATTGAAGCGATCATTTCAACACTCATACTTCATTAAAGATGTACACAATAAGAAAGTTTATTGGACACCTATAACCGCCTCAATATCTTAATTATATTCCCATTGAACAAAAATATACATATAAACATGAACACCTAAAAATACACAATTCTATTTATTGGGCAATCTCTTAGTCTGATAGCGTCATGTAAAATTACAAATTGAATTCAAATATTTTCATTATAATTCATTACGAATTTTATTTTTGTTCCATATTTCAAAATTAACAATGTCTTCGTGGCTTTAATAAGTTTTATTGTATTATGTCAATATATTATTAAAGAGGGCTGTCATTTCATATTTTCATTTTATTGTATGCAAGCAATTTACCTTGTCGCCTTTTTCATTTTGCAAGTACGGTAAATGAGCCAGTGGTATACCACACATGCTTTCAATACTGTAAGTAATATGTTTATTTACCCTCCTTGCCTATTTGTATACACCTTCACTATCAAAATAATATTGTCTGGAATGTCTTAAAATCGCAAATCGTAGCTGACTGGCACATTCTTTTTAGTTAAAATTTCTAACCACTTAGTTACAAAATCAGATTGCCAAAAAGAATATACATACATAAAACAATGTAACTTAATATTAATATGTTAATAATAAACGAAAAAAAACTTCAGAGGTGTTAAGGGACACCCGGATGGAACGAAGTTCCTTTCGATTAATTAGTGAAGGAATTGTAATTTTTTTTTTAAGTTATAATAATAAATTATTGCATTATGAAGAAGAAAAAAACAATACTATGAACTAAATTACTATTGTTGAAACGCTATCTCGAGAAACTGTACTCATTACGCGGACCAATCGGATACGAGCAATGTCACGCGATAAGCGCCTACACGTTGATTGGTCAGAATGACGGATCTAAAAAGTGTCGTGACAACTTTTCGTAAGAATGTTTTCCGTCTAGCCCCCTTTCACAACGCGCGATAAGGAACTTCGTTCCAAAAGTAGTAATTTAACTTGATAATATCATTATTTGTTATTGATTTCTGTTAGCATTAAAATAAGTTAAGTTTTAATTATTTAAAGTAGAAGTAGGTTTTTTTTGTTTGTTAAATGAATGTTTATCTTAACATCGATTGTTTGTAGTTTTCAATAAATTATATTAGCGCTTGAGTGGTTTTTTAATGACGAAACTGAGATGTTGAAACCAGTACTTCGACAAATCCCAAAGTAGTGGTCGTATGCTGCAAAGCTCAGACTAGAACATATCTCAGAGCTGCCTAGACACTCAGGGGACACCTCGACAGAAAATCCAGACATACATTTTTTTAATTTAAATAGGTGAACGAACCACCGGATCACTTTGTGTTAAGTGGTTACCGGAGCCCAAAAGCATCAGCAACGTAAATGCCACGACCCATCTTGCATGACATGAGTTTTTTTTATTTTATTTATTACTTAGGTGCGTAGACGAGCTCACAGCCCACCTGAAGTTAAGTGGTTACTGGAGCCCATAGACATCCACAACGTAAATGCGCCACCCACCTTGAGATATAAGTTCTAAGGTCTCAAGTATAGTTACAACGGCTGCCCCACCCTTCAAACCGAAACGCATTACTGCTTCATGGCAGAAATAGGCAGGGCTGTGGTACCTACCCGCGCGGACTCACAAGAGGTCCTACCACCAGTAAATGAGTTCTAAAGCCTCAGTATTAAAGTCGTCACAGCCTAAACTGTAAGACGCCTGGTGCTTTCGTATCGAGCATGCGACTGTGCCGATTCTAATCGGAAATACAGGTACCAATTTGTCTAATGAAATACGTATTTATAAGGTTTATCCCACTCTTAAAATCGGAACTGATTGTTGCTTGTTGGTAGAGCTAGGAAGGCTGGTGGTACCTACCCGTGCGCTCTACCACCAAACATTAAGCAAATTATAATTTTTTGATTTGATTATTATTAAACGATGATATTTCTTCATTGTGGAACTCATTCCTAAGTATGTATTAAGTACGTGATACATTAAAAAAATTAGCCTGCCTCTGATTTGCGAAGTCCGCACCAGCGTGCTTAGTGCGAGTTTTTTAACGTTCTCTATAGCGTAAAAGTTAGCTCATATTTGTATGGAATGGGATCGTTTGCGAACGTTTGCCGCTAGGGGCGCTGTTCCAGCTGCATACAAAATTGAGTTAACTTTTACGCTATCGAGAACGTTAAGAAACTCGCACTAAGCACACTGAGCCCTGAAACTGCGATACTTTAAGACAAATGGTTTTTTTTTGTATGGAAACTAACGACATCTTTTAGCGGATGCCCCTAAACTTATATGTTGTTAAATTCAGACAGTTAATTATTGTATAACTAAAAAAAGAAAAAAGTGTTAATAAATCATACAAGTTTTTATTTCATAAAGACAAATTGATTAAATTTGAACAATTTGTGGTGTCTGAAAATTTACAAAATCCTTCATCACAAATAAAATAAGGTGACTGAAGTTAGCCCCTCCAAAAAATTTTTTTTTTCTATTTTCTACTTATTTTATATTAATTCGTTTGTTCATCATTTGTTCTTGATTGTTCACTGTTAATAATTGTTTGTTCTTCATTTATTTATTTAAAATAAGTTATTAAAAATATACCTACAAGTTAGCCCCCCGATTGAAATTTTTAATATTTTTTCGTCCTTAATGACTCGTAAATATTTATTTTCGATTGTTCTTATATAAAATACGTTTGTTCACTTTCGAAATTACTCATTTTTTGTTTAATGAACTATTTGTATTAGTTGAATAAATGTATGCAAAATATGTGTACTGTGCATGCGTCAACTATAATGCCTAAACTTTCTACGCGGTTTTAATCGTGAAAAAAAAACAATTATAAATCCTGAAGGATCAATTAATTGGTATACAGTTTAATTAAAAAAATTAAAAAATAAATAAATGAAATAATGTGCAAACCAAACTGTTTACCGACCACATTTGATTATCGGGCAGATAGAAAACGAAAATTCACTCAAAGTTAACCTCGGCCTGCATTTGTGAAACGGCAAAGACTCACTAATACTCAATATTATCAAGAAGATTGAAGAGAGGACTAAAAATGAGATGTGTCATATACCTTTGCCATCTTGTAGTCAAGGTAGGTGTAACTGTCAATAATTAGTTACACTCACAGATCTCATAATCAAATAACAATATCAGAAAAAAGGAGAATAGTTTGTTAGTTAGTGGAAGTAGCCAGAATGGGCAAGTGGACCTCAGTTCCTATTACATAAGGTTCTAGGAAGTTTGCGATAATGAAAATTTATCACAGTGTAATATCACTTACTTACTTTAACAGTGAAGGAAAACATTGTGATGAAACCTGGACACCTAAATGTTATTAGGATTTTCTTAGGTGTGTAATCCACCAACCAGCACTAGGCCAGCGTGGTGGACTAAGGCCTAAAAACCCTCTCAATGATAGTGGAGACCAGTGTCCAGCAAGGGGAGATTTATATGGGCTGATGATGATGACTAGGAAGTTACATACTACTACTACTACTACAGTACACATATAATCCTATATATTTACAAACTATAAGTTTGTTGGGTACCTAAAAATTTATAACATTATTTCATATTTCCAGATGTCCAGCCACTTGAAAATAGGTGTAGTAATGACAAAGCTATCCAAGTAGCTCCAGCGCAGGAACACAAGGGCAAGGCAAGTATGTATTGCCACATCACCTCTTAATATATCTGAAGCAAGTACAAGTAAACAATCAGAACCAGCAAAAAGAAAATTGTTGTTCCTGAGGACAAATTTGACAGTGATCAGTCAAATGCACCAGCAACAGAAGGATCAGCTGTTGAGAGCTATCTCTCTATATCTCCACTCCATCAAAGACTTGTGTACTTCATGTATTGAAATTAATATTAATTTAAATTATCGTGCGAATTTTGTGGTCAAAACATATATGTGTATTTTATAAATAAATATTCATTCTCAGTATTAATGTTGTTTTAATCTTCGATTGAAAAATTGGTTCGTAATGAATTTAGTTGGAGCTAAATGCTGCTTGGAGCTTAATATTTTCGAATAACATAAACACGTGACTTTAAGCATAAACATATTTTTGGTTAGGATAATTAAACAGGAAGTATAATTTATATGCCTATCATTCTTAAATAATTCAGTAAATAAATAAATTTTGAAAGATAAATAATGAACATATTTACTTATTTCTTTATATTACCTATGTGAACTCATAACCTATCTTTTTTATACCTTCATAACGATAGGTAGGAGGATGGAAAAAATGTATTTGATCTAACTTTACGCCGATGCACATTTTTTTTTTTTTTTTTTTTTTAAATTGAACTGTAATTAAACTGTACCAATTAATTGCTCCTTCAGGATTTATATTTGTTGTTTTTTTCACGATTAAAACCGCGTAGAAAGCTTAGGCATTCTAATTGACGCATGCGCAGTACACATATTTTGCATACATTTATTCAACTAATACAAATAGTTAATTAAAGAAAAACGAGTAATTCCGAAAGAGAACAAACGCGTTTTATATAAGAACAATCTAAAATGAATATTTACGAGTCATTAAAGATGAAAAAATATTAAAAATTGCAATAAAGGGGCTAACTTTTAGGTATATTTTTAAATATTATTTTTAAATAAATAAATGAAGAACAAACAATTATTAACAGTGAACAATCAAGAACAAATTATGAACAAACGAATTAATAGAAAATAAGTAGAAAATATGAAAAAAAAAAATTTTTGAGGGGCTAACTTCATTCACCTAATAAAATATAGGATAGGTAATATGTTACTGCCATCTACAGGAACAATGAGAAACTAATCAAAGCGAAGCCATCTAGTGGCCAACGCTCGTAAACATTTTTGTTGAGTGCTCGAGTTGCTTAAATATAACTAATATATGTGTATTATCTATGGTCCGCACAGCCGCATCACTCTATAGGAATATAATGGACCCCATATCCTTTAAGCCACGACGAATTTAAATACATTTCAATATCAGCACGTTGTCAACATTACATGATATTACGCCTAACATTGTAATTTAGAAACGCACAAGTAGCGCCATCTATTGGTATATATTTGCACACAAACCAGTTTGCAATCACTTCGCAGTTGATCGTAGCTTCCGTTAGATGTCAGGAAAACTAGTTCTGACCAAAAAACAAAGAGTTCGACGAGCAACCATAGATACTTAGCGAGCAACCCACTGAATTTCTCACCGGATCTTCTCAGCGGTTCGCGATTCCGATCTGGTGGTAGACAAATTATAATTTGCGTAATTACTGGTGGTAGGACCACTCCGCTTATTTCTGCCGTGAAGCAATAATGCGTTTTGGTTTGCAGTGGGGTAGCTGTTATACTATATTGAGACCGTTCATGTCTCCATTCATGTGACCATTAGAGCAGTAGTTCGGCTGTAAGCTCATCCAACCATTTAGACAATCTATAACTAAACAAATGGACCTCAGGAATTAAAAGCAACATTTTGCTACAACATTCATTGACGCCACGTGTCCCTGCAAGAGCACATCTTTTTAGTTTCAGGTCATGACGCGCCTACGCGAGTTTACAGAAACGAATAAAGGACCAAGGATTCGAGAGAGTCCTCGAGTCCAGAATCTACTTGGACAATTGAGATGGCTGGTTCCAAGGTGCTAGGTCCAGAGTCAGCTGACAAAGGCGGAATATGTACAGATTGAAAGACAAATAAAAGTTGACGTTAACTTATATTTATTTACATGTAATTACATTACTTTATGACATTATAACTGTCGGTACTTGAACCATTGCATCATGGTTCACTTGCGGACTAAATAATAACTAGAGATCCCGCAGTAGTCGAAATTCGACTATAATTAATTGGAATTGTAAGTTTGTACACTATTATGATTGTATTTTATACTTCTATAATCACAAATTTCGCCAAGGCTACTCTATAAAAAAATATTAACAAAGACAAACAATATTTAATCTATTCTCAATTTGACAACAGACGTCAAGAACAAAAGTTTGACAATAAATAAATATATAATAAGTGTATAATCTATGGTATGCATGCGTGTGTGCGTCAAATACATGGTGTGTAGTGTGTGTAATGTTTTCTTTATTGATTTAATGTATCTTTTATGCATTATTTTAAAAAAATAGTAGCATTGTGCACTTCTTCTCTATATTCTCTATAAGTGTGGAAAATTTCATACTCCTCCGTCCGCGCAATTTTCGTAAAAAGGGATACAAAATTTTTCCTTCGCACATATTAATATATAGATAATAATGGTTGGTTCGAAGTAAGTATCAGTTGAATGGAATATTTGAAATGTATTCAACTAATAATTATTTTTAGTAAATGTATCTTTTTTGATTAGTTTTGTTAATTTTAAGTATGTTTCAATGATACTATGTACACATATGGACTTGTTGTTGTCTGAAATAAAATAATTCATTCATTCATTCATTTATTCATTCATTTCTGTCATTCATTCATTCATTTGGGAGTAGGAATTAACAAAGACAAGTTCGCGAACATGAACCCCTTTATTTGGAGCGCCCCTGGTCCCCGCTGGTCCTAGTGGCTGCCTCGTGCTGCACCAGCGTGGTGCCGTGCACCGCCACCATGTGCTTGTTCAGCAGCGGCCTGATGGTGAAGGCCCGGCGGCACAGCTCGCACACATGCGGCCTCGTGCCCGTGTGCAGGCGCTCGTGCGCGACCAGCAGGTTATTGAACCTAAACCCCTTCCCGCAGGTCTTGCAGACGAACTGCTTGACCTCCTCGTGGCACTTGAGGTGCGGCCGCAGCCGGTTCTTCGACCAGAACCTCTTGCCGCAGTGGTCGCACTCGAACTGCTTGAACGAGCTGTGCTTGGACAGGTGCTCCAGCAACGCCAGCTGCAGGGAGAACGCCCGCTGACAGATCCGGCAAACGTGCCGCTTAGTCCCGTGTAGTCTCTTGTGGCATCGCAAATTTTCTTTGCTCTGGAAGCCCTTGTTGCAGACGTCGCAGATGAAGCTGCGCGGCCTGTCCGGGTCGTGGGTGAGCTTGTGGGTCCTGAAGCGGGCCGGCGTGGCCAGCACCTTGCCGCACTGGTCGCAGGACCTGTCCCGCCCTTGCAGCGCTTTGGGCGGCGCGGGGGCGTCATATTCAAGCATGTGCTTCTTCAAGATCTTGCTGTCTTCGAAGATCTGTCCGCAGCCGTAGCACGGCGCCTGCGGACCCGACGTGTGCTCCTCGATGTGGGCCTTCAACTTCTTCTCGCTGGAAATTCTTTTGTTGCAGAACTGACAGAACTCTCTGGAAACGAAGACAGAACTCTCTGGTTTTACTCAATTAATAGCTAGCGGTTAATTCCTAAAGAAGATTAGTAAGGTTCTAAGCCTGTCAGTCAGCGTAATTTTTATTGCCTACATGGGTAGACGAGCTCACAGCCCACTTGGTGTTAAGTGGTTACTGGAGTCCATAGACATTTACAACGTAAATGCGCCACCCACCTTGAGATATAAGTTCTAAGATCTCAGTATAGTTACAACGGCTGCCCTGCCCTTCAAACCGAAACGCATTACTGCTTCACGGCAGAAATAGGCAGGGCGGTGGTGCCTACCTGCACGGACTCACAAGAGGTCCTACCAACAGTAAAATAGAAGAATGCGGCAGTTCTGTTAGTTAAAATTAGTTCTTGACATTTTGTTTACATCCCGCCCAAAGACGCTCCCTACGGTACTACTTACTTCAGAGACGGCTGGTGCTGGTGGACGTGCTCTACGAACTTGGCATAGTTCCTCATGTTTCTGTTGCAATCCATACACTTTATGGCGAAGCATTTCTTGTGCTCTTTCTGCACGTGAGCCCTCAGAGGCACGACACCTTCAAAGCCCTTGAAGCAATCCTGGCAAGTCCACTTATACCTCATCCAGCCCTTGCGAATTTTGTACTCAACTTTTGGAGGGCGCTCCTTGGTCGGCGCTGCGGTTACGGCTTCAGGGATCTCAACCATCTTGTATATAGACTTGTGGGTGTCTAGGAGGTCTGTCGCAGGGAATATCTCACCGCAATAGGGGCAGGTTGTGGCCTCGCTGATGCCGTGCTCGGTTAAATGCGCGATACATTGGCCGGCGTCGTCGAACCTCTTGTTGCAATACGGACAGTAATTTCTGAGGAATTGGTTTCTTATTTAAATACCTTTACAATTGATCACCGAAACCGCTAATAAATACCGCTACGCTACTATGCCTAGACAGCAGAACATGTTTTTACATCAATAAAATTATGGCAACGTGAATATTGTTGTTTGCCTCGAGAACTGGTGGTAGGACCACTTGTGAGTCCGCACAGGTAGGTACCACCACCCTGCTTATTTCTGCCGTGAAGCCGTAATGCGTTTCGGTTTAAGGATGGGACAGCCGTTGTAACTGTAGTTGAGACCTTAGAACTTATCTCAAGGCGGGTGGCGCATTTACGTGGTAGATATCTATGGGCTCCAGTAACCACTTAACACCAGGTGGGCTGTGAGCTCGTCCACCCATCTAAGCAATAAAAAAAATTTATAATAATAGAGAAGTCTTCAATATGTCCCATTAGCTGTCTGACACGTCTAAATGTAACGCATATTTCAGCAGCTGAACTATGCGGGGTGAGCCAACGCGTGCCAGCTCGCCACTCGTCCTCTACCAGTTAGTCTAGTCAACAAGTTCAAAAACGTGTTAAATAGACATAAAGCTCCTAAAAATATGTACGATAGCTCATTGGATGCGGAATGATGTCTACAAAAATGTTTTTTAAGGGCTTATTAGCACATAAAAAATTGCGATTGTTATAAACAAAATAAGATTTTAAAAAAAAGGAATTTGGTTTTTCCTTAATAATTTCTAAAATAATGATATTTAAGGAATTTTGAAAAAAGATCCTGAAAGAGGAGGAAATTTCCAATAAAAAAGTCCCAACTCCCGGAATTCTATCTCTATTATTTATAAAAAAAAAATAACGCTGAATATTGCGCTCCGCGCGGTCGCTACGGCATAGGCGCGCAGTCTAAAAAGCCGGTATATCGCCTAAAATATTTTTTTTATAGTATTAAATAACAATTTAAAAATTTGAATAATTTATGGTGTAATATAAACACTTGAAGGAAAAAAACCTCGGTGAAAAAAAAATTTTACATCGATTTTTCAAAAATTTACACCATTGTTAATTAACTAACTTTTTTCCAATCTCTGTTTTTATAAATTACGGTATAAAAGTTACAATAATTCATCTATAGATTTTTCCCTTCGTGGAGCTCTTATCATTTAAGTACTTAATAAAGTTAAGCAAAAAATTTTTTTTAATCTTTATTATTTTGATAATTATAATTTTTTTTAATTAACAAAAAATTTAATTTCTAAAAAATGTTATGAAAAAATTTTTTTTTTCGTAATATCTTAATATTGCTGTTTTTGCATCTACCATAGGTTTTAATTAACATTTAAAAAAAAAATTTTACGCTATTTGTTAAGAAATTGTTTATAAATAAATAGACTATTTTGGGATTTAAAAAAAAAATGAATTACCGTCTTATTGTATAGGTGAAATAAAGATTTAGAAAAAAAAAAAATTCTTAAATAAATGTTTTAATTGTTTAAAATCGTTTTTTTCATATTTCAATTGTTTAAATAATTAGTTAAGAAATTATTTTTTTCTTAAAAATCATCATTGACTCTTTTCAGCGGATTAACAAAGAAATACATTTTTTTATAAATAATTTCATTGTTTATTAACTTAACAATTTGTTATAAAAAATTAATATTAATCGTTATATTTTTTTTCGAAAACTACAAAAAATTATAAAAACAACCATATATATAAAATATAGAAAAAAAAAATTGTATTTTTTACAGCATTTTTAGATATTATATGATAATGAAATTACAGCCGTTACATAATTTGTCAAGTTATAAATTGTTATAACTTTTAAACTATAAGAGATACGGTAAAGGACACTCAGGTCATTTTTATAAAGGATTTATTTATCTTTAAAATAAATTCAAAATCGATCCTGTAACTATTGTTTATCAGTTATAAGCATTTGTTTATAAAAAATTATGATTTCTTTGATATTTTTTGAAATTTCATAGCTTATAATTTGTTGAATAATATAGATACAGCTACGGACCCAAAAACTTTTTTGTTCTATGATAAAGTATCTTTCTAATTACGTATAAATCATAGAAATATATAATTTTGT